>NC_089819.1:11849950-12449950 GCF_029633855.1 Hoplias malabaricus | reverse complement strand
TTTCAGTGGGTGACAGGTCTAGACTAGTTTAGCACCTGGACTCTTTTACTAAGGTGCCATGCTGTTGTAATCCATGTAGAACATGTGGATTGGTCTTGTCTTACTGAAATAAGCAGCATGTTGCCCCCAAAATTGTATATATCATTCAGTATTAAAGGGAATGTCTATAATTGTGGAGAAATGCAGTTCTCTCTGGTTGTTTACATTCAGAACGTGGAGCGATGTGTTTGAGGGGGGTTTGTACATTGTATTACCACAGAAACTCATTTGTAACTCGAGTTGTTTAGTTTTGTAGCACGCTTGGTAATTTAGTTAGCCATCTATAGAGTTTGGAGACATTTTTAGCTTAAGTGATTTAAGCAATATTTCCCACCGATGGAGCAGGAATAGGGCAATGGCCTCATCACGGTTTGTGTTTTTCAACGTTTGGAGTTCTCTCTGTGGTCAATACAATTGTAAAGACACATATTTGTGTCTAATATACAGTATTCTTGACTAAGCTCTGAAAATCCAGTTTAAAGAAATACTGTTATGCTCATGTGTAATTGACACATTCTGTTTGAAGATTAGTATTACTGCTCATGCATGCATACAATCCATTGCATTCTGTAGGTTTGCTAAAACAGAATTCATATCCCCAGTGACTACTGTAGATCCGGAAACATTACAGCTCATAGACTTTTCTTAAGGCTCACAGTCTAGAGCAGCTTCATCTCTGCCGATGCAGGCACATTATTTCTGAAATTAGAGAAACATATATTCATTAAGATGCAGGATATGGTTTATTCACCAAGTGTTTCTTTTGACACTAGATGAATTAATGGGAAGTTTATCTGCCTTTGCTTCAGTAACAGCCTCTAATCTTCTGGGAAGGCTTAAGGCTAGATGTTGGAACATTTCTGTTAGTTTGAATGTTCAGTTTTTGTTCACTCCTCTCAAATGGTTTTGGAGTTTCATCACTCCAGAGAATGTAGTTCCACTGCTCTACAGCCCACATAAACTTTACTGAGGTCAGACACTGCTGTTGGATGATTAATTCTGGATCACAAATGTCACTCCTACTCGAACCCAGAGGTATTATGTGGAGTATCATTACTTCAAAGAGCAGTTTCATAGCCCAATGCTGGGGAGGGCTTTTATGCCCCTTTATCCAGTGCTTTGCTTTGGGCTTGATGATCTTATTCTCGTTCTATTGGTCAGTTCTTTTCTGTGATTGTTCAAGCTGTGTTTATACAATTAAATGCCGGGGGACAACTAAACATAGCTGAATTCCCAAATTAGAAGAGGTGTACTTAATTTTGGACATATAATGTATACAAGTCTTTGAGAGTAATAGAGCTCTAACCCTAATAGTCCACAAGATAAGCCCTGGAATCATCCATTTTGATTCAGGAGTGTGAATATTGGCACACCCAAAAATGATTTCATGCTGATTAAATCCTAATGTGATACCATTTTAGCTGAGCCTCAGGGGTGCCACTGGAATCAGGTCAAAAGATCCAATTGACTGATTGGCTCTGTGGGAATCTGTATTAAAAAGGCAATGTGGTGATTGCAAAATAAGGTCCTTTTTAATGATATGCTATAGTATAATCTTCCAGCTCATCAGGGTCTTGGGGAACATCTTAAAAAAAAAAAAAAAAAAACACTCAGCTGTGTCAGAGTTATGAGTTGTTTGCAAGGAGGTAGATCTCCAGGCAGAAGGTTGGAGATGACTGCACTGTGTATGTGTGCTCTATAAAGAAGTAATCCCATCAGTGTAGAACTGCTTTAGGGCTTAACTTCAGCATAGCAATGTCTCCACATCAGTTATAGGGAGGGAATAAGGGCGACTGACTTGGTTTTAGGGCGTTCAGGTTCACAACGCGAGTTATATTTCAGTTCCGTTACCTGAAACCTCAGCCTCTTCAGTATCCAAGACATTTATCCAAAGAGATAAAAGTATAAGCCATAGAAGTTAGGAATTAAAACTTATTTTTGCTATGCTGTTTAAATACATTTATGTAATCACTGCCATAGCTGTGTTAATACATTTTTTATATAATGTCCCTTTGCAAGCTCATTCAAAATTGCTTTACAACAACAAAGGTAGAGCAAACAAGACCCACAAACAAACAATTCCCCAGCTCACAGAGGGGAAAAAATAAAACTCTTGATCAAAATACAAGTCCGCACCTCAGTTAGACTCCCCTGTCACAGTGAAAAAGTCTAGATCCCAGAGAATCAACACCATCAACACAGTTAAAAAGAAAAAAAAAAGTCCTTTTTGGGAAATTCCCCAGTCTTTGCCTATTAATTCCCAAGTTTGCAAGAAGGTCCCTGGGCCATGGCTATCAGCTCCTTGCTGTAGTCCAAAAGTCCTCACCTTGTGGCTGTCACCTTTGTCATCATGGAAAAAATGTCCCCGGCTGGCAATCAATGTTTCAACCAAGAGAGAGAAATTCCCTGGCTTATGGCTGTCAACTCTGCTGCCACTGTGAACTTTGCTGCTGTGTGGACATCAACTTTAGTACTTTAGTTACTTTAGTAGGAAAGTCCCTGGCTCAGGCTATCAACTCTGCAGCCCAGTCAAAGTCCACTACCTTGATGGAAAGTCTCTCAGCGGTGTCTCAGTCCCAAGCCAAGTTATAAACAAATCATAAACACACCACACCCAATACAAAAAAAAAGAAGCCAAGAAGCAGCTACAAATATACCAGAGTTTTTATGTCAAAAGAACACATTCGCTCACTCATGAGATCCTCTGTTGCTGATAACTGAGTATGAAATAATGAACTTCATTAGCTTGTAATGGGAGTGTTTTTTTCCCAAATAATTCTGTACAGTTTTTATTGATCTTCACTCTATTTATGCTCTTGTTTTTGCAGCTTGTACTTACGAGTCTGAAATCAATTTAAACAGAGCCTTGCCACAAACAGACACTGATGTCAGTGAGAGGAACCTGCTTTGACCAGGAGCTTTTTCCTTTTAAGAATGCATTAATTAAAATTCAGTGCGACACGCCGTAGCTTCTGTAAAGCTCTCCCAGTGTGTTGCTATCTCAGCCGAGGCATGTGTTATCTCTTCCAGGCATTTTTGACTGAGTTTGGTGCCAAAGGCAACATCCACAGCTGGTTCACTTGTGAGAAACTGCACTCGTCACGGTAAGACCAGCTCTTCAAGTCTGAAATATCTGTTAAAACTTTATAAAAATGAGGGTCAGCTGTATCCGTGTCGTCAGATTATCATACCTGAAACTTTTAAATGGGCTCAGAGACTGTACCACTTTACAAGTGGAAATCTTCTTTATAATTGAGTTAATTTAATAGTTGTAGATGTGATGAAAGAAAAAAAGTTTTTAGGTAATTCACCGTATTCAGCCATACATCTAAAGTCTCTTCTTTTAATTAAAAATTAGGTTACACGCTATTTTAGGATCAGATTAGAATGTATGTTTCTTGTAACGAGTATTTTATATATATTTTTTTCATGTCTGCATAGTTCTGAATGTTATGTTGCAAAAATACCGATAAAATAAGTACGCCTTTCAAACACGTAAATATTACAGTGCACCTGTAATGCTGTTATTAAGTCATTCTAGTATCTGGTAAATATCTATCATTCTAGCTGATGGTAGGTAAATTAGTCATCAAAACTACAGTATTAACAAATGACTAATGTAAATTAAGCATTTTCCGAAGCACTTGTCTTGTACATCACAGTGATTCACACTATATTTCAGGTGTGCATTATGATGGCCTATGTAAAATGTACAGATAATAAACAATAGGTTTTTACAAATGTTATTCATTCATTCATTCATTTTCTGTAACCACTTATCCGGTTCAGGGTCGCGGTGGGTCCGGAACCTACGGAATCACTGGGCGCAACGCAGGAACACACCCTGGAGGGGGCGCCAGTCCTTCACAGGGCGACACACACTCACACATTCACTCACACCTACCGACACTTTTGAGTCACCAAGCCAATTAAGAATGTGTGTTTTTGGACTGTGGGAGGAAACCGGAGGACTCCTCACAGACAGTCACCCAGAGCGGGACTCAAACCCACAGCCTCCAGGTCCCTGGAGCTGTGTGACTGCAACACTCTGCTCCACCGTGCCACCCAAGATGTTATTCATTTAATGAATTATTTATTGTCCAGATTACCCAAGTATTGACATGTACTATTTAATGAACTCTTACGAAATGCCTGTGCCGTATACACAATTTTCTGTTTAAACAATGTACAAAATAATGATAATAACTGATCCTTTTTTTGCTCATGTAAGCACTATCGATATATTGGACTGGAACAATCTAATTGATGAGCGAATGAAGTCATCTGATCTTCTGGTGGTGCCCAATCTTGAGGTATGGAACAAGCACCGACACCTTATATGGCCTTCAAATGGACTTCAAGCACTAACTTCGAACCACACACATTGCGTATATTAAGAGCGCCCTTATAAGTGCAGTATTGTTTCATATCTTCATCAATCATATCACTAAAAAGTTATATAAAACAATGCTATCACTAATGTAGCATGTTTATGGTAAGAAATGTACTGTTAAATGTATTTTTGTTTGTTTTTGTTTTTTTATACGCTTTTCTTGGAGTGAAAGCACTTAGTTAATTGCCTGGTCTTGCCCATCTCTACCATTTATACTGAGATATCCTATCTCATACAAATTAGTCATAAACGTCCAGGAGATATAATAACATTACCCCACTTACCCAAGTAAAACTGTCCAAACAGGGCTGTACATTTTATACAGGTAATCCAAAAGAGCAAATGGAAAATAACATGATATAATTTTTGTTTACTTTGTGATGATAGACTGGTTAAGTCTGAGTCAACTTGATTTTGTTGCCCCGCAAACACAGCAAAACGCGTTATTAGTTACATTAAGTCATTTATATTGATAAAGCAGTCTTCCAGGTTTGATTACTGGATAACTCCAGACTGCAAGCTCAGACTGTGTTATTAAATGCAAATTATCATTTTATTGAAGTATTTGAAGTCTCAGCTAAAGATATAGGGTGTAAATAACAAAATATATACTAGCTGTGTTAAATATACAATAAAATAAAGTAATTCAGTTAGATATTGTGTGACGACAAAGGCATAGATAAAACTTTAAGTCTCTGTAAGCCTCTCATTCTAACAGATCTCTTCAATTAGTAATTTAATGATGGCAGTGGAGAGTGCTGTCTGATACATCAATTCAAATTGCTCATGTTTCAATCTTCACTCTCATATTCTCACTCATTGAAACATTTTTTTAGGTTTGTGGCACCTTAGACATAATGGATTAAAGCATTATCACTGTATTACAGTCCAGCACAGAGTTGTCAGTCAGAATAACATTGTACTGACTTACAGTGAACCCTCTCTCTAAGGAACCAAACAATGCCCACAAAATGGCCTCCACAACATAACAGTTTTCCCCCCAGTTATTTGTTTTTGCCAGATCCACTCATCAGTGAGTCTCCCCTGATTTCATTGCCACCTGCCTGAGGTTGGTCGGGGTGAGCATGTGCTTCCTCTGAGATATGTGAAGTGTTGGAACTACACTGAAAAGCTTATTGCAATGCAGACTGCCCGGATCTGTCACATCAGCTCACAGATACCCCTGTCCTCTAGCATTAAGAGCAAAGAAGTATCAGGCTTATTTTGCTCCCCAGGACTCATGGCTGAAGCATCACCAGAGATTGAACTCCTGATGAAGGATCTCCTGATGATAAGTGGTCAAGTGCTGGACAAATATGGTCACATTTTGTTAATAACATTCTGTGTGTAATTGGCAGACAAATGGCCCCTAATAAGAGAAAACATCATGGGGATTCATTCTGATTATCAGATATGTTGACAGACATTTATTCAGCTTCTGCACTGAAAGTAAAACTGCTCTTCAGTTTTAGGGGAGATACAGCAATAAATATTCAGTGTCCTGGTTTTGTTTATCCTGTATTTCTGTCATTTCTTTGTAAAGTGTTCAGTTTTGAATTTCCTGACCTACTTAAATTTTTCATTACGTAAACCTGCGTGTGTAAGAAGACCTCCCTTAGAAACACATTTTTACATAACAAAACCAATTCCTTTACTTTAACAGATGCATTCTCTGTTTTCCTTTCCTGTTTTCTTCTTTCTGATTGAACAGACGGGGTGTCTGGAGCCCCTTCTGAGGAAATTTACTGAGGAAGAGGAGAAGCAAATGAAGAGAATTTTGCAGAGGATGGAAGTGCTGGCTAAGGTGAGTATGGAGGAAACCTGGTGAATAGTGGCGCTAGTTGTGCAGTACACTAAAGAAATTCAAGTTTCTGGCTTATGACTTTTTTCATTTTTAATCTGTTGATAGTTTGTATATAATATATTAATTAGTGAGTAGTTATATTTGATTTTCATGTTTACCATGTTAATCCAAACAGTCCAGACAGTTATTAGTCTGTCGCTAGGCAGAACAGCATATACAAACTAAATATTATGACATTTAAATAGCTATTATAGTTAAATAAATATTTTAAATAATGTACAATAAATATTCATTCATTCATTCATTATCTGTAACCGCTTATCCAATTCAGGGTCATGGTGGGTCCAGAGCCTACCTGGAATCATTGGGTGCAAGGCAGGAATACACCCTGGAGGGGGCGCCAGTCCTTCACAGGGCAACACACACACTCACACATTCAGTCACACACTCACGCCTACGGACACTTTTGAGTCGCCAAACCACCTACCAACGTGTGTTTTTGGACTGTGGGAGGAAACCGGAGCACCCAGAGGAAACCCACGCGGAGACGGGGAGAACACACCAAACTCCTCACAGAAAGTCACCCGGAGCGGGAATTGAACCCACAACCTGCAGGTTCCTGGAGCTGTGTGACGGCGACACTACCTGCTGCGCCACCGTGCCGCCTGTACAATAAATATAATATGTTTCAATGTATTACACTATCATTAGTTATACTGTTTTATAGTATCATAGCTATGTAGACTTTATGATATCATAGATGCAGTACATGGCCAAGAGTATGTTGACACCAGACCATCACACCTCTGAGTTGTTGGATATCAAGTTCTAAATCCACATGGACATAAAAAGAATTAGGAGGGGCTTCTCAAATACTACATAGTTCTGTTTGTTTAGAATGAATGGGAATGGGGAAAAGGGAAAAAAATGATTCAGAACGCTAAAAAAATCTTTAAAGGTCCATTCAAAAGATTTTGTCATTCATGTTCAACACATCACTGTCCTACATTATACCCCTGCTCTGGGTCAGCAGGTCATGGTCTGGTGGCTGTACTCTGAGGACAAGAAAGGAACAGAAGGGCAGTCTTGCAACCTTTAGCTATTACATAGACTTTCTCTGTTATTTTTACACAGGAAAAGTGCATTAAGGTCAAACAAGACATGAAGGCTTTTCGAGAAAGTCACAGGGTCAGGGTGCACTGCCTTAATAGACCAAGACAAGGTCAGCAGGAGTCAGCCCTCTGCCTCTGTCCAAACAGAATTACACTGGGCTTTCTTTAGACAGGGCTCCAGTTCAATCAGTAAATTCAATTTACAAGACTTATATAATAATAAAAAAAATGGCTTAATAATCTGTGAGTGAAGATGTGCTATGAGACAAATATCTTTCTCTTTGCTGAACTCGCTGACCTCAGATTGAACTCGAATGAGTTGGAACTGACCCTAAACCTGGTCTTTAGTTCACCGTCTGTCTGAAACACCATTAGTTTTATCCCTTTTGAGTCCTTTATGATGATAAAAGCATGACTTGATACATAGTGGAAATGCACATGCATGCACACACACACACACACACACACACACACACGAAGGCACACATTTCTAAACATTTTTGGAAGTATAATGTGTATATGGAAATTTAGTGGCAAGCTGCTTGGGACACTTTCGGTTGCTTTCGGTTGTTATTTACACACACACACACACATCTGAACAGTTATAATGACACGTATTTGTGTTGCTGCATAACATATCACATTTTGAGTGTATGGGGTTCATTCATTCTATTGATGTTTCATTCAGTATGTCACATGTAGTGCTATATACCCTGCAGGGAGTGATATATAGAGTGTATATGTGTGTGCAGTGTGCTGAAGAGAACCGTGTGAGGCTAATGGTGGATGCAGAACAGACGTATTTCCAGCCAGCAATCAGTCGCCTTACGCTGGAGACACAGAGAATCTTTAACACACAAAAACCTGTCATCTTCAACACCTACCAGTGTTACCTCAAGGTGAGACGATCACACACAGCACACAGTTTTTACAACTGAAGGAGACAATGTGTTGTAGCAGATGCTGTCGCAATAGCATGCAATGCTATTGTTAAACTGAAATAACCTGAATTCAACATTGTTAAAATTCTACTATGAATTAGCCAAACTGTGCTTTCTGGGCATTGGTATTGTAGTGTTTATTATATGTTAATTATATTAGAGTCCCCAGATTATGAATTTACAGTAGGTACAGCTTACTTTTTTAAGGCTATTGTATTTGTCTTGTAATGACTCTCAGAAAATCACTTAATGTCTACAGTTATTGCCATATTATTTCTCATTTGTATCCTTTTTGACATGAAATTCCAACAGTGCTTCATCATTTTGTGACAACGTCATAATGAATAGACTAATAGAAAAATACTTTTCCATTCACTTTCAATCAAAGTTAAGAAGGATTTTACCTTTGAAACATTATCAATTTGGTGTTTTGCTTCCACAGGAAAGGTATTATTCTATTCCGTTATCTGTCAATCAAACACTCAGTTTTTATTTCTTCAGACTTTTGAAGATTAACTTCTAGAAATCTCTTAGACCTGATTATTGGGTAACGACCACCTGGTCATTTATTTGATTAAGGAATTTCATAGTAAATCAATAGAAAAACAAAATAAGTATATTATTAGCTATTTATATTTGTTTCACTGATATGTTTGACAGATTATATGTTGTGTTATTTGGTATTCAAGGAAGCCTATGAGAACGTATGTATGGATGTGGAGTTGTCGAAGAGAGAGGGCTGGTGTTTCGGGGCTAAGCTGGTTCGGGGGGCGTATTTAAACCAGGAGAGAAGCAGAGCAGAAGATCTTAGTTATGAAGACCCAATCAACCCTGACTACGAGTCCACTAACCACATGTACCACAGGTGAGAGCGTCTCTGGCCACTTCAACAGCTGACGCAGTGAAGCAGTAAAGCGTATCAGTGCAGGGCAGTGCAGTATTTTTAGAAAAAAAAAAGATTAAAAGGAAAGTGCAGACTCCTACAGAATGTAAACCTAATGTATTTGTATTTTACTGTGTTGATAATTATATCATTGTATCATTGTGGAACCATTTGTCATTGAAATCACTTGGTAATCACTAACCCTAACATTACAGGCATCAGAAAAAAGATGGACTGTGTATCTGCAAACACATTATATTATAGGATTATATATAAAATTCCATTCAGTTCAGTTTTATTTATAGAGAGCTCTTTACGATTGGTTTCACAAAGCAGCTTTAATAAATTCCAGGTCCTAGCCTCAAGTGAGCAAGGCGACTCCCTCAGAGCATATACAAGGCTTGTATTGAAAACATTAAGCCTATTCCAGATGTTTGAATGGTAGATGGGGATTTTTGGATATATACTTAAAGGCCAAATGTTTGTGGACTGCTGCTTACGAAGAGTTTTTTAAATCAAGGACTGTCCATCCATGCTGCAATAGCACCTCACACCCTTTTGAGAAGGCTTTGGAGTAAATTTTTGAATATTTCTGTGAGTTTTTTGTTAATAATCAGTCATAGGTATTTTAGGGGTTTTGTGTATTCTATATGTGTACATCAAAGTAAGTAGATGTGGTTTCAACAAACATTTGGACATGTGTTGTGCGTCATCACATGAAGAAAACATAGGTTTGTGTCTGAATGTGTGATTGCTTACCTGTGCCTCCTCTCACTGAGCTATTGCTGTTTTGTGGAGGTGTCTGGACCATGTGTTGGAGGAGATTGAAAGGAACAGGAAGGCTAATGTCATGGTGGCGTCACACAACATGGACACCATCAAGCATACACTCCGAAGGTGGGAGTCCTTTCTGACTCACGCACACAACACCGTCACACTGAAACATAAACACACACCCCAGAGATCGAAAATCTCTGACTCACACACATATACACAGACACAGTACACACTCGTTTGTGAGAAAAGGAAGAGAGGTGTAGCATTATGGGCTGATGACCTGACCCCATATCAGAATTACACGCTACACTACACACTCTTTCTCTCACTGCCCGCCACTAATAGAACATGACTCACGCCCAAAGCTAAGTAGTTAAGCCTCAGTCTTAGCCATCACATCCAACAATGCATCACAGGCGGCAGCTATTAGATCAAACAGTTTCCAAAAAGCAGATCCATGATTGATGCCCCAGATGAGTGAGTTATAGTCCGTACAAATGAGCGCCAAAATCTAATCTTATTTAACATGGTGCAATCACTGCTTTGGGCTAACACCTCATTTACCACAGTGCGCGTCTATTACAATGTCACTACTCTTTAATTAAGCCATTATGAGTGTGTATTAAATGGGCACTCAGGCCAAAAATGAAAGATCTAAACCTGTTACCCCTTTGGTAAACATGTTTACTCAACCTCTTACAGCTGTTTCAATCATGTCCAAACTGGCTTTCCCTATTTAAAGGAACACTAGTTAGGATTTTGTATTTTTGCTCCTGGCCTCCCCCTAGAATTGTAGAGTGTAATTCACTTTTACACTCCATGGGTGCTCCGGTTTCCTCCTACGGTCCAAAAAAGACATGTTGGTAGGTGGATTGGCAACTGAAAATGTTCCTAGGTGTGAGAGTGTGAATGAATGTGTGAGTGTGTCTTTCCCTGTGAAGGACTGGCGTCCCCTCCAGGTTGTGTCCCAGATTTGTGCCTAGTGATTTCAGGTGGGCTCCAGACCCACTGCTCCACTAAACTGGATAAGGGTTACAAACAATGAATGAATTAATTCACTTTTACAGCATTGCCCTGAAATCAATGGGGAGTGAGAGGAGGTGGTTTCCTACCCACCCACAAAAGTTACATAGTAAAAGTTAATAGCAACAACAAACATCTTATTCTCCCAATTGCAGTTCAGTGAATCTTCACAATCATGTTAAAGCTGCAATTTTAAGGTAAAAATACTACCTAGTGTTCCTTTAAAGACTAAAACACCTCCTTCTGATGATGTGTCTTGAGGTTGATACTTGGGAGTGGTTAGATTTCTTTAGTGTTTATTTATTTATTTATTATTTATTTTAATATATATTCTGTGTATATATATATATATATATAACAATGAATTTGCTATATTGTCTGTCTGATTAAAAACATGTATATCAATTGTTGTGGATTTTTAGTTTACTAAATTTGAACACAGCAGCTACCCTTCTATGGAGATACCCTTCAGGTTGTGTTAATATTTCATGATGAATGGACCAATAGAAATGCAACAAAATGACTTGGAATTAAACCTGTATACATTGACTTCCATGAAAGCTAAGAAGGTTTTTCCTGTAAAGATACTATTTTGGGAGATTCATGTTTTAGACGCTCCGGTTTCCTCCCACAGTCCAAAAACACACGTTGGTAGGTGGATTGGCAACTCAAAAGTGTCCATAGATGTGAGTGTGTGAGTGAATGTGTGTGTGTGTGTGTGTTGCCCTGTGAAGGACTGGCGCCCCCTCCAGGGTGTATTCCTGCCTTGCGCCCAATGATTCCAGGTAGGCTCTGGACCCACCGCGACCCCGAATTGGATAAGCAGTTACAGATGATGAAAAAACATGTTTTTGACAGTGACAATATATTAATTTCATTAAGATATTAATTTTATTGTTACAGTATTTTAATTGTGTGATATTATCTAATTTTGTTATTTGATGGTGCCTTTTATAGGATGAATGAAATGGGCCTTTCGCCATCTGATAAGAACATCTACTTTGGTCAGCTTCTGGGAATGTGTGACCAAATCAGCTTTCCACTGGGTATGAAATGTACAGGCAAAAGCAGGCAAAAGAATTTTGTCATCTATTTCATCATTTATTCCAATTTCAGTTTATAAGCCAAGACATATTTTGGGGCCTGAAGGTAACATTTTCAGTTTTCCACTGAGCTGTGATGCAAATGTAACTAAAGTGATGAAATCTCTTTTGAGAAAAGCTCATTTAAAGGTTCTTCTGTGAGATAAAAGAGGTCCATCTGTGTCATTGCTTCCAAAAGAACCCTTTTGAATATATTGGCACCCTTTTGCTTTCAAGAGTATGGTTACAGCTAGAGTAAAATAGTAGCCATCATGAACCATCAATTTTCAAACTGTGTAAATTAGACATTTCAAGATATCAAATGCTGCCTTAAACTACAGAAACATACAGATACGGGAATATGCCGTATCTGGTAGTGGGTGTTGTATTTCCTTCTCAAATCTCTAGACTTGCCCCTTTATTAGTTCACAGCATATGCAGATTATGGCAGCACGGTGGTGCAGCAGGTAGTGTCGCAGTCACACAGCTCCAGGGACCTGGAGATTGTGGGTTTAAGTCCCACTCCGGGTGACTGTGTGTGAGGAGTTTGGTGTGTTCTCCCTGTGTCTGTGTGGGTTTCCTCCGGGTGCTCAGGTTTCCTCCCACGGTCCAAAAACAAAGGTTGGTAGGTGGATTGGCGACTCAAAAGTGCCCCTAGGTGTGAGTGAGGGTTTGAGTGTGTGTCGCCCTGTGAAGAACTGGTACCCCCTCCAGGGTGTGTTCCCGCCTTGCACCCAGTGATTCCGGGTAGGCTCCCGACCCACCGCGACCTTGAACTGGATAAGCAGTTACAGACAATCAATGAATGAATGAATATGCAGATTAGTATTTTACATAATGTTTTACATAATATATGCCAATTAAGTTTGTTTTGCTTTATCATCACTTAGTAATAAAGTAGAGCATCCAGCCGATTCAGTCAAAGCCATACACTTCACTACTAAGCACCAGGACAAAGAGTGTCGTTAATGTGAAATACTGAATAGTGCCCCTTGTGGAGCATTTTATAAATGTGAGTGAGCAGGTGAATCACAAACCAAATCATTAAGGTACTTTGCATCCAAAAATGACCACAGATCACATATCCCACAAGATTGTTTCCACAGACTAAATCATACTTGTTTTATGGTGAAAACATATTGTAAGGTAAGGGTTAGGGTTTGGCTAATAGTATTTATCAATAATGTAAAGGTAATTCTACACAAAATTAGTGGAAATCTACGTACTGGCCCCAAAATATATAAAAACAAATGTGTGTTTTGTGTGTGTGTGTAGGTCAGGCGGGTTTCCCGGTGTATAAGTACGTCCCGTATGGACCAGTCAATGAGGTGATCCCGTACCTGTCCAGGAGAGCTCAAGAGAACCGAGGTGTGATGAAGGGAGCTCAGGCCGAGAGAGAGCTGCTCTGGAAAGAACTTATTCGCAGGCTGACAAGTGGAGAGTTATTATACACCCATGTGCTCTAACACACACACACACACACATACACGCACAATCATATACAATCTCTAACATACTTCCATGGACCTGCTGTATGCACCACTCTGTACCTCCATACTCGTGCCTCATTAATAATAAACAGTCAACGTTGAAACACTCCTTATAACTTCAGTGTGAATGGATGGGGCTTAATTGCTGTAAACTGTTGAGCAACATTTCATTTTAATACAGTCTCATTATCTGAGTACAAGCATAATATTAAAATAATTATAAATGATATACACACACACACACACACCACTAAACTAATCTAACCCTATCATTATCCAAAGAGTTGGTAGGTTGGTTGGAAATGAGTAAAGACGAAGCTGATTCCTCACGGATTCCAGACAGTAGTGTAGGACATGCTTATACGGGAGATTTCCCACCCTCTGTGTTTATCTGTCTTTTTCTTAGAGCAGTAGACAGACGTCTAAAGCCTCTGGCAAGGGATTCGTACCACTTTTTTTTTTATACTTCTCTTGTTCCCTTCACCATTCTGTTCCCTCTTCTCCATCTTATTTCCCTAGACTACGTACTGGAGAGTTTTAAAGAGCAGTTCCTCTTCAAGGCACACACATCTCTCTCTCTCTCTCTCTCTCTCTCTCTCTCTCACACACACACACACAATAGACTCTACCATTTATTTTATTTCTTTCCTGTATCCCTTTCTTTCTTCTCTCTCTCTCTCTCTCTCTCTCTCTCACCTTTATTTAATTTCATTTTCTTGTTCTTTTTTGTGCAGTCTGTCCTTTCTTTCATCTCTTCTTTTCCTTCACATTTATCATTCCTTCTTTGGTTTCTCACTTTTCTTCCTCAGTTTTTCTGCTTCTCCCACTGCTCTGCTCATATGCACTCTCACTGTCTCTGTCACTCTCTTTCCTACCCTCTTTTTTCCCCATTCATCCCCTTTAATATCTTCCTTTAATATCTATCCCTACTTCCAATCCCTATTTTCTTCCACACCGTACTATTATTTTATCTGTCTCTCTCTTCACTCTTTTTGTTTTAATTTTTCTCTCCTTCCTTTCCCCTCATTGCTCCCATGTTTTTGTACAACTCCCATAACTGTCTGCAGGTCTTCTCCCTCCCTCCCGTCCTCCCTCCCTCTTTCTCTCTCTGACATCTATCTCTCTGGCGTCTTTATGACTGGGAAAGGGCTTCTTCCTAAAATGTCAGCCGGTCTGAATGGCTCAGTCGCTCTCTCTTTTTTTACACGCGGTCGTCATTCTTCAAGTGGGACAACAGTCATAAAAAAATAAGCATGGCCTCAGAGCCAATAAAGAAGCCCATCAATATCACTCCATTAATGATGGTCTGAATTCAAGGATAACTACACGTTGAAATCCTGTATTTATTTACGCTGTTTAGACGTTTATTTTTTTTTAACCTACTCCCCGCTCCAGGCTTCGTTTATATGAAGAGTGATAGAAATGTTTTCTGGCTCAACTTCTGCTGCAATAATATGCTGGGAAAAGACTGTTGCTAACAGAACAGTGGGTTTAATGCCGGGTTTAAGTAATAGTTGTACGAATGCACTGACAACATCAACAGTAAACAGTCTGAGATATATTGTTTTGTGTTGACAAAAATAAATAATCACAATATAAAACACTTAAGAGCTTACAGAAGTTTGTTTGGACTGAAGCCCAGTCACTTATCAGCCAAAGCAACAGAGGCTTCAGCGTCCATTCCAGTGATTAAATAGCTATTGTTATCTGTAATGGACGTACTTTACAGTCCCATTTTTTTATGCCAACTTGTGTTCAGTGGGAGTGTGCTGGAGATGAGCTTTGTGTGTTAGTGAATTGTTTTAATGAACCAAGGCCAAAAAGTGGGCAAGCAACAGTGTCCAAAGTTTTCCAAACCCTTCCTTTGTTACTATTTATTACCTTCTACTTTCTATAGGGTCATGGAATCAAATTAATTTGTACAATAATAAGGAAAAGCACTGAGCTGCGTGAGTGAGGAATAGCAAACACATGAGCACCGCTGCTTGGTGCATGATTTGATGGCTGTAATATTCCAAGCCAGTGCTCAGCATTGGGTGTGTTGACCTTAAGCGCATGTGTAGCTGTTCATAATTTTCTGTGGGGCTTATGGAGAAGTCATTACTGGAACAGCTCAAAACTCATTTTGAAATTGGGATTACATGAAAAATAAGCAACCAACTTCTTAAACTGAACTTGGGAAGCGTGGAACAGATTCTATTAAAGTCATATTATTGTTTCGGTTGTTAATAATATATTTAAAATGGAAAATAGTAAAAATGAAGGATCTATGAGTAGATGGGTCCAGATTAGGCCCAGATTCCTACTGTGTGCGTCACAACTTCTTTGCTGTAAAATGTGTGAAGACCAGAGAGCGGAACTGTCATTATTTTCTGACAAGTCACCAGTCCAGACTGTAGCATCCTCCACCCCCGTGCTGTCCACTTTTTCTGGACAGAGGAGCAGCGGAGGCTAAACTGGGCTCCCTCCTCCACACTGAGCTGTCCAGCAGACACTGAACTTTATATATTTGTGTCCTCACTGTTTACTGCAACTCTGTGAACAACAACAAAAACAACAACACAAATATTTTATTAAACAAACAATATTCATAAAAGTGATTGCACAGGAAGACACTTTACCCCCTCAATGAACCAGTTTACGCTCCATGGATTGGGTCCGCAAGGGGGTGGACATCATTAGCATAAAATTAGCATGGAATCCAGTCCACTAGGTGTCACATTAATGGCAGTTTCATGATGTGATGGAGAATCTTGTGGGAAAATGACTGATTTCTCCTGTCAGTCCAGCATCATCTCATACATATAACGTCATCTGTGTTTAATGCATACTTCTTACATTCAGGTGGCCTAGCAGTCTAGTGTGGAGCTCCAAAACCTCACAGCAATGTTCTGACACCTAGTCATGAAATGTGAGCACTGTAGAAGGCAGCCGGGTGCGTGGAACTATGTTCTCTGGAGTGACGGAGCACCATCCAACACCTTTGAGATGAGTAAAAGTAGTGTTTGTGCTTCACAGTTGTGTTCCATTATACAGTCTTTGTTCCAATGCTTAAGAGAACTTACCAACTCTCTGTGTGTGTGTGTGTGTGTGTGTTTTGAGTCTCCAGATCTTCACACTGTTGCTGACATCACAAGTTAAGAACACACACATCATGCATGAGGAACAGAACAGATGTCAGCAGCTGTAAATAAACTTGAGAGAGAGAGAGAGAGAGAGAGAGAGAGAGAGAGATCCATTAATAGCTAGATGACCAGATTTGGTAGATGCATAGAGAGAGAAAGTGAGAGAAATAAGAGATGAATTAGAGATAAATTAGGATAAGCAAGAATAAGGATTGAGAGAAATAAAGAGAAGAAGAATAGAGGCTTAGAGAGAGAGAGGGGCATAAGAGAGGACTGAGAAAAGATGGAGAGATGTGTGTGTGTGTGTGTGTGTGTGTGTGAGAGAGAGAGAGAGAGAGAGAGATATGAGAAAGAGAACAGTTGGCAGTGGATTCAATGCCCCAAACACCCACTCACCTACACCTACTCTCTGTAAAACTAATGTGTAAGCCCTGCAAATAACAGTGGGTCTGTATGGTGTGTAAAAATGATATTTGAACACAGCAGCTGTCCTTTACATTATATATCATTTTCATGATGAATGGACCAATAGAAATGATCCAAATTTACATGGAAATAAATATGTTTGCATTGACAGTGATATGTGTATATATACATACATCCGGTGTGTGTGTGTGTGTGTGAGAGAGAGAGAGAGAGAGAGAGAGAGAGAGAGTGTGGGCAACCTCTCTCTGCTGAGGAGGTGACAATAATCACTGGCCCTGAGCGCCACATTGACAGAAGGGTTTTAAAAGTGCATCGGATGTGTCAGACTCCTCAAGAATTAATTACTTTTTTCCTTTTATGTTTCGACAGGGGCTTGAAGTTCCCCTCTTTTAATTTGATTTCATTTCGCCGGGCGAATTGAGGCACTCCTGATAGGAATACTAAAACAATGAGGGGGGGGGGGGGGGTGTATATATGTTTTTAATCTGCCACTGAGAAAAAGTCTCTTTATTCCTTTCCAATGTATAATACATGATGGAGGGCTTTCATCTACATGCTTTGATAGGTGCCTTATTTCACTTTTAGAGAGATGGATTGATACAGAGGAGGTGGGTTGATGAGAGAGAGAGAGAGAGATGACTGAATGTGTCTGTGAGTGTGTCTGTGTGGGTGATTCTAATGGAGAAGGCTCGGTGCTTTTGAGGCATCTTTACTGAAAAGCTTCACGCCGCCTATTTTCCTGTTGAGTCGAAAATGGCCTGTTTTCCAGCGAGGCCCTGAGGTCCAGCTATTTTGCGGCACCCTTTCAAGCGGCGGCGAGGAGTTAAAAGGATGAAGGAGGACCGCCCAACGCAGAGCAGCAGTGAAAATGGGTCAGTCCTTTATGACCACCTTCTGTATTATTGAACAGCTCAGTGTTGTTGCTCCACAGCATGCCGTGTGGCCAAAGAACCAACAGCAGGAGCCTAATGCTGCTGGACACTAAACAGAGAATTACCTTAATCTAATTTCCATTTAAATTACCATTCTGTTACAGCACTTGGTAGACGCTCTTATCCAGAGCCTAATGGCAGCTGAGATTATGTTACATATGTAGGTGCAGTCTTAGACAAGGATGCTTGTGGATACAGCATGGTGGATCACACTTCAGCGTAGAAGGCAGCGTGTCACCCCCACACTACACCAACCTCCAGGGAATCCTTTTATAATCCAAAGGTACACAACTGTGGCCCTGGAGAGCCAGCATCCAGCACAGTCTGCTGACTTCCCTGCTCAAGGTGGTAGTTTTCTATCATAGATATCCAACAAATCCATAAAAAAACACCTCCCTGATTCAACACAGATTCCAATAAAAGCTGAATCATTCTAAAGACACATTGAGTAGCTAATAACATTAAAGGAATATCTCAGATTCCAGCAGTAGCTGAATTTCCATAGAACTCCCAGAAGCAAAAATCATTCAGTACTATCAGCCCATGCATTCCCAGTGAAGTTAATTCATTCCACAGATCTTTCTAGAAACATTGAATACATTCCAAGAGCAGTTAATGATCTCATCAAAAAAAAAAAATAAATAATCACAAATTATTTTGTCACAAAAAGAACTGAATCGTCAGATATAATAATTTCATACATTCACAGAAACATAAAACTGCTACAGAATCTAACTGAAGCTAATTATCTAATCAAAATGTCATGCATATAATCTTACACCAAAATGATCTTTTAGCATCATCTCATAGAATCCCTTATTAGTTAATTTCATTAGCGAAACATCCCATATTTTCTGTTTGTTCATTCATTTATTTATTCATGGATGCATTCATTGTCCCTAGCAGCTTATTGAGTGTAGGGTCGCAGTGGGTCTGGAGCAAGGTGGGTGCAAGGCAGGAACACACCCTGAATGCCATCACAGGGCATCACTCACTCGTAGCTAATCGCGCTAATGATATATGTTTTTGCTGGACTGTGGAGGGAAACCATAGCCCGCAGAGGAAACCCATGTTGACACTGGGAGAACACACATCAAACACTGAATGTAGAAACTAGGACGTTTGGATACTATATAGAGAAGTTGTGTAAAGACCATGTATTTCATTGTCAGTATTGTGTTCACTAGGGTAAGTACACTACTGTTTAAATGCACTGCTTAAATATTCTGCATTATGTGCACCACTACAAAAGATGGAAAAATAAGGTACAGTTTCAGGCACATCTTTAAATTTCCACAGACGCACAGCTTTTAGATTTCCAATATAAGACATCCCATAGATGCACACCGCCCAGTGTGTGTTCCTGCCTTGCACTCAGTGATTCCGGGTATGCTACAGACCCACTGCGACCCTGAACTGGATAATCGGTTACAGACAATTTATGAGACTATAAACTATTCCACAGATTCTCCAGCCAGCTCTGTAACATGCCACCGAATCATCCCATACAAGCTAAGAAATCCACAAAAACGATTCCACAGTTTCCCACAGCAGTCAAACCACCCCATAGATCACCTTTAAATACCTATGGAACCTAAACCGTCCCATAGATTCTCACAAGAGCCTAAATCTTCCCATAGAAGCATCCCATAGATTCCCACAGATGCTAAACCACCCCATAGAATCACTCTATAAATTCTCTCACAAGCAAAACCCTTCCAAAGATTCTCAAAGATGCTAAATCATCGCGTGCAATCATAGTGTACAAGCAGTGCTTAAAAAAAATAATTAAAAAATCCAATGTTGTGAACGCATACATTTTTGTAGTGCTAGATCATCCCATACAATAGCATCCAGTGATTTTATAGAGAATCTAAATCTCCCTTATGACATTATGAATATGTTTACAGTCAGATTACATTCATATTAAAATGTCAGCCATAGACTGAAAGCTTAGGCAAATCTGAGCCTTTTCAACCAGAGTTTTCTAGATTTCAGTGAAACTGGGAAAGCTGTATGTATTGGAGAAGATTGGGGTAAGTCTGTTTGAGTGTCCCCTGAGCACCACTGGAACTTAATACCTTTCCAGTATCGCTCTAGAGACAGTTGATGTGTGTGTGTGTGTGTGTGTGTGTTCTCACTTTAACTGAGGGCTTAAGTGAAATCCATCATAAAAATGGTGAATTAAAGCCAGCCTACTCTTGTACTTCCATTGATTCTCTCTCTCTCCCTTCCTCTCTCTCTCTCTTTGGTGTGTTTTAGAGCTCCAGAAACATCTGCTTGGCCTCTATACACACACCGTGCTCTTGCTGACCATGAAAATGACTCATACAGCTGAGCTGCCACTCCTCTCTCTCTCTCAACACACACACACGCACACGCCTCCCCCTTATCCAGCAAATCCAGGCAACACAGCACAGGAAATTGTAGATAAGTATGAATGCAGTGCCAGTGACTGCCATAAGGGGGCATTGCAGCTTTTCCACTTTCCACTGTTCTTCTCTTGCTGCAGGTGTGGCGTGACTGTTCACATGTGGAAACAGAGGGCCTGAGAAATCTTTCACACGCACAAGCTCACACACAGGAGTACACACACTTAGAACCATGCTACCAGCTGATAAGTGTTCTGTTCTAGATAAATAAAAATAATAAACTAGAAATACACAAAGGGAATTTAGCACACAGCACCACAGTCGTTCAACCAAATATCACATGAACTTCTAAAATGAAATGTAATGGGAAAAGTTCAGCAAACCAGAGCCGGCTGCACTTTGACACAATGACTTCTGATAAGGCAACTGAAAGACACTAAGATTTTAAACCTTTTTGCCTTCATTAGGTCATATTTATATCTTATTCGCACTAAAGGTGGAAGTTTAGTGGAAAGGCCACTTCTTTTGATGTGATAATATTATCCAATATTTATTTAAATCCCCTGAAATGACATGAAAACAAGCACACATTAATGCAGATATTGCACACATTGATTGTCATGGACTGTGAGGAGTTGGTGTGTTCTCCCCGTGTCCGTGTGGGTTTCCTCCGGGTGCTCCGGTTTCCTCCCACAGTCCAAAAACACACATTGGTAGGTGGATTAGCGTCTCAAAAGTGTCCATAGGTGTGAGTGAATGTGTGTGTGTGTCTGTGTTGCCCTGTGAAGGACTGGCGCCCCCTCCAGGGTGTATTCCTGCCTTGCGCCCAGTGATTCCAGGTAGGCTCTGGACCCACCGCAACCCTGAACTGGATAAGCGCTTACAGATAATTAATGAATGTCATGGATGTTCAGCAATGATTTGTTACATGTGAGTGTGTGTGTGTGTGTGTGTTTATGTGTATGTATGCATGTATGTATGTATAACAAACCAGTGTTTATTGTCTAAATCACTAGTTCCAATAACCTCTTCAAACTAGTTTGAAACTGTAGTGTCCCAAATGTCTCAGGCAGATTCAGACAGCCGTGTTTTGTTACTTTATAAACCTACAGATCCAGTCCTGTGTCCTTGCAGAGTGGGGCTTTTGAACTGCAGGGGAGGAGGAGTGGACTACTTGCATGTCCTGAATGAAGGTGAAGATGTGGAATATTAAGGTAATAGTGTAAAATAACTTGTAAACATGTGTTATGCGATGGCCAGAGGGGGTCTTTAAAAAGAACATCTACAAAAGTTGGGAACAGCAGTTCTATCTGGTTTGTTTATGTTCAGAAGCTCCTTGTATTTTAAGGTGGAATGGTATGTGTAAAAAATGACGTGTTTGAGGGGAAAACGCGACTGTTGTTTGTACGTAGCTGAACTTGAACTTGTCTGTAAGTTTTTATTTAATTCACTACCACAGAAACTAGTTTGTAACACGAGTTATTTCCTTTTTTTAGCATGCAGTTAGCAGTCTCCCAAACTTAGAGTGTGTTCTTACCTAAGAAACGGAAACGACCAACATAATCAATATTACCCACCCATGGAGCAGGAATAGAGCAATATCCTCATCTCTTTTCATGATTTTCAAAGTTTGGAAAAGCTCTTGATTGCAGTCGTGAACGTCAGTTTTAAGTGCCATTTTCATAAGGGAGACCCTATATTGTAAATTTATAAAAAGGCTTCCTCTTACAAACGGCCATATTTGTTCACTTTGATCTGTTTGCAGGAATATACAATAGGGTTCAGACGTTTCTGGAGATCTTCTTATTGGATATTTCTTCTAAAATCAAGGGTAATAAAATGAGCAGGGTGACTCAGTTTGCTGCAGTAAGAGCACATTTTCTGGGAAGACTATATTGTGGAACATGGCTGTGAGGGTTTGAGTGCATGCAGTTACATAAAAATTAATCAGCACTTGTTCTGGTGTTGGATGATAAGTTCTGGTCCACACACACACACACACACACACACACACACAGCTTAATCCCTGCCTTATACTCTGTTTCTTCATTTGTAAAAACACAACACAGTTACAGCATCACTGGGTTGGCGAGTGTGTGGGGGTGTGTGGGTCTGATTGGTGATGACATTTCAAATCATTTCCACTGTCTCCATGGATTGAGCTCGGTGTGTGTGTGTGTGTATGTGTATGTGTGGAGAAGAGGCTAGTGTGACATATACCCTCTCTCCCTCAGTCCCCCTTCCTCTTCTCTCTCTCTCTCTCTCTCTCTCTCTCTCTCTCTCTCTCTCTCTCTCTCTCTCTCTCGCTGTGTGCTTTTTCCCTCATGCTCTTTATCTTTTTCTCTTACTGGCTGGCATCTTCTTTCTCTGATGTCATCCCTCTCTTTCTCTCTCTCTCCCTCTCTTTCCCTCTCTCTCTCTCTCTCTCTCTCTCTCTCTCTCTCTCTCTCTCTCTCTCTCTCTCTCTCTCTCCTTCCTCCCTCTCTATCTGCTCTTTCTCTCCCTCCCTTTCTGTCCTCTCTCTCTCTCTCTCTCTCTCTCTCTCTCTCTCTCTCTCTCTCTCCCCCTCTACCTCCCTCCCTCCCCCTGTCCTCTCTGAGAAGATGGATTTAGAACTCATTCAAAAGGACAGACAAACGACACATGGGAGTAAGCTTTTCCTTTCGTTATCTTTGAAGAGAGTGAGGGAGAGGGAGAGAAAAAAAAGAGCAAGTGTGTGTGTGTGTGTGTGTGTGTAAGAGAGAGAGAGAGCAAGAGATAGAGTGAGAAATTCTCATGCACGGTTGTGTTCAAGACACATCTCAAACCATTTTATTATTATATATTTTAGAACTTGAGCGCATCCCATTTCTAAGGCCTGGTGGCAGAGTGTGTGTGTGGACGGTGTGGGTCTGGATGGCGTGTGTGGCTCAGCTTTCTGAACTCTTCCAGATAAGCAGTTACAGTAGTTACAGCGAGGTGTGGGGAAATTGGTGGAAGAGAGAGAGAGAGAGAGAGAGAGAGAGAGAGAGAGATGCAGGTGGACTGTGTATTTTCCTGACCCCAGGTCAGGATTAAGTCTTACCCTCTACTGCTCTCTTCTTCTTCACCATCCTCTCACCCCCTTCTTTAAAATAACTGCCTAAACTGGAAGTGGTGTGAATTCAACACAAGCATGGATTTATCACCAGTGTCAATTTGGAAACAGTTAATTTAGCGCCAGGATGAATCTGGAATTATAATGAATTTGAGAGATGTATAAACTCATTACCAGTATGAATCACCTCTCTGAATCAAAATCACATCATATCCAAATTCATACCACTGCACCAATGATTAATACACTATTTTACAAACAGTACAAACACGGGCAGTTAGTTCACTGGTGCGACTGGGCGACACACTGCCAAAAGGGAAAGTGAGGACATATATTTCTTAAGCAACACGGTTTGTCCTGCCTCTGAGTCCAATCAGTGTTAGGTTTTGTTCCGTACAGTCCAACCTCTATCTGAGCAATTTCAAGATGGTGGAACATCACACCTTACTCCTCTCATGAACTCTCATGTTAAGGCTCTATTTTATTTATTTATTTATTTTTTCGAGCTGCAGAGCCTTCAGTTCATTCTCTGTGAGTTCTGGGAAGGCTCACCCCAATGTGCTTTCGTCATACACAATGTAAGGCATGTTCTCAATGGCCCCTACACAGTTTCCTACATTGCTCACTATGTAGTGAAATATATAGCAAATAGGGCACTGATTAATTTCAGGCACAAACCTGTATGGATAACAAGAGCAGCCGGTAATGTTCCGGTGGCATGGTGGTGCAGCAGGTAGTGTCACAGTCACACAGCTCCAGGGACCTGGGTTTGAGTCTAGCTCCAGGTGACTGTCTGTGAGGAGTTTGGTGTGTTCTCCCTGTGTCCGCGTGGGTTTCTCCGGGTGCTCCGGTTTTCATCCCACAGTTTAAAAACACAAGTTGGTAGGTACCCTGAATTATGCAATGAGTCTGGTTCAGGAGCTGTCCTCCTAAGCAGCCTTTCTGTTCCCAGTGAGAGCAGTGACAAAACATTTAATAAAGTTCAAATGAACATAGTGAAGAGGAATTGACTTCCGAAGAATAGTTTCTGTGAGTGTCACTGCCATGAAAATAACAAACTGACATTTCATTTTTATTTGTTGCTCAAGAGTGTAAAACTTTTTGTCATAGTTATTTCCTTGACAAGATTTGTTTGTTTCTTTGTTTTTTGTTACTTGAAAAAAAGTTGTCAATGAGTAAGTTTCATTATAGTTTTCATTAATGAAACTAACACTGGTGTGAATCCCTGGTAAAAATGGTGGAACTTGTTGTGAATTTAATTAATATTGCGTACTACTGTAGAATTACATAATTTTACATCATTTTAAAATGTCATGTTGGTGTAAAAAGAGTCTTAGAAAACAATGTATAGGTAAATAAGTCTTAAGAAAAGTAACAAAATAATGTGATTTTACTTAAGGGTTATAACAAAAGCGAGTTGGTAGGTTGTGGTTGGAGCTACAGTTACAATATAATGCATCCCCCCTGAAGATACTGTAAATATGTATATAATGTGTAACACACATCAGTAAATGACTTAATATTAATAACAAGTAATAAGCCTTAAAGAGTTTTAACTGAAATGAAATCAAAAGTGGTTTTGCATTGCTATGTTAGACTTAGATCTCCGGGACACAAACCTTATTGAAAATTCACGTGTGTATCTGAGTCCAATAAATAAACTGAAAACATATAAAATGCCAATAATTTTAGCTCAATATGGAGGGGATTTAAAGCCCAGCTTCAGCTTTGCACTGACTGACCTTGAGCAAGATGGAACACGAGAGAGAGAGAGAGAGAGAGAGAGAGAGAGAGAGAGAGGCATTGACAGACTGAAGCTGTCGTGTCTCTCTCCACAAGCCGTCTCGCACATCACTAATCACATCAATACTATCAACCCATCCACACCATCAAAAAAGCAAGAGAGAACAAAATCTGTCCATCATAATCCAGAGGGTTATACTGTCTGTTTCCATGTATGTGTGTGTGTAGGTTTATAGGCGTATGCTGTATATGTATGTGTAGATGACATGGCTCAGACGACTAAGCGGTATTTGGGGAGGATTGATGGGTGGGTGGTGGCTTTATGCCCTCTAAACACACACACACACACACACACACACACACACACACACACACACACGACGTGAGCGAAGATGGGATTACCACATGACGAGTGGATAGGTTATGGAAAGCATAAAGTAATACACTGAAAATATACTATAATGGATTCTATTTAAAGCTTGCAACCACACGCTAATATTAAATATTAATATTTACATTAATATTAACCTACAAAAATATCTTATTATAGTCAGAGACACTCTTCATTTAGTTAAGTTCAAATATCACTTGTACATTTTTTTTTTTTTCAGAAACATATTTCTCAGGAAGTGATTAGATAAAAAATAATCCACTTACACAAGGAAGGAGAAAGTCAAAGGAGCTTCCAAACCTGAAGTTCCTATAAGATTTGGAGTACGTGGACATTCAAGAACTACTAGATTATCAAAATGTTTACGATGAGAAACCTACAGAGACAGGAGGTAAATCGAGCTCCACATTTCATTCAGTTTTGCCCAAATCCACAGGTGTTTTAGTCCATCTTTTAACTGTGAGAGGACAACTCTCAGCACAGAGCGTCTGAAAAGACGTGAAGCTGCCAAAGAAGTGTTAGTAAGTAAACAAAGAACGATTTGTTATTTTCAGAACAATGAACAGGCCGCTCCAGGACTGGGAACCTGAAACTGAAATTGCAATCAGCTTTGCCACCATATTATAAACAGCATTCCCAGAATCTGTAAAGTGTGTTATCACATACATTGATGATGTCTATCCAGTGTCTTAAACCTAACAGAACCCTAAGGATTAACCCAAAACCTAATAACCCAGAAGCCTCATTTTATCAGTATATGAACTAATCTTGTGGAAGCATGTGACCCTCTTTTGTTCCTTTTGCTATACTTGTGTTTAATCATATTTTTATGGTGGGAATGTTGGAAATTCAACAAATTAAATAAAGTGTGGCCTCTGACATTTGCACAGAAATACACAACAGTGCATCACAACCCATTTTATTTTCATAAGGGCTTTTCATTTTACTCTCATTACTGAAGCTAAGAGGCAACAGTCCAGAGAAAATGTGTGTTTGAAACCCCAGTGAGAAAGTGGATCATTTCACGCATTGTGAAAACAGAAGTGTGTTTTGTAGAATGCTTAAATGCTCAAGAGTGTCACAGTAGGGAGCCAGAGAATGGAAAAAAAATATCTTCTTACTTAAGCCCGTTTTTGGGGTCATCAGCACAGCCACTACCCAACACTCTAATGACAGGAGTTTTAACTGCAGTGTTTTCAAGCCAAAGCACTTGTAGTTAAAAGTCCTTGATTTGATTTAATTGCATCCACCTACATCAAACTTATTAAGTCCAAAGTACTGGATGGTGTGTTCACCGGTAGGAGTGGATCAGATGCAGCAGTTTTTAAACTCCTGTAGGTCATGTCCTGGACTGAGAGCAGACCACCAACCAAAAATAACCACCCTGAATTAACATTTACAAAGTGGACCAACAAGGAATGTGTATATATCAGAGTGGGCATAGTGTTTAAAAACCCCAGCAGCACTGCTGTGTCTGATCCACACAGACCAGGATAACACAGCACCACCAAGTCAGAGAGTGGTCCACTGGCCAAACAGCACTGCCTTCAGACTGTTATTCTGTTACATTCTTTTAAATTATAGGTTTTATGAATTATTATTTAATAATAATTTTACAAAATCCTAATTCAAGTAGCCAGGGGATATTCTGAGAAATGAATATGAAGGATGGCATGTACATGTACAAAGTCATTCTATCTCTAGGAAATAGCAAATATTATTTAATTAAATATAAAATTTTATAAAATGTAATAAAACATGGCAGGAACGCACTCTGGACAGGACCCTGTTCCATTAAAGGACTGTGACAGTGACAGAACATGTTGCCCCACCATAATGTAAATGGGAGCAGCCATGCTTAAAATAGACCTCTGTGTGTCAATATAATGGCTGTCTCCTGATGTGAAGAAGCATCACTTGAGAAAGTGACTGAATTCTCCTTTAAATTAAATGGCTACTTTAAGAGTCACTTTCAGAGTCACTTTAAGAGTCAGTGTTTCTAATGGCACCATGTGAGTGCATTGATTGGACCCTAGAAGAGAGCGCAGTGGCCGTATTTACAGCATTAGCCCAAGTGGGTGGATTCCCTCGATCCTAACACTATCTGCTTTTAAATGAGATGTCAGATTGACTCAGAGAAACACTAATGCACCCAGCGAGGAGCTTAGGGAGCCATACATCAATTACTACTACACACTGTACACATAGATCACTGTAGGCAGCTAGACATACATGCACACACAGGCAGGTTTGTTTTTATGCAATTCCAGGACACAAGATCATAAGTGAAAAGAATGGTAATAATACACTGTCAGAAAAAAGAGGGCCTGTAATGGTATTTTGTTGTTTGCTAAAATTACAGACAGTATAAACGTCCTTTAAAGACACAACAGGGGTATTTAAGTCCAGATGTGTACCTAGATTAAATGTTATATTCCTTTCTCCAGAGTTGAATATCTACAAATTTTCATATTATTCATTCAGTCATTGTCTGTAACCACTTATCCAATTCAGGGTCGTGGTGGGTCCAGAATCACTGGACACAAGGTGGGAACACACCCTGGAGGGCGACACACACTCACATCCTCACACCTATGGACAATTTTGCGTGTTCGAGGACCGTTGGAGGAAACTGGAGCCCCCAGAGGAAACCCACACAGACACAGGGAGAACACACCAAACTCCTCACAGACAGTCACCCGGAGCAGGACTCGAACCCACAACCTCCAGGTCCCTGAAGCTGACACTACCTTCTGCGCCACCATGCTACCCCATTTTCAACTTAGATTTTATTTAATATATAAATCAATAAATGCCTGGAGTTTAAATGTGGGGTTAAATGAGGATCCCTCCTTAGTGACAGTGAAAGGTACCATCAGACAGATTTTTTTTTCTGAGAGTGTAGGTAGTTTGTCCTCTTTTATTAGATACTGGATCATTTCTGTGAGGTTTTGATAGCAACTGGCCACAAAACCATTCGTGAGGACCAGTACTAACGTTGGTTTTTAGCACTATATCACAAATACCACTCCAAATTATTATTATTATTATTATTATTAAGGTACTGGATGGGGCGCCATCACTCCAGAGGATGCAGTACTCCTGCTTTTCAGACCAGAATATGACTGGATTTTAACCCCTCTAGCACACATTTGGCATCTGGCATAGTGATCATTTCTATTCTGAGGCTTTGCTTTAAAATGGAATATTTCGGTCCTGAAAATGTATAGATAACATATACAGAAACACACCAGCACATCATTACAATATTGAACTGACAATATAGATCCGAAAAAAGGAGTGGGGCTGGGGACTGCCCTCCAGCCTGGAGCACATCGGACCGCTGATCAATAATCAGAAAATCCAAGTGACAAATGGAAACTTACATGAGCAGCTAATAACTGTCACGCAGAGAAGTCAGCTGACTGTATTCTGGCTTTACACATTCCGAGAAGTTTCCCAGGAGACACACAATAGAATTACAGGTTTATTGTCTGTTGAAGCAAAGGCCTAGATCCTGTGAATGCTCCACTGGTAGAGGTCCCTTGATCTGCAAACAATAGATCCAGACAATAGTACGCAGCATAATTACACTATACAATACACGTACATGGCAAGGACCTGTAAACATACAAGGAACACAGACTAGATACATAAAATAAACAGAGTGTATTCTATACAGAAAATACTCAAGATATTACCATTGTTCTATAGACTGGATCTTATTGGGTTTACATTTGATTGATTTATATTTTTATTTGACATAATTTAAAATCCCAGCTGCCTTCTACACAAAGTCTAAATGAGAGGTAATTAATTCAAATTAATTAAGGTCCAGTTAGAGAAAATGTTCTCAAGCCAAGGCCTAATGTATACCTTGCATTATGATCAGTGCCATATCCTGTACAATTAAAATAACCTTGTAGTTATAGCAACAGTTTATATAGTTAACTGAATGTCAAATCAAATTACACTTTCAATTACATTTTAACATATTTCAAAAAGATTCATAAATAATTATAAATAACAAATACTGTAACTGAAATGTGCTTATTTGATTTCAAGTAAAAATTAAATGAATTAAACAATGGCTTTGAAAAATAACGCATATGTAAATAAGGTCCCTAGTGACTTGTCTTGTAGTTGCAGTTGACTTTATTGCATTTCCATAACCAGCAATCTGATTAGCTCTTATTGTAGGAGGGCGGGACTTTATCCATTAACAGCAAGCTGATTGGCTGTTTATGCTGAAGAATGGGACTTTATCCGTTAACAGAATCCATGTTCAACGTTATGAGAATTTCAACCGGTAATTATTCCCTTATTTTTGTTTCTGGTTTTACTTCACACTGTCATCCAAAAAGTATCCCAAACGAGCTTTTATCACGACACTTGCACTATTTTTGGACAGTTTTCACAACGCTTAAAACAAACACTGTTTAAAATTAAATAGCTCTTAATAGTTTATCAGTTACAGGTCCCGGGCCGGATAGGACATGATCTGGGTTCGGACTCGGCTCGCGATTCACCTATTCGTGACCCCTGGTCTAAACATTGCTGTGAATATTTGATTGCATTCAATTTCAAGAGGTCAGAGACTAATGATAAAGGACAAGCATTACTTCTGTTTATTCCAAAGGTGTCCAATTCTTGCAAGCTTCATATCACTGTCCATTCTGTCAGCTCCACTGAACATACAGGAGCACAGTGTAGGTCTAATAACACATAATAATATCTGTGTGGCCTTGTCGGGTCCTGATCATTGAAGGACAGATAGAATGGGGCTAAGAAAATACGGACTACAATGTGTAATTGTAGAACTACAAAGTGCACCTATACGGTCAGTGGAGCTGATTAAATGGACAATGAACTCAGAAACTTGGTCATTTTAATGTTTGGTTGATCTGCGTGTGTGTGATATTATGAACTCTATTTTCAGACAGTATTCATGGACAAAGTGAGAGAAAGCTGTGTGATCACAGAGCTGCTGTATAGCTGTGAAAGTACATCTGCAAAAAATAGCTGGGCAAAAGATAGCAGTGAATAGAAGGCATTAATAGTGGTAAAACCTGAAAGGCATAATGACAGCGAGGTAGGCCATTTGTCAGATTTGACCAGGGCTAGCCAAGTTCATGAGTTAATCAGGCTCATGATTTCAAATGATTAATAATGATATAAAGTAAATACACATGCGATTAATTCATATTAAGGGTGGCACAGTGGTGGTAGTTTCACTGGTACACATCTCCAGGGTCCTGGGGTTCAAAGCCCACCTCAGGTCACTGCCTGCCTTGCATTCAGTGATTCTGGGTAGTTTCTGGTTCCACCGCAACACTAAACAGGGATGAACTGGTTACAGAAAATGAATGAATGGGTAAAGTAAATAATGAGCAAATTAAAATAATCAACACTACAGTCCACGTCAGGATGCCTTTGTGTTTATCCATCCTAAAACAGTAACATTTGAATATACTGGACTGGTGGTATTAAAAATCCTAGTAGACCTGCTGTGTCTGATCCACTCATATCAGATTGTAGATAAAGGGCAGGTTTTCCTAATATATTTATACTAAATTTATATACATTTGTCTTTTACACACACACACACACACACACACACACACACACAATATTGCCATTTCAGTTAGGTTTGCAGCTAAGTTTACGGTTAGTGTTAGGAATCAGGTTAAGTCTAGGGTTAAGGGTTCAGACTAGGGTTAGGGGTAAGTGACAGCATTAAACAAGCACAAAAAATTCTGCAATTTCTAATCTTCAGGAGCTTTTAGTTAGGTTAAAAATATTGGATTTGAGATAGTTTTATGGCTAAATTTTCAGGTTTGTAGAGTTTGTACCCAGAAAGGAACAGCTACATGAACATCTACAAGGAACATCTATAGGAACATCTACAAGGAACATCTATAGGAACATCTACAAGGAACGTCTATAGGAACATCTACAAGGAACATCTACATGAACATCTACAAGGAACATCTATAGGAAAATCTACAAGGAACATCTACAGAAACATCTATAGGAACATCTACAAGGAACATCTATAGGAACATCTACAAGGAACATCTACATGAACATCTACAGGAGCATCTATAGGAAAATCTACAAGGAACATCTACAGGAACATCTATAGGAAAATCTACAAGGAACATCTACAGGAACATCTATAGGAAAATCTACAAGGAACATCTATAAGAACATCTACAAGGAACATCTATAGGAACATCTACAAGGAACATCTACATGAACATCTACAAGGAACATCTATAGGAACATCTATAGGAAAATCTACAAGGAACATCTACAGGAACATCTATAGGAAAATCTACAAGGAACATCTATAGGAACATCTACAAGGAACATCTACAAGGAACATCTATAGGAACATCTACAAGGAACACCTACAGGAACATCTAGAAATATATTTAGTACACATTTTATAAGTACCAGTTATGTTTAGTGCACATTGTAGAAATCCTGGGAATGGTTTCTTAGTAAACAAGGTTCAGACCACTCTGTCCAGCCATGAGAACTTTAGTGAGGTCAAGGACTGATGTTTGATGATTAGCTGCAAATTAAAAACCACACTCCAACTCATCCCAAAGGTATTGGATGGTTCCCTGTCGCATCAGAAAACAGAGTTCCAGAGCTCCAAAGATTAAATGGATTAAAAGTATGGATTGAACGTCAAGAGCCCATGCTTCTCCAAACATTCTCAGCTTGCTACTGTGTAATATGTATGAAACACAGTTCTCAGTAAAATGAATAACTTGTAAGGGTAAAACTCTATTCCTAAAATCATCTGGGTGAATGAGTGCAGGCATTCAGTATATATTTCAAATTATATTTTATGGAGAATTAAGTATAGATTGAAAGTCTAGAATTGATAGATTTTCTCTACTTACTTCAATAAGCTTGAGTGAACAATGATTAATACTGAATTACATCCTGCCTGTGTTATCATCAGCAATAACAGGAACTTGGAAGGGTTAAGAGTGTCCACTCCTGTAGCAATAGCTTCAGACTGGAGGAGCAGAGTGGGTTTAATACGGTTTAATTTACATTTGCAACATTTGGAACCATATCCAGAGTGACATAATTTACTAATCATGTTACTGGTGCTGGAAATTGTGGAATTAGGGTTCTTTCCCAGTGACTTATTGGTGTAGCATGGTGTGCTTATGCAAGCCAGGAATTCAACCATTGTCTAGTGCAATGAAAGTGGATTTTTTGCTTTTTTGTAAACCATTTTACACTGTAGAAGTGTTTTATATCATTAGCAGTGTGTGTGTGTGTGTGTGTGTCTGATGGCCTGTGATTGAATGATGCCCTGAGGACAGTGTGTTTCTGCCCTGTAACCAAAAATTTTAAGCATGCTCTATACCCACAACAACAATGATGAAGTTACGATGGTATGTTTTGAACGAATAAACTGAGAAATCACATAATATTCTTACTTAGAGTTAATATGAAATATTACAAAATATATATTTTAATATATTGACTACAGTGTTTTCAATTAAGAAAGTATCACTTTGCAGTGATTATATTAGCCCCATTGCCCTGAGATAGGACACATTTCCAGGTGCTATGACACCAAGTCCCAAACTATAATCAACAAAAAGCAGTCTGACCCTTTCTACTATTAACACATACCACCCAGAGACCCGTTAGCCCAGAGGACAGAGAGCAGCAGCTCTGTTGGGGCTATTTAAGTGTGACTGCACTCCTTTCCACACACATAATACATATTTATGCACATCATTCTGAATTATCTCAGGGAAAAGACACACGGGTGGTTTTCACTGTGAACTAGATCTGTTACGATAAAATGTTATAACGGAGAAGGTCCTTAAGGAGCTGGGAAGCGTCCTCTGGGAAAGTCTTCCTGAGGCCTCTTTCTGAATCTTCTGCTACAGTAAATGACCAAATGGTGAAAGCCTAGCCTTAGATTTAAGTCCTGTTCCATTTTGATCAATACAGAATTCCCATATTCCCAACGGATTGTTCATATCCAATATCATTATTTTAGAATTATAATGCCATGCCATGATTTTATTTTATTTTTATTTGTATTATTTATTATTATTTTCTGGGGCTGAAGAAAAAAAAATAACAGAAAATGGCAAAAAAAAAAAAAATAGTTTCAACCACTTTCATATGGTGTTTATATGTAGTTCCTATAGCACAAATGCTAACTAACACAATTACACAAGTACAGATTTAATCCCTCAAAGCATACTAAATAATAGTTTAGCTTTTAGCCCAGCGAGGTTACTACACTAAGCCTGACAGGCTTTTATAGGGCACTGTAGCACAATGCTCGTCTGTATATTTAAAATGAAGCTAAACTATAGTCTTCTATGTAAAATCGAGAGTCAACTCAGACTTGCACACTAGGTTCTTTAGACTCAGCACTGCTTTACATGCAGTGCTGAGTTCCAGGCTTTCTGATTTCACACAAAAGCACCTGTGAAGGTGGTGCTATTTTTGCATGAGAACATCTTCAGCCACGCCTGCTGTTGTTAGAAGAACATTTTTTTCCTGCAATGCTTTCAACAATAACTTTAATAGATTATAAATGTTATTTATGAGTATATTAAACATCAGTTAATAAGAAAGTGTTATGATACTTTATTTATGTCTCTTTTTCCAGCTGCAGAAAACAAAATACTCTCCATAAATCTAAGATAAAACTTTATAAAGACCTGAACATATAATGAGAATAGCTATGAAACACAAGTTGTGGACATGTTCCAGTTCACAGTATTAAAAGTGGTCATACACTAAATTATTTATACCAATTTATTTTCACCTCCGTTTATTCCCTGTTATGTCCAATGATTCCGGGTAGGCTCCGGACCCACCGCGACCCTGAACTGGACAAGTGGGTACAGACAATGAATGAATTAATGTCCACCCAGTGACGAAGAGTCTACTCACACTTGGCCCAACTGAAGCACAATTGTCCCCCCCACTGCAATAAACTGTGTTTAATGTTCAGGGCCCAAGCATGCTTCCATTACCAGGCTATGGTGCTTTTGCACAGCACTGTGGAGTTCATGAACTCTGTGGCTTATGTGTAGTTGTTTATTGGGGAGTGGCTCTTGACCCTGTCACATTCTTTAAAGATTTATCAATAATAACAATGTAAGAATTTTCCTTTAATCATACTTCACATATAAAACCCTATCTTATGAGGGTCATAGTCGCAAGATTGACCAAATATATCAGCAAACACTTCCAGCAAACACGTTACCTTAGCTGTAGACCACAGTGATGTCTTTACTGTCATGTGTGTTTACACTATCTACTGCAACATTGATATCACGTTCAAGGTCTACGCTCTGGCATGATTAACTATCTCATAGAGGCATAGCATGCCCGACTCAAAGTGAAACTTGCCCAGGCCTGCATGAAGAGGAGACATGGTGTAGAGTACTCACACTAGTCAAGCCAACTGGTGGTCAAACATGCCTAGGCATTGTATGAATGGTCTAGTGTGACTAGATCCTCTAATCACAGGATGCTACCAAGGTGAAGACTAAATTATATTTTCAAACTGCATTTAACATAACAACATTGTAATGATCAACACACTTGGAGGAGAGCATTAACTGCACAGAGAGGCTCAGAGCCAAATGAGACAATATTAAGGATCTATCAAGATGTTTCTTTCTGTTCCCAGTAAAACACTTCAAAATATTTGTCCATAACTGTGTAGGCTACAATCCCTGAGCTGAAACAATACACAATAGAAGTGTTTTGTGCTGACATTACAGATCAAGTTGTGGGTGGTTTGTCTTGGTTTTGAGACAGAATGTAAAGAGTATTTATGCTAATATGAGAAAGAATGAGGATTCCCTCAGCAGCATTTGACCACAGAAGTTCCAGGCTTGCTGTTTAATGCCTGCACCATCTGCTGTTGATTACCTGCACTTTTTCACAGATGATTCAGAAGCAGAGAATTTCTCAGAGTCTTCATATATATATATTTGGAGTAAATGTATTCCCTTATATTCTAATGAATTAATTCATATATTATTTAACAAAAATCTTTGAAAGATCCATGTGACTGTCTGAGAGACTTCAAATGAAAAGCTGCACTTGTAATATGAAATTCTTATACATTATAATGCAGCTAGTTCCAGCCATGCAATCCAGCCGGCTGAGGAATGTTCTACCAGCAAGATCTCCAAAAAATTATTACCATCTCATGTGGGTCTGAATCTGAGCTGATGGGTGTGTTCCATTTACAGTAGAACTACGTTTGTGTGCAAATGGAAATGGCAGTATTAAAACACGTCTGAAACAACATACAGAGCTTCAATGATGTGTTGTTTTCTTTGGAGAAAAATTAAATTAGTTGCATAAAAGTAATAAAATGACTTTTCGTTTGTGACCAAATGACAGCTACGACGTTATTCACAGTAAAACACGAGTCTCTCTTGTGTCCAACTTCTTCATTTGTTCTGACCACCACCTTGTTGGCCAAGGATAGGCTCAACCCATGCTGATATTTGTGATAACAACAGCATTTTTCCCCCACAGTAATTTCCTATTAAAACAGTTAATAGTAGTATTCTGCTCAGCACTGGTTGCTAAGCAACAGTAATAATTCATGCTGCAGCTAATGTTACTGTTACTTCTTACATTTACTTTTACCACACAACCACAATATAGACAGATTAGATCATTAATACAAGACATTTTATCACCTGCCGTCCCTTAGCTCAGATTCTGAAGAACGATATAACAAGTTGGCATCAGATTACTTTCTGATTACTTATTTTTTTGATTTCCACCTGCAGATTCTGATCATTTCAAACAGTGCCAAGTGTGTTTTAAAGTATTTTAACCTGCATGAATGTGGAAACAGGGAAGTGGTGCTATAGGTAGTATCACTGCCAGACATTTCCTGGGTCTCAGGGTCCTTATTTGGGTCCTTGTCTAGGGCCAGTGTTCATGTGGGTTTCCTTCAGGTGCTAGAGATTCCTCCCACAATCCAACTGTGAGGTTGTGAAATTACCTACAGGTGTAGATGGGTGAGTATGTGATTCCCTGTAATTGGCTGAACAGGATGAATTGGTTATGGAAGAGGAATTAATGGATGGATGAATGGAATTTTAATAAGGAAACATTCCACGTTTTCTCAAGGCCTTAAACTAAACTCTGTTTATGAACTGAGATGAATTCAGGATGAAAACAAACCAGAACATGGTGTTGTAAATGAGAGTACATGTTGGGAATGTCCAAGATTTATTTATTTATTCATATGTTTGTTATAATATTGGCCATATTTGATTATGGTTGTTGAAACTCATTATACATTTGCAGTTGTTTTTTTCAGAACGTCTCATTTGAAAATAAATTGTGTCACAGACAGGATTATATAAATTTGCAGTAGTTTTTTTTTTCCGGAACACCTAATTTGTAAATAAATCATGTCACAGACAATGTTTGGGCCCTGGGGCCCAGCTCATTTAAGAGCACGCTCTCGCGTCTTGCAACAGGAGAAAGCGAGAAACAGCAAAAGACTGTGAGAACAGACAAAATGAGAGGAAAGTTGCAGAGAGGCATCAGTCTCAACAGGCTCTCCCAGCTCATAATCATATTTCAGTATTGGTGAAAGCATGGTTATTGAGGTGAGGAAACACACACACACACATTTTATGAAGGTAGATGAGATGACTACTACTGATGTTTAAAGCCACTGAGTTTCTACAGCTTTTAAAAAGCCTCCGAACTCCTTCTGCTGTGCCATGTTCTGTGTGGGTTTTGAGAATTGTTTATAAATACTGGAATGAAAACACATATGGGATCCCACTACACACACACACACACACACTTTCAGTAAATAAAGCACAGCATTTCCATGTGTTAACAAGCAGAGGAGTGAATTAGATGTACATAGAGAGCAATCTTGGCAAAAGTCAGTGTTTGAATTTCTGGCGTCACAGGTGCAATCTGTTGTGAAAACTGCTGTAGACCTAAAAATAAAACAATATTTGCTGTGGGCTAAGGCTCATTGGAAATTAGAACAAATTTAGAACCACACACAGAACCATAATCAATATTTTGATCTATCTTTCCCTTCTGTCCACCCACTCACCTGTATATAAACATGAGTCAACCAGCTCTATGAAAGTGTCAAACAAATAAATACAGTGGAATTTGAGTTCCTTGTGTTTATTGATCGTCAGAAAATATGTTATTTCTTACTAATTCAAGAAATAAGGTGTTAGGAAACTCTAATAGGCGTCTTGCATGTGACGTAGATGGTGGACAACAACTCTAGAAGTTGCACTTAATTTAATGCAAAATGACGTAAAGGTGTGTTGTTTTTGGCTGCAATCATTCAATGTACAGTGGGACATCTGTGCACAAATGGCCCAAAGATCCCAAAATATCCAGAAAATGGACTAAATTTGTCAACTTTAAACGGGCACTTTGGAAAGGACCATCCGCTCACTCCGTTATCTGTAGCTCATTTCACTGGCGCTTTTCCAACAATATGGGCATGTAAGGACACCAACGAAAGGTGTTCAAGAGCCTCTGTAACATGGAGGTAAACAGGGTAAGCACACTTACTTTGCCTGTTTTAGTTGGTGTTAGTTAGCGTTAGCTTGACTTACTAAACTCGGTGGCTCAGATTATACTCGGCTATGTAGCTGCATTACGGAGGTTTATAGTGTCGGATGAATTCGAGTTCGACTTCGATCACATTTACAAGAATAACGGTACCTCTAAATTTGAGTTTAGCTTATTGCTAGGCTATTGTCATGAATAATGTTGGTTATTTAGCTAGATACTGTCATAACAGTCAGTCATAACGGTGTTTTACCACGGCGTTGTTCAGCCATTGGCCACCAGTGACGTCACGGTTGCGTTCAAGAAGGGTTTTTCCGTCAATTTAATAAATTGTCAGTTTTAAAGCAAATGAAGCATGCTATTTTCATTTTAATTCATACTTATGTATGTCAGTAACTAAAATAATGTGAAATATTCATGGAGGTCCATTAAGTGATTGTTAGCCTTTAAAATGTTGTTTCTACATTCACTGCCCATGCTCTCTGCTCCATATTGTTACCATACAGGACTACTATGTTGTTCTACTGCAGTCCATTGTTGCTCTGCATACTTTGGTAACCCTCTTTCACCATGTTCTTCAGTGGTCAGGACCACCACAGAGCAGATTTGAATTGGGTGGTGGGTTGTCCTCAGTGAGAATGTGTGTTGTGCTGATATGAGCGGATCAGACACAGCAGTGCTTCTAGAGTTTTTAAACATTGTGCACACAACACACTGGTCACTGATAGACACTCCTACCTGCAGGAAATAGACCATGAATTTGGACACAGGACACAGACTGATATTAATGTATAAATTTACACATTATACTAAAAGACCATTCCCAGGATTTGCAAATTTGAACAAACTAATTGTAAATATCAGGCAACCCAGCATGAAAAAGCAATCTTAAAAACCTTCCCCAAACCTAATCGTAAATCATAAATGATTGTATATTTTAAATCATAAACTGCACACCTAAACCTGAACCTAAACTCAATCTGAAATTTGTTCTCATAGCTCTTTTTTCATGTAGTGTATGTAGTGAAACAGTGCCACCAGTGGACGGGGCCTCCCTTGGAGGCCATATAATTCCTACGAATTATGTTGAAGTGTCCTCGATGTACAAATCACAGCCCTTTATTAGGTATGTTCTTTTTGTGACATATTTATGTGTTAACTATGCCACCAGGTTGCAACAAGTGCGCAGTGTAGAGGTTATTTGTGTATAGCCAATACTTTAACTGTGCTACAAATGTATGTGTTTGAAGTGAGAGTGAGAAAATGACTGTGGGCTTAAGATCTAATTGTTTTTTCAATTCACAACAAAAAACAAATGCAGCTTCAACATGTTCAGAACAAAACAGCTCCCGAATGAAACAACCCTATTTGGCCTTCTACTGAATAATGCAGTGTTCCAGAAGATTTACAGCAAGATCCATTTTCACTCACATATGTTTTTTTTTTCCTACTTGGAATGCACCTCAGTAGGTCTGCACATTTGAAGAAGACACTGAAATAATACGAGAAGTGCTTCTTCACCCTTCAATATATGTGAGTTCTCGCACTTTTCATTCCTGTAAATTTGAACACAGTCGGTATCCAAGGCTGTTCTCTACATTCCAACATGGCAGAAAAACCTTTGTTTAAAATCTGGATGGATTATCTCAATTGTACACACTATTAAAACCATGGTTTGTTTGCAAATCAAGTTCATGCATTATTCTTTACAATATTCCATCAGCAGAGACTAAAGTTAGCTTTTTGTAAAACATGTAGCAGTTTTTGGAGCCTACCCAGAATCATTGGGCACAAGGCAGGGACACATCCTAGACAGGCTGCCAGTCCATCACAGGACATCACATATTCAAACGCAATCCATCTACCCTCATGTTTTTGGACTGTGGGAGGATACCCACCAAGAAACAGGGAGAACACATCAACCTCCTCATAAACAGCCACCTAGGTTAGGGCCTGAACCCAGGACACAGAGTTCCAGGACCTGTGAGTCAGTGACAATACGTGCAGCTCCACCGTGCCCCCCAGCAGTAGTTTTATCTGTACAAAATACACAAGAACATTGAAATATTCAAAGTTCTGAGTTGGCAGGGAGACAAACTCTCCCCACCCTAGTGCATAGTTTCCCAGCTCCTGGCAGAGTCAGTCTCACTTGTCATGGCATAAATGATCCCAGCTCACTGCCAGTCAATTCTACAAGCTCTTAGCGAAAGTCCCCAGCCTGTGGTCCAGTCAACACCACAGCCCTGATTTAAAGTCTCTCAGTCGGTTCAGGTTTAAAGTCTGACTGTGCAATTTACGTAGTTGTTATTGCAAATATCTAGTCCTAAAAATATGTAAAGAGAACCAAATCAAACAAATGAGACAAGAATATTAGACTTGGTCATTTATTTATTTGTCAAGGCTTCAGCATAATTTGCAAGAGTTGCACAAAGCCGAACGCTCTTTTGGGAGCACACAAGCTTGCATAGTTTCTGTGGTTTTGCTATTGACCAATCACAAGCTTTGTCATGTACTATCTTTGTTGCACAGTGTCTTTGTTGTGCAGTGTCTTTATAGAGTAGTGTCTTTGTCATGTAATGTCTTTGTCGCACAGTGTCTTTGTAGCGTAGTGTCTTTGTCTCCACCCGATGTCTGTGGATGTTCGTTATCTCCACAATTATGACAACATTCTTGCTAAGGGGCTTATGCTGCGGGCTTTAGGGTTAGCACATAATTGGAAGGGGAATTTAGAGGTAGGAGCTTTTAGTCAATGTGATGACAGTGAGATGTGAATAGACACCCTGTTTTTGATATAGTTTGATTTTCACAATACATGTTTATGGAAAGAGTGGCACTCGGCAGAGGTCCAGGAACCTGGAGGTTGTGGGTTTGAGTCCCGCTCCGGGTGACTGTCTGTGAGGAGTGTGGTGTGTTCTCCCTGTGTCTGCGTGGGTTTCCTCTGGGTGACTGTCTGTGAGGAGTTTGGTGTGTTTTCCCCTTGTCTGCGTGGGTTTCCTCCAGGTGCTCCAGTTTCCTCCAACGGTCCTTTCTCCTGTCTCTCTCATGCTTTAAGATGTCCTGCTGCTGTCCAGGTGTTGCCCTGATCCAGCCCCTGTGTCCTGTACAAGATCCTGGCCTTGTCTCATCTACACTATCATGCTTGGCCGTGCTGTTTTATCTCAGATTAACTCTGCACCTACTTTTAACTCACACAGAATCACTGACCACCACCTCCTTCCTCAGACTCCTATATCACTAATATTCTACATTCATATTACTATCTGTCATCAGGTTTATTTACTTTTACTTCTGTTCTGTTCTCTGTTGTGTCTCCGGTGTCGACACGAGGAGGATGGGTTCCCCGTATGAGTCTTGGTTCCTTTCAAGGTTTTTTCCTCGTGTGCTGAGGGATCTCTGTAAAGCTGCTTTGTGACGATTTTTTGTTGTGAAAAGCGCTATATAAATAAAATTCGATTTGATTTGATTTGACCTCTGGGGAGGAGAGGCTGGAAAAGCTTACAAAACCATCTCTAAAGAGTTCCACCAGTTTATACTCAGATAGATTGTGTACAAATTCAAGACCATTATTACCCTCCCCAGGAGTGATCCACCAGCAAAGACACACTAAGACCCAGGCCTGTAATAGTTTGCGAGGTCACAAAGGAACCCAATGTAGCTTCTAATCAACTGAAGCAACGGAAGGCCCTTCTCACATCAATAACATTAATATTCATGAGTCCACCACCAGGAGAACATTAAACAACAATTGTGTGCACTAGGAAAAAGAACATTGCTGCTCAGCTGCAGTTTGCTAAAGATCACATGGACAAGTCACAAGGCTATTGGAATCCATTATGAAAATATTTTATCCAAATTATTATTCCTATTTTTATCATTTCTCTTATCAGTGGAGATCTCAAGCTAAACCCTGTTGTTACTCCCTCACAGTAACAGGAGTGCATAAGGCTTTTACCGTGTTAACCCACTCCCTATACCATGTGCTTATAGAGTGACAGGCTGCCAGTTTGAGTCCAGCCATCCCATACATCTCTCTGTCAGCTGCTTGAGTGGCCAGGCAGCAGGAGCCATGAGGAAAGCACTGGTTATTTCTGCTCACCATGCAAGAGAGCACTCGCATGACCCACCGAGGGACAGAGGAGCGGGCAGCAACTGGACGAGTGAGAGCACACAGGCACCAGGGACAGGCATTAGAGATGGGCACCTTTCCAGCTGTACTGGGGAGATTGTGTGTGTGTGTGTGGGTTGGTGTATGTGTTTGTGTGGATATCATGGGACCCTCGGAAGCCAAGGCTAATGATTAATGACGCTTAGATTATTGAGCAACTGCCAATCTGCTCTGCCTCAAAATGCACAAAGCTGGAGCAGGTTAGGAGGATTTAACCCTCGCTCCAGGTGGGTGTTTTTCTTTTTTTTGGTGGGGAGTAGTGGAGGTGGGGGTATTATGAATGCAGCTCTGGGCCTGATTACAGGCCAAGAGACGCATAAATCATAGTTTGGCAAAGAGTTGACGGCACTGATTCATTCATTTATCTCAGTGAAATCTCATGGTACATCATCAAAGGAAGGCTAGCTGTATACTTTATATCCACACACATACACACCCCCTTACTCTCTCTATCTCACACACACACACACACACACAAATAAATGTTTTGAGCACTTTTCAGGACTTTGTGATCACACACTTGATCATACACGAATGTGCAAAATACAGAGACCTGTCGAAGTTTCAAAACTTTCCCATATTTATACACAAGCATCGATAACTAAACATGATTATACACGTTTCAGTGTGTCTGGTGTGTGCTTTCCCTGTAATAGAGCTTCCTTTTAGTCCTTCTAAGAATTCTGCAGCCATACTTCCAAAGTTCAGTCTGTCTGTCAGTTGCTGTTTTTTTTTTTTTTTTGTCTAAATTGACCAGTCTTTTGTTCAGAAAAAAAGAGCAAAACAGAAAAGGCACCCAGAGCAGGACTTGAACCCACAACCTCCAAGTTGCTGGAGCTATCTGACTGCGCCACTAACTGCTGCACCACTGTGCTGCTCCGCAAGACAGGTAGTGTCCCGGTCACACGGCTCCAGGGACCTGGAGGTTGTGGGTTCAAATCCCATTCCAGGTGACTGTGAGGAGTTGGGTGCATTCTCCCTGTGTCTGTGTGGGTTTCCTCCAGGTGCTCTGGTTTCCTCCCACTGTCCAAAAACACACGTTGGTAGGTGGATTGGCGACTCAAAAATGTGAGTGTGTGAGTGAATGTGTGTATGTGTGCGTGTGTGTGTGTGGCCCTGTGAAAGACTTGTGCCCCCTCTGGGGTGTGTTCCTGCCTTGCGTCCAATGATACCAGGCAGGCTCTGGACCGATCACGATATATATACACACACATATACAGTACTGTGCAGAAGTCTTAGGCACCTAAGATCATTCTATATATTTAAACTAATGCCTTATCAGTAAGAGCTGTGCATGTATAATTTTTTATATATTCACAGTAAATACAAATAAAATAATAATATAAAACATATACGTTTTTTTTTTCTCTATAAAGTAGTAAGTGTGAGTGAGTTTGAAGAACAATGTTTTGCTCAGATTCTCTTTGATCGCATGAATTTGTTAAATCAGCAGCACACATTATTTAAAATATTTATTTATTAACCGCTAAAACTAGGTATTGGAAGGTAACCTCAAATAATACGGACCCCATGAGGAGAGATTTGGAAAATGTTAAACCAAAACATTCACACACAGAGTATCACACTCACTGGAGTAATGTTATTTGGTTTTATTCTAATGTTGGGTGTTGTTTGTTGTTTGCTTGTATTTTAGTAAATAAACACTTACTGCTCAGATAAATAGCTTTTTCAATCTCATAATCTCTGGTGCTCAAAACTTTTACATACATATATATATGTATTGGCCTCAAAGTGTACTAAATAAATAAATAAATATATAAATAAATAAACACTCTCACATGTGTAATTCTGGCAGGGAGTAAAGACTGAAGGGGAAATGTTTGGTGTCACAGCTGGTGCTTTAAATACACACAGAACAGGGGGGTGTGAATGTACAATTAAAAGGTGATGCTACCACATGCACACACACACACACACACACACACACACACACACACACACACACACACACACACAATGGTGTGTTCTCAGGACGCATCATTATATTTATCCTCTATTCTCTTGGTTTTAATTCATTAAGCTGTAGAAATTGAACAACAAGGGACTTTAGAAAAAAAAGCTGAATTGCACCTATCTGCAGCTGGAAATGTGTGTGTGTGTGTGTGTGTGTGTGTTAGAACCTGAAGACATATTGACCCTCAGAGGCTAATTAAAATAGGGAAACAGCAAAATGCTGGAGAGCCCATGGCTTGAAACCAACAGCTGGCATGAAGGAGGAGCCAAGAGAGAGTAGGAGTATACAGAGGACACACACACACACACTTAAGAATGCAAAGTTATCATCAGTAATAGCAAATGCATGTTGTCAACTTATATACATTACTGTGATGTACTGTTTTCTGAAGATGGTTTGTCCAAAAAAGGCCAGAAATTAATTTGAGCACAGTGGGCCTCTCTCTCTCTCTCTCTCTCTCTCTCTCTCTCTCTCTCTGTGTGCGTGTTTATGCTAATGTATGGATGGTGGGCTTCTCTCTCACCCTGCCACTCAGCATGATGCTAACTTCCACTATGTGAGTTCACGTAACAAATCCAGGATGTTAGCTTTCTCCTTCAAGCGTGCTGAAGTGTCATAGTATGCGGCAGTTGCCTTCACCTTCCTGGCGTGGTGTTTATGGTGACGTGTAAGATTACCGCTGGAACTGGCAATGAAAAAGACTCATTCGATAAAGTGTTCATGAAAACAAACTGACAAAGAAAGAAATTAGATGAATACTCACAGCACACTGCATGATTGGCAGGTCCTTATTAACACACTACCTCCCCCAAGCTTCACAGCAGACACTTTGGAATATGGAGGGAATAAGGTGTTGATATGGAGCTGTATAAAATTAGCAGGTATAGTAAAGATGAAATGCTGGTTTGTACATCAAGATGATGAATGAAAAGATTCCTTTGGGAGGAGTGTCCAAGCTTGCCACCAAAAGTTACGAGGTACAGTTTCTGCAGTGCTGAGCCCGGAGTAGCAACTATTACAGGTCAGTGGAGCATCACAATGATTCTATTAATATTACCATATGTTGCTTTAACCCTAATCCTAACCATAACCCAAATCCTAAACCTCATCCTAACCCTAACAACAGCCTTAGCCCTCATCCTAAATCATAAAATAACTATGAATCCCAACAAATCATAAGCTACAGCTTTCAGAAATACATTTTAGTACTATATGTACAGATGATTGTAACAATTCCATTTACATTCATTATTTTCTATGGGATCACACCCTAAAGGGGGCACCAGTCCTTCACACACTCACCTATGGACACTTTTGAGTCACCAATCCTCCTACCAGTGTGTACTTTTGGACCGTGGAAGGAAACCGGAACCCACAACCTCTAGGTCCCTGGAGCTGTGTGACTGCGACCACAGTGCCACCCATCTATACATATTAAATATCTAAATTCATAAAATAAAAGGGGTGTCTACAACAAAACCTTTGGATATCCAGTGTGTACAATATTTGTGCATATTGTCAGCCTGCACTCAGTTGCTGCTGTATTGCTAATTTAGCCAGTAAATGAAGGCGTGCATTTCTTCTTGGACACGCTCAGCCCAAACTACAAGCCTGTTAGTCCTCCAAGTCCAATCCGGGGACAATTAGAGAGGGATTTCAGCTCCTCTGTGCCATCTCACATTACAGCGGACTTTAAATTACCATGTAACCACCACAAATCAGCGTCTAAATGAGTTGGATCGGCCCCGTGTGGGAAAAAAAAGTAATTGCCCCCTTTGCTCAATAACCGGTTACGCCACTTTTTAGCAGCAATAAATGCTTTTAATTTAACACCTTTTAATTTGTCTTTTGCCCATTTTCTCTCCCTGTTTAGTCCTGGCTGCTTCCCAGCGTCGCTCCTGCTCTCTTACCACACAACAAAAGGCTGCCAACACATACACCCCCCCTCTAATCATTATGAAACTCACCACACACATCTGTCCAATACTCTGAAATGCATTTAAGGGGGCACTCCGGAATAAAGCTAGAGATTATAATGCTTTTAATTATTGTTATGTGGTATTGCTGTGTGGTGCAACATCATTTAGTCTCATCAGACTGATTACAGCTTTTAGTATCCTGGATTAATAAGACTATATAGGGGCATTTACAAGGTGTTATATGGCATACAGGATACCATTTAATGTCGTATGCACTAAGGCATGAAATAAGAATGTATGACTTAATTAAATCTAGTTCCATAACATGTTATGAGGTTATGGGAGGTTCATAAGAACATTCTGAACACTTGTTCTAATGTGTTTTAATGTCTATTTCGTTCTTTTCAACAGGTGTTATTACGTGTTATGTTACATGACATCAGAATTTCCCTGGTCCCTGGAGCTGTGTGACTGCAACACTACCTGCTGCGCCACCGTGACGCCGAATTTCTTTCATTTAATTGAAGTTCTATATTCAAATGCTATATCATGCATTACAAATGTATTTTTATACAACAGTTAATTCTGGCCATGGACTCTGATTGGTTGAGAAGCATTCTAAAGTGTGCTTTATCTCGTGGTAACAGCACAGGTTTTTCATAACCACTGTATCAGTCTGCTAAACACTGTTGCTAAAAATTCTACACTGTAGATCAGCTGTCATTATTATATTTTTCACCGCAAAACTAGCTTCAGTTCATATTTCACACCAATAAACTGTCTTCAGTTTACTTTAAGAATACTGATACCGATAAAAATCACGCACCAATTATACTGAATCACCGTTATTAACACGTTTAACTCTTTAAGTTTAACTTTAAGTTTAGCTCACCGGGCTAGATAAATACTCTCTTGGGCAGAAGCAAGTTTATCTGGAGTAGTTTGGTGCAGCAGATTAGGGGTCTAAGTAGAATTCTTGGCAGGTTAGTGATACTGTAGAGGCTGGTCCAGTCTGGGCAGTCAATGCAGTAGATTTCACCACTGTGATGTAGCAACAAGCTACTTGTTGAGGAACTATAATTTGGCGTAAGGATTTACTAATTTCATAAATATTTTTGACACCACTTTCACAGCTCCGTTTATATATTTCACGATTCATTACCAGAGCAGTTGTATAAATGCAATAGAACACTCGAGGCCGTGTGTTATCATGGAATAACAGCATGGATGAGATGGACTACAGTACCCGCCTTCAGCTCGTGCTTGCGCCACATTACAGCCCTGCTGTTATTTCATGATAACACACTGCCTCTCGTGTTCTGTTGCTTAAATATATTATAGAAGCTTTTTCAAGTTTATGTGTTGATTCATTAATAGTTTCTCATGCCCATACTCAGCATTCATTTTTCATCTTCTGTAAAGACTGTATCTTGGTCAGAGTCACGATGGACCAGGAGCCTTCCCAGAATTTGTTGGGAAAGGCCAAGCACCCGGAAGATATCTATGGACAAACCACACCAAATTCCTTACAGACAATGGCCCGAGGCAAAAATGGAACCCAGGAACCCAGACCCTGGAGCTGTGCGGCAGTGACACCACCTGTAGGACCATCATGCCACCCAAAATACCCAACATGCATTATGCAACTGCATCAAACAAACATCAGAAATCCTTGTGGCAACAACCAATTCTAACTTCTACATAACCAAGCTATAACTCTTACTATATTTGTCAAAATTAAGTGAAAAACAGATATATTTTAAAATCAGTCTGTGTTTTTAAAAAGTTAGACTTATACAAATAGGTAGGTACTGTGCTAACTTTAGCCATTAGCTTATCTGCTCATCTGATGAGTCATTTCTCACATGGAAATCTGTTCCCATCATTGTTGAGATAATTTGAAGACAGGTATCTGTTATACAACAGGAGTATTAGCGATGATCTGCTTCCTAGGATGAACATTAGCTATCTGCATTCACCAGCTCTCCCAAAAAATCTAACAAAAGCAAAGTTGATACTCTCAGTGGTAATTGCGACACTGTGGCAGCATTCATGTGCCTTAATCTTGTAAATGAGATGAGATTTTCAACATCAGCATATGATGTTAGACCCCTTTGCCTTTCACAGGCAATTAGAGCACAGCCACACATATTTTGGGACTAGCCTCAGTGGCAGAATTCAAGCAAAAGTAGAACAGCTGGAGATCAGCCCTGAATCCCAGGTTTAGGTGGAAATCTACCTAGCTATAAAAGTGCTTTTAGCAGGTGTAGCTTTTAGAGCATCCAAATCCCTACAACTCATTATTTTTGCTTCTTCATGGATGATTTTACGGCTTGCTGTTATAGCCACTGGCAGTGTAGTCCTGGGTGAAGAAGGTTCACTTACTGTTCAAATCTATCCCCATCTGGATACTAGAGCTCTGGCAGTAGATCTGTACTTTCAGTCCCGTATCTGTGGAAATTCATGTAAAAAAAAAAGTTAGATGTAGAACAAACCAAAATTTTCACTAAAACAGGGTTGAGCTTCTCCCAAAATAAAAAAAAACTATTCATATGTAAATACTTTGCAAATGATCTATTTGTTGTCCACTTGTCTTGCACTTTTTTTTTTAATCAGCCTAAACAAAGAAAAAAAAGAACGAAATACCAAAATTCACTAGCAGTTTTGGAAGTAAAATTCAGAACGTCAGATGTAGAAAATAACGCAGTACAAAGAAAATGTATGACTGATGGAATCTGACAGCTCTTTAAAGGTCAACTTCAAATTCAATCTGTAGCCTAAGACTGCAGTTAAATAGCTCCTGTGCTCATCACATAACTTACAGTGGACCTCACATACCTTATTCACTAAACACTGCCGGCAATGAGAAAATCTGCCCTGGGGTCAAAATATAAAAGCATCCTGCTCTGCCTCTTGAATTTCAGCATTTTTAGCCAGCAGTCACATTACTGTTGCATACAGGGTGAGTCAAAAGTCACAGGACACCCTTTTATCTGAGAATCCCAGCAAATAATGGGTGAGAGGGCCAATGTCAGGAACATGGCTGCCATCTTGAAGCCGCAATATTGGATCAAGGGCAAGTTTTTCCAGTGAGAAAGTGGTCATGTTGCATATATATATATATATATATATATATATATATATATATATAAAGAAATAAAAGTGTGCCCTGTGACTTTTGACTCACCCTGTATTACTTTAATAAATATATTGCTCCTCCATTCATTCTGTAACTGCTTCCTCCTGCTCTATGTCATGGTGAGTCCAGAGCTTATGAGGAATCAATAGGCAGGCGGCAGGGAGACACCCTGGATAGGGCATTGTAGGGCATCATATACATACCCAGAAACCCACACATATGGACACATTTGAATAGCCAATGCACCTACCAACTGTGGGGGGAAACCGGAGCACCCAGAGGAAACCTACATAGACACAGAGAGAACACCCCAAATTCCTTACAAACTGTGACCTGAGGCAGGGATTGAATCCACAACCCAGGACCCTGGAGCTGTGTGTCATTGACACGGCCAGCAGCGCCACCATGGTGTCCTTCTTAATATGTGCATGTGTAGCTTGCATGGTATATATAGATAACAATTTGAAGAAAACTGGAGGCTCTGTAACAGCTCTAGCATGAGTCTAACCTCACCATGCTCAATGCAATGCATTAGCTAGTGGCCTATAAAGCTCCCTATCACAGGGCTAAGGCACATTTGAACAATATAGGCACAATATAAAATGATGAAGCTGCATCAGTGGCTTTGGGATGAGATTGCTTGGGCTTTGACTGATTGATCCACACATCACTTCCTGATCTCAGTAGGGGAAGGCCTTCAAATACCTTGCAGATATTTTTCAGATTTTTACTGTTATGCCTTCTTGCAAGGAACAGAAGCTGATATGGCGGCAAATGGGGCACATTGTTAACGGGGAAATGCAGTTCTCTCTAGTTTGTTTATGTTCAGAAGTTCTGCATCTTATATTCTTGGAATGTTAAGTTCAAGTTTAACTTGTGTGTATGTTTTTATTCACTGTTTGATTTACGACAGTAACTCATTTGTAACTTGTAACTTGTTTAGTTTTATAGCACTTTCAGTAATGCAGTTAGTTGTCTTCTGAATTTGGAGATATTTCACCTTATATATAGCACTTTTAACAACTGATGTTGTCACAAAGCAGATCCACAGAATCCCAGTAAAGATAAAGTTTTGACATGAAATGTAAAAATGTAAAGAATATAAATATAGCCCATGAGAGCAAGCCAGGGTCGACAGTGGCAAGGAAAGACTCCTTCAGCTGAGGAAGAAACCTTGGGAGGAACCAAAGCTCACAAGGGTTGACCTATCTACCTCTGGTCAATCTACTGGTAATAAGAGTTAGGAGTCCATGAAAACTTCAATGTAGGGTGGGCAGCTCCAAGGCAATTGATGGTGGCTGGAGCGTGGGCAGCTGGTCTGAAGCATGGAGCAGGATCTCGACAATCAGTCATCCATCAATGTCCAACCGGACAGGTCTGAGGTCGTTTACTCTAAAAAAGGTAGAGGGATGGAATTAGTTTTGTTCTGTTTGGGTGAATGTTTGTCAACATTACCCACCTATGGAGCATGAACAGAGCAATATCCTCATCTTGGTTCGTGCATTGCAGTTTACAGACACTGGGACTCTGTAAACACACTAGACTGGTTTTCCGCGCACAAAGAGACTGGAGGGCAACAAATGGTAAGGAAACATCCTCAGAATTTTATAAAAAGTCTTAAAATTGCGAACATCACCTTTATCGCTCTAGATTTGAAAAGGAATGAGAGATGGCCGTACAGGGTAGTGTGTCTTCTGTGGATCTTTGATGGTTGTGTCCAGTCTGTGATTGTCATCAATGTCTTAAACTTAACCCGAATTAGAATACTTTTAAAAAGCTTCTCATTCCGTATACAGACAGTGAACCTGAATTAATAGAGAGCTCCTGTTTGGGTACCTCAGTGTGAACTGACTACAGGGGTGAAGGGCTGTGTGTGCCCCTGCGTTGGTGTGTGTGGGTGTTTTGGGGATTTTAAGATGCTGTGTTTCCATTCCTCTGTCAGGGAAATTACAATGAGTTCATGTGTGTGCAAGTGAAAGTGAACGGGGAAGTCACTCCAGGGGTCATGCTACTGTGTGTGTGTTTGTGTGTGTTTGTGTGTGTGTGTGTGTGTGTGTGTGTGAGAGAGAGAGAGAGAGAGAGAGAGAGAGAGAGAGAGAGAGAGTTTAAGCATGAGTCACTTATACCTGCCTGTGGACTTGGTTAGGACACAATAAATAAAGCATCAGCACTTCCTTAAGAATTATTGTCATCCTTTACACAAACACACACACACACACACACACACACACACACACACACACACACACACACACACAGTAGCATGACCCCTGGAGTGACTTCCCCATTCACTTTCACTTCCACACACATGAACTCATTGTAATTTCCCTGACAGAGGAACGGAGACACAGCATCTTAAAATCCCAAAAACACCCACTCACACCAACGCAGGGGCAAAGTGTGAGCTCAGAGATACACTGTTTCCCTCTCGCCCAGACACACAAACTCAGACATGCAATAACACTCCCCCACACACACACTACCAGTGCTCTACAGCAGCCTTTACAAACAGGACGAGTCCCTGAAGACACACAGCACTGTTCTTGTTTGTGTGAAGCTTCAGCTGATGTGAAAATATTCAGCAGGAAAATGGACTGGAGCAACACACTAATGCTTCCCACCAGGTGTTTATGAGGTCGTGACATTAATGAGAGCTGAAGAGTTCCCACTTCAGGGGCGAGAAACATTTCCAATCTGCACTTTAGTAAGCATACTTACTATGCCACTGAACTCAACAAATGCAGTGTGTTGCTCATTCACTGTTAAAGAGTAGTGTAACTGCCTGGGCTGGGAAATGAACCCCAGTCAACACTATGCCAGCTATGTTCTTATTGAAAGATATGAGCATTCATGGTGAGTCAGTGTAATAGTCCAGTTAGTTTCCCATTTGAGCCAAATCTGTCTCACTGTTGGCTCTCATGTCTCAGGTACGGCACTGGGATGTGTCGTTTGGGCCGGATGTGGGCCGAATGTCAGAGGCTGGGCTTGGCAGGTTCCGGGACGTGTGGTGTGGACCCGATGTGGGCCAAATATTGATGTGACCCAGATTTAGTCAACAACACCCCTGGCATTTGGCCCATATAAAGCTGGACATGTGGCTGAGCTGAGGCAGCCACACTCACACTTAGTCAACACCGTCATTCAACGGCAAACATTCATTGCTACCTGGGTTACCTTCAACATTAGGGCAGTAAGAGATGACAAACACTATAGGGCTAAATATATGCTGACACCCTTCCTAACTATGGAGTTCAATTGTGTTAGCCGTACCCATGTGGAATCAAGCCTGAACCAATAGAATCACTATAGACAACGGGTTTCTATGCAGCTATATTTAATGCCAATTGCTGTAAGGTATTTAAAGATCCTAGGGCATTTTCTCTGAAATAGTTGGGATGATACCCCAATATCCAGCTAAATCTACCACTGTGGTCACTTCTGGCCATATTCAAGTCACTGTATCTCGTCTCCTCTCTATCTAATGACTGATGTGTGGCTCAGATTGGCTGCCATCACGTCATCCATTTAGATGCTGCACTTTGGTGGTTGAGGCGACTCCCTAATGTTCATAGATTCTCCTCCTCATTGAAGCTTTAATAAATGAAAAGTCCACTGAGCACTGAGCTACTCAAGTCTCCATATCAAAAACAATGATGGAGGACACACCTCGGTTCCCCCGGAAAATCAAACCGGGAAACCTCACAACTTCAGCTCACAGTCTGCTTTCAAAAAGAATGCTTAATGAAGGCAGCATGCAGCTCGGCGTTCTCTCTCTTTTTCCCTCGTTCTTCCTCTATTTCTGCATCTCTCAGTCATCGCACATCGCATCTTTTTGCCTTTCTCTCCTCCCTTCTCTCTCTCTCTCTCTCTCTCTCTCTCTCTCTCTCTCTCTCTCTCTGTCTCTCTCTCTCATATTCTTTTTCCTCCATACATAATCTCCCTTTTCTTCTCTCTCTCTCATTGACTTTCCCCAGTTCCTACCTGTGCTCTCTCCACCCCATATTTTCACTCTGACTCTTTCTATCTCTCTATTTCCACTGTGTCCTACTCTCTTCCATTCTATTTTGATCCTTCTCTCCTTTTGCTTTCTCTCTCTCTCTCTCTCTCTCTCTCTGGACCTAATAATTTCTCTTTCATTTCAGTTCTATTTCTCTTTCATTCCTTTCTCTATGCTCTCTTTCTATTCCCTGTTCTTTCATTTCCCTCTTTTCCTTTTCCATTTTTTTCTATTTTCTCCTCTATCCCTCATTCCTTCTGTACCTTTTATCTCTCTTTAATTTTTCCCTCTTTCCTTGCCTCCTTCTTCGTTTTTTTTATTCCCCTTCTGTTCCCTTTTATTTCCCACTCTTTTTCTCTCTCTGATCTCTCTGTCCTTCTATTTCTCCTTTACCTCCCTCTCATTTTTATTTTTCTTTCTCTTGCTAACCCTCTCTCTCTCCCTCTTTCTCTCTCTCTCTGCATGTTTAAGTGTCTACTGCTGAGTGCTGAAGGAGGGTGTCAGGGGTGCCACAGTAAACTCTGGATTAAATCTCCTTGTTCTTGCCATCCAGCCGTGTAGAAGAACACTGGAGTGTGGAAGCTGTGAGAGGAGCAGGGGGCTCAGTGGGGGTCTGTTCTGAACTCGGCTCAGCTCCTCTTCAGCCCACTCAAACTGCCCCTTTAAGATCCAGACAAATCTCCATCACAGACTCTCTCTCTCTCTCTCTCTCTCTCTCTCTCTCTCTCTCTCTCTCTCTCTAATCCTTCAAAATAAACAGAGAAAGAGAGGGAGAGAGATGGAGAGAGAAAGAGAGAGAGAGAGACAGAAAGAGAGAGGACATAGTGCACATCTGCACTCTGCACATCTGTTTTTGTCTGAGATAAATCCTCCTCTGCAGTGACTAATGCGAGATCACAGAAATAAATACAGGAAAGAGAGAGAGGGAAGATGAGTGAGAGAGGTGGTGAAATACAGAAAGTCTGGTTTACTTTCAGTTTTCTCTGCTTGCGTGCAGTTTCCTGTTGTGGGAAAAAGGTTACACAAATCAAGTCGTTTCGTACAATTAGGAGTTTAGACTTAGACTATGGATTAGTGTCAGGATTAGGTTTTGGGTAAGCATTAGGGGTAGGGTTAGAGTTTTGGTTAGGATTAGGGTTGGGGTTGGGGTTAGTGTTAGAGGTTAGGCTTGTGGTTACACTTTTAATAATAAAAGTGCTACAAAGGGTTTTTTGAGCAAGGCCATAGAAGAACCACTTTTGTGGTGCTTTTCCACCACATGGGAACGGTTCTACATGACTTGACTCGACGTGGCTCGGGTCTGCTCGCTTAAAGCTTGCCGCTTTCCCACTGGCAGGGCTCCCCCATGAAATGGAGCCGCTGATGTCACAAAACCCCATCTCTAACAGGATTCATTGGCTTTGAAAACCACAACAACGACAGCAGTAAAGTGAGGCGATGTTTACTCAGTGTGTATTCGTGTGTTGTTTTTGTTTTTTGGACTGAACACGGCTCCGCGCCCCAGTTCTCACAGGTCGGCTTTCACTGGAAATTTTTTGACGGACATCGGCCCAGGGAGCATATACACCTCTTCAAAACACCTTAAGGTAAAGTTACGAGCTGCTGCTGTGAGTCTGATAAAAATATGAAAGCTGCTGTAACTTAAAAGTTTTTACAAGAGGCAATTTTGCACTGGATTTGAATGAGCTCTGCATTTGGTGGTGATTGACATGGCTCTGGCCAATCAGCACTCTGCAGGGTTTACCTACTCTGCACGGTTGGAACCCGGAGGGAGCTGGGACTGAAAACTTACCAGGGACCAGGTACCAGATTTGGCCAGTGGAAAAGCAAAAGAGCAGTGCTGAGTCAAGTAGAGTCATGTAGGTTTTATGCAGTGGAAACGCACCATTGGTTTCATAAAATTGGTTTGTAGGTGTCAGAAATTCATGATTACATGATGAGTAAATCCATGAGGTTTGAATTATATTTTGCACATATTGGTCAAATCCTGAGGGTGTTATTTTAGTCAGATGTGTTTGAACTCACAGGGCTGTTTCTTAATACCAAAAAAATGGACTTGAGAAGAACCTTCCTGAGAAGACACCTGGCAAGATTTTTGTGGTGCCACAGTGAACAATGGGACCTTCATGTCATTCTTGTTGGCAAGTATCGAACCAATGCATCCTGGTTATTTTGAGATGATAGAGAACAACACTGGAGTACCTTAACAGTTCTTGGCATTTGTGTTCTTGGGTACTGGAATCTAATTTCAGCAGTAGAAGGTAACATCAAGCAATAAGTTGAGAATGTAGGAACACACACTGGGAAACAGCCCAGGTTCATTTCAAATTAATGAACTGATTTCATTCATTCATTATCTGTAAGCGCTTATCCAATTCAGGGTCGCAGTGGGTCCAGAGCCTACCTGGAATCATTGGGTGCAAGGCGGGAATACACCGTGGAGGGGGCGCCAGTCCTTCACAGGGCAACACACACACACACGCACACATTCACTCACACCTACTGACACTTTTGAGTAGCCAATCCACCTGCAACGTGTGTTTTTGGACTGTGGGAGGAAACCGGAGCACCCAGAGGAAACCCACACGAACACAGGGAGAACACACCAACTCCTCACAGACAGTCACCTGGAGCAGGAATCGAACCCACAACCTCCAGGCCCCTGGAGCTGTGTGACTGCGACACTACCTGCTGCGCCACCGTGCCGCCCTGAACTGATTTTGGACTAGTTATATATTCTGATGAAAACATTTACTTTTTCTTGATGAATGGGATTGTTGTCAGTGCTCTATAAATATCTATTCATCTATTCAGATCTATTCATCATCTCATGTGAGTTGTACTTTATGAATTATGTCCACTGTAGCCTACGTTTCTAACTGCATGCAAAATACCTGTCTGTTTCAACTGCGGTGTGTTAAGTCTCCATGATTATGATTGTGATTATGATTATTTCATGCACTCGTGTAACCTAGGATTTCTTTGAACTACAGATCAGTGCCACCCCCATTTCACAGAGCAAGTGATGAAACTAACCTCCTATCCTGGGCTCATCCCTGTCTCCAGATTAGCGACAGCAACAACAACATGTACATTTTTATCTCTTCCCAAACAGATGTGGGAAGTCTTTCGGCGGTCTGCCGAGCATGTACCTCCAAAAGCGTTTTAATTAACCTAGATCCCTGGATGCTTCACTGCTAATCCCGTGTTCGGATTGCAGGGATGTTACACAAGTCGGAGCCGACATGTCTACGTGTCCTGGTATTTATAACCCCACTGTACACACACTTAGGGAGTCAACAAGCCATGTAGCAAATGTCCTGAAGACCAGCATGAAAAGGTTCATTCAAATACTGTCATGCACTCAGCTTCCGTTCAGACTCAGAATCCAAAATCACTAGTCGCTAGTCAAGTACACTGGCATGAGTAGGATTTAATCCTCTGGGATCTACGTGGGAATTTAATGTTATTACTGTTTTTATTAATTTCTGTTTAATAACTCAGCACAAAAATGTAGCATCAAACATTTCCTGAGTCCATAAAGTCTGCCCTTTCCATTCCTGACTGACATAAGGAATTATGAGGCTATGGAGAGGGGATGGGATACACAGGATAAAGAGTTGATTTATTTGTTTCTCTATGTTTAGCACGAAACACCAATGTACAGTTAATTTTAAAGTTATGTTTTCACAAGAATTTTAAAAACCTTTCAGCTTTACGACTTCACAATGCTCTCGGTCAAACAGGGCCTCATTACAGAGACACATGAGATTTTTCAGAAAAGTTTCTTACAAAACACAGGGAGCATGTGCATTTAAAGGTGAATTAAAGAAGCTGTGCCAAATTGAGGAAATGCCCTTTAAACACATTTTGTTTTTACCATGTTTCTGAAAGTGATTATCTAGTATTTTACTGTTTTATCTCACATTAGAAAAAAATCAAGCTTGAATCAACCACTTTATGCTCCATAGAGTTCCCAGACAGCCATGTTTAAAATTGGTAAACTCTAAGATGAACTGTCACTGTGGTGGTCTATATAACTTCATACATGTTTTTTTATTTAAAATCAGTCCAATGATAGATTTTCAACTTTCTTTCTGGAGAGGAGCATGTAATGTACCTTCAAGATACACAGCTGGACTTATATACTACTGCAGTACATTTGATGGGACAGTTACACTGGCTTTACATTTAGCTAACCACAACGTAAATGTACAGGACATTCTGACTGTGTGCAGACATCCAGACAAATAGGTGTCACTATAACAATTGTTTCATGATGTCATCCATTATCTGTAACCGCTTATCCAATTAAGGGTCGCGGGTTTCATGATGTGAAGAAGAGAAAATGAGTGATTTCTGCTTTGAAACTCAACTCTTTTTTCTTTTGTTTTTCTTATTATAGGAAGCATATGTCTGTAAATACCTGCTCATCCAACACTTACCTGTACTCGGTCTGCAATGGCCAGTTTGGATTCTTCTTAGAATGTTTTTTTTAGGTAATAGGTTTTATTACGACAGCAATAAAATATAACGTGGTTCTGAATATAAATTCAACCACTATTCGTACAGTGTGAAACTGAAAAGGTATCCAATACATGAACCATCTTGTGGTCAGTGTGAGAGAGTGTGAAGTATTTACTTTGATATTTCTGAGTCTTCTCCCAGAAGGAGGGTCAAAAGTGTGTTGGCTCTGGGTTCTGGAATAACAAGATTATTTATTTATTTATTTATTTAGTTTGTTTCTTGTACATATATGAAATGCCAGATCACTGTTCACTGCCCAAAATGGTTCTTACAGAAAAAAAGAAAAAAACAAAAAAAAAAAGTGGATTTTCAGTGGATTTTTCATGCTACTTTGCTGATATCTCACAAGTAGAAGTGCGATGGGAAAATTAGCATTTTTTATGTCCAGGGGTGGTTCTAAATACCTACCTTTACGCAGTTATGTGTAATTAAGCAGATGAATTTTGATGGAGTTGCACATTCCAGGTGATAAAGCTTTTACCTTTTACTTCCTTGTGCACTTCACTTTCTCCCAATGCTGATAGACACTAAATGTTTTAAAGTTCCACTGCAACTCTCCAGCAATCTTGCAGTTTTTGGACATGATACTTTTTTGGTTTCTGGTGGTTTCTAGATGACGCCATTTCTGCTGAAATGTAGTTTTAGCTTTGTCAGTGAAAACTACATTCCAACAGTTGACTCCAAATTCGCAATGCTCTAAATCTGCAGTAAGATATCAGAGAACTGACTAGTGGGAAAAGAGCAGATGTGCTAATTAAAAAAAGTCTGATGAATCTGCAGTTACATGTGTATTTCATGTATTTTACCAATTTTCAATCTATTCTAGAGTGGTGGTATGACAGGGGACTGGACTGCTGCTGAGCTCTAGGGCCTGGGTTTAGTTCTAGCCTTGAGTCATTGTCTGCATGGACTTCAGACCTTTCACACCACATTCACACCTAAGGCCTAAAATGTGTGCCATGTCTAGACCTTTCTGAAGGCTAATGGGGTGATTTTTTTATGTATTTGTTCCATTCCCATTTTAGACCAAAGCATTATGTTGTTTAATTGGTTGGATGGCACATTAGGTTCCAATCAATGAGAGAGCTCCCTTAGATGTATTAAACAGAGAGATAAAACACAGAGAAAATAGATAGTTATTGGATCAATTTCCACTGGATGCTTTAAGAAATTAACCCTTTTGTTTACACCTAAAGACTTACAGTTTAATACAGCACTGGAAAGAGTGAAGCGGCAAGAAAATGAAACTGCAGTGACAAGATGCTTTGGTTTTGGATGGAATTTTGCAACCTGTTCATTTAAAGAATGGATTTATTCATACATTAATTTCTGACAGCCACCTAGCCTGAAAAATGACCCTAAGCCAAAACATAAACCCAATCCTGACAACGAACGTTGTTATAACTCCCCTCATTTGCTATGATACACCCTGTGAACTCCAACTCTCCTTGGGAGAGCAATAGGATTTGGAGCCTTTCCTCTTCACCAATCAGAGTGTGCTGCCCATCACCTGAGCACTGATGTGTTGCACCTGCTGAAGAGACCATTTCAACCCCATGCTTCCTTGGTCACATTGCTTGGCACTTTCATGTATTGTGTCTTGTTAAGTATTTTCTTGTTGGAATTTTGATCCATTTTAGTCCCTGCCTGATCCTTCTGATTCGTTCGCCTAAAGGTGTACATCCTGGAGTTTTGGATTTCTCCTTGTATTAAACCATTAAACCATGCTCACACTGGTCTGCAGCCTTGGTTCCTAACAAATTTAAACTATACAAAAATGGAGATACATGATTTTCACTGGAAAGCAGGGTAAAAAAAATCCATTACATTAAATAATTTGAGAGAAGTTATTACCTGTAATAGCTGAACATTAGTCTATCTCCATGACTTAAATAACGCTTAATGAACATTTATTTATTACTATATTATTACACATTGGTACTGGTTTATCATGAGATGTTTGAACAATTTTTAATGCACAGTGAATTTACTGTCAGAAATATTACTGGTTACTACTTATTTACCGGGTGCTAATGTTAATAAAAGACACTGTCCGATGTGTTCTACTACGACAAAATGAAGCACTTTACACAGATGCATGTGGGCTAATAAAATGAATAAAAGTATATATTCAGGGCCACTGCGGGGATTCGTCAGCACTAACTCAGAAGAATATGAGAAGGGATAAGTACCCCTTGCTCAAATTAGAAAGGAATGCAGATTTCAGTCTCCTTCACTAAGTATGATTGGGCTGTTTTTTGTGGATCTGTGTATAAGAGTGAAGCACAAAGCACATTGTTCAGGGAAAAATCTTGGCAAAGCTTCCTCTCTGTGCCATGGTATCATCCTATTTAAATAAATCTCTGTGAATGGAACCTGCTTGCCAGTAATTATATGGTGGGATTATAGTCCCTGTGCCAAATCCATTGTTTTATTGGTAGAATGGTTGATATGAAATGAAGCAGTTTAAGTGAGCAGTAAGTCACTTTAACCAGCAAAAGGCAGCAAGCAATGTTCATGAAAGTAATTATCTATCACATACACATTAAGCGTAACTCAAATGAGGTGAAGCACCTAATTGCTTTTTAACTATATGAATTAACCGGTTTATCCTCCATGGGGCCATTTGCTAGCGTTGGGGTGGATATGTGCACAATATTTTTAGCACAAAACCTCTGTTACAGGCCACTAGCTGTCAGAACACTGACTGAAACAAAGTGAAAAGAAATGAAGAAGAATCTTCTGAGGAAATGGCTTATTGTGCATTTTTTCAGGTTGTATTTTGCCATTTTTCTTTTTGAGCTTGATGACAGAGAAGGATTCAAGCAGGTGGCCCGCTATCAGATCTACAACAGTGACCCCGAAGGTATGGCAGCCTTAAAGAAAGTTCAAATGATGTAACGGCTTATAGTGATAACCCACAGGGATGTAGCAAACAGAGACGGAGGCTTAAAAAAACGAACATCACAGTAAGAGAGCACTGTAGAATGACCTGTCACAGCTTAATGTGACCCATCACAGAAAACCTTAACACGTCCTCTGCTGACTCACACAGGCCTGAGATTAACAGCAAGAGAGTCACACACTCTTTTTTGTTGCCAGTTTCCTGTCCTCTAACCTTTCGGCTTCCCAAAATGTCAGACACTATTAATCCACTTGCATATGACTATCATCCTTGTCATTATTGTCTCTATTGATAAACGCAAGCACTTGGTATCATATTAATCCCAGGGACATGGAGGTCTAAAGTCACAAGTTAAAACTCAAAGGTATCCTTCATCAAAAGCCTCCAGTAGGGTATACTGTGATTTTAATCTGAGCTTAATCTCCTGCACATATGGTGTCCAGGATCAAGAAAAACTCAGAGTTACATGGCATTTGGGCTGCAAATAGCAATAACAACATACGTAAACACACTGGACTTGTTCAACAAAGTTTTATAAAAATTAGTGGAAATTGGGTATATAAACATACGGAGTCCCCCACCACCTGGCCTTTATTTTTCCTACACATCAACATCAAGAACTGACTGTTCACTTATATTATCATAAGTTATATCACACCTCTTGTCATGTGCCACTGTAATAAGATAATTGACATTACTCACTTGACAATTAAGTGCTTTTTTTCTTGGTGCTGATTGGTGTATACAGAGCTTCTACTTATATGTAAAATTGGTTATGGGTTAACATGCCATACAGATCATATTTGGATTACACATGATATCACAACAGCCAACACACTGCCATATATTCAGCTATGCCGCCTATAGCAGGTTAGCCCCACCCATTTACATTTATGTTATAACAAAAGATGTATCATCTGTGCTTCGGAATGGCTTAAAATACAGGGCAGCCAATCAGACAAGTTGTATTTAAAATGTGTGAATATGTAATGAACCATTATTAATAATGGAAATGAATGTACTGCAGTGCTTGAGAGAAACCAATGTGTTCATTGGGATTAATAATTAATAATAAATTAAATAGTGTAGCTAGCCTTTAGCTAACCACGGAACAGGACACAGGAGTGATATGATTTTCTGGCTGTTTTTTAACACAGGACAGCAACATAAATAACCAGAGCCTTTCTGCTTGTAAATAAACCAGCTTTTTAGTTGAAACTCATATAGTAATTAATATATTAATTTAAAATATGTTTTTAAATTTTTATTTAATTTTTAAAAATATTTATATTGTAGCTGGGAGTTCATGTTTATATCTACAGATGTTATGATCTGTATGTAACAGGTATAAAAGCACACTTCATAGAGACTCAAATCATCATTCATTCATCAGGACCAATATTATTTTTACATTACATACAACACCTTATCTGAGTTTACCACAGTGAAAAATAGCTAATGATAATGAAATCAGATACTACTAGATTGTTTATTGGCTGTTGACCTGAACTACTGTAAATCATCATTCATTCATCAGGTGATCCAGAACTAATCATCCAACATTTATAGCCAGCATCACTAATGTTTAAGTATCCGGCTGCAATCAAATCATCACAGCAATGTTCCAGCATCTAGTGTTAATCTGTCAAAAAGAGCAAACACTGTTACTGCAGAAAGAGTGTGAAAACTGCCTTTTGAAAGCAGTGATCTGAGAGGGAATCTCTGCAGGAAATGCAGGTAGTGTCTCTGCCACACAGCTCCTGGGTCCTAGGGTTGTCAGTTCAATCCTCGCCTCGAGTCACTGTCTGAGTTTGGTGCATTCTCCCTGTGTCTCGGTGGATTTATTCCAAGTGCTGTTTTCCTCTCACAGTCCAAAAACACGTGTGTAGTTGGATTGGCTGTGTGAAATTGTCCACAGCTGTGAGTGTGTGTGTGACTGTATGAGTGTGTAATGGAGCAGCTCCCTGTCCAGGGCGTGTTCCATCCCTTCATTCAGTGATAATGGGTGGGCTCAGGACATACCATGACCCTGAACAGATGAAGCAGTTACAGAAGATGAATGAATACTGAGCCAGTCTTAGTCTAAAAATGTTTGAAGAGGATACGATGAAGTGTACAGTCTATAAAATATGCAATGAATGTTTGTAAAAAAAAACTAATTTTATTTTGGCCTGAGACAATTATGCCAAAGTAAATCTATTAAAAAATGCTAATTACTTCATTCTTCCTTCATTCTGACTCATGTGCTGTACAGTGGGGGTGGAGAGTGACCAATATATGGAGCAGTTTGCAAGGCATTTGAAACAATTATTGATTTTATTTAGCAGCAATGTGCTGGCTGCCCTTATTTCCGTTAATGCCACTGCTCTGCTGACCTCAGGTCACTATCAGCAGCTGTCAGAGGAAATAGAGGCATGTAGTAGCATTTAGACCTTATTCAAAACAGAGCTTGGCACATCCCCAGTTTCTGGGTACTGTGGTGAACATGGAGTGCTTAATAAAAACACTAATACTAAATATTATAAATGAATACAGGAGTGCTGTTTTATTTGGGCGCAGTGGTGCAGCAGGTAGTGTCGCAGTCACACAGCTCCAGGGACCTGGAGGTTGTGGATTCGATTCCCGCTCCGGGTGACTGTCTGTGAGGAGTTTGGTGTGTTCTCCCCGTGTCTGCGTGGGTTTCCTCCGGGTGCTCCGGTTTCCTCCCACAGTCCAAAAACACATGTTGGTAGGTGGATTGGTGACTTCAAAGTGTCCGTTGGTGTGAATGTGTGAGTGTCTGTGTGAGTGTCTGTGTTGCCTTGTGAAGGACTGCCGCCCCCTCCAGGGTGTATTCCTGCCTTGCACCCAATGATTCCAGGTAGGCTCTGGACCCACCGCGACCCTGAACTGTGAGGTAGGCCCCACTAGGAATTGGTGGGTGGGTGGATGGGGGCGGGGGGGTGCGCACAGGTGAGCAATCTATATTTCAATATATAAATAAGGCATATAACTGTTTTAATTTTCATAAATTGACCTTTTCTGACACATATGCTACAAGAAAACAATCCTCAGCCAAAGAAGTCAACTGAAAGACGGTGATTCTGCTGACGAGACACAATTTACTCAAGCAGGGACATAGCTTTTGGTTGAGCACAGTGGGGGACCGAGGACATGGCAAAGGCCACTAAACAGCTGTTTTGCATTCAGCTATGGGAACATTAGTGGGGTCGTGTACTGATAGTGGATGACTAGTTCTGGATCTCAAATGGCACTCCCACTCATCCCACAGGTATTAGATGAGGCTCATTCACTCCAGGGAACACAGTTCCACTGCTCCACATCCCACTGCTGGAGGTCTTTGTATCCATGGTGAAACTAAGCTCATGTGCAGCTTTTCCACACAGTTCTATTATATCTCATAGTTTTCTCTGGAGATAAGAAAGCTGCAAGATGTGTGTGAACAGACTGATGTCTTTTTCCACAATGAGTGTACCTTAAAATATAGTTATTCATTAAAATAAAAATATAGGTGCAGAAACACACACACATTATATATATATACTAATATATGTTGCCTTTGTCTTCTAATCCCTGAATAATGTGTATGTGTTAGCACCCATATTATTAACTATATTTTAAAGTACATTCATTGTCGAAAAAGACAGTCTGTTCACACACAGCAGCTTGCAGCTTTCTTATCTCTACTTGTAATAAAATAAATTAATAAATGATACTATATACGTATTACATCAGTCTTTGGACGAACACACCAAACTCCTCACAGACAGTCACCCGGACGGTCCCTGGAGCTGTGTGAGTGCGACACTACCTGCTGAGCCATCGTGCCAACTGAAATATATTAAGATTGTCATACTAGATTGTTTATTGGCTGTTGACCTGAAGTACTGTAAATCCATCTGACAAAATTGATCATTTAACAGAAAGTCTAAGAACAGTCAAAGCTTTGGAGAAAAAGCTTTAGCAAGAAGTGCAGTGAACTCAAGAGTGGGTTCAGGTCGGGAAGACCCAGCACCTCAAATCTAATTAAAATTCTTCTGCAGAATAGAACAGAGGTGGCCAATATGTACGCTGTATTAAGGCATTCATAATAGGTCAGGGTCTGGGCCTAACCGTTAGACAGAATTATACATATGTAACAAATGTGCAATTCCCAATGTGCCACTTTCACAATTTTGTCTTATTCCTTTGTAATCTCATCATTGTACACATCTCATCATTAGAGAAGAGCAATTATAATTTTTCACCTGATTTTTTTGGATTTTCTACTCCTCCTACAGTTTTCCAAATATCAAAACTTCCAACTCTAACATGTGCATGCTGTTCTGGAATAGTGTGCTCATATATATATGTATATCATATATATCATTCACTCAATAAGAGTCCATTTTCCACATAGAAATGCATTGATGTTTCTTTATATTTAAAAACAAATATTTCACACCTCCTCCAGTTTGGTCAGTTTTGAAGATTCACATGGTCAGAGCTGGGTAAACTGGTCAATTTTCAGACTGATAGTGCTCTGTCTTTTTAACTTTCAACACCATCATTCTGTCTTACATTTGTTTTAATGCATGGTCCCTGTAGTGGGTGAAGCACTTTAACACTCCCTGCCTGAATTTCCCCTTTGAAAAAACACTTTCTTCTAAAATCTATATAAATTCACAGAGAAATTTAATATGATTGTAAATGTTTGAGAAATACCTGTAAATTTTAAATTGTTTCACAATAGAGTTTTTGAGTTATGTATATATATATATATATATATATATATATATATATGTACACTGCTCCATAGAGTTCAATGTAATTGTATTTGTGTGTGAGCAGAGACTTTCGTTTTCTTTTGTCTTTAAACTGTTATAAAACAAACGATTCTTGCATAATCTACATAGATTTTCAAAAACAATGATTGACTACTTGAATAACATCAATAGTTATATGAATTGGGAAATATTTCCTGGGTTTTCCTGCAGTGTAGAAAAATGCTTGGATCAGGATTTTCCCATTCAGTTTAATGCAACTCGATTATTTTCCCTCAGTGAAAATTTAAGCAGTTACTTCAGTCATTCGGTGTACAGTTTTTGTACATCATTCATTCAAATATGGTACAGTAAATGACTGTCTAAAAGTTCAACATGTTTAAATTACACTGTCCCAAATTACACACACTAATTCACAGTCATCACAGACGTAACTTAGCAACCACTTTGGATACAGCATTTTTAGTTCATATGTTGTTAAATCTAGAACATCCTGGATAGCGTGCTTGTGCTATTCAAAGTCTGTGTCTGAAGTGTGTGTCTCTAATACAGTGTGCATTACTGTAGCACACTCAGAGTTACTGCAGGAGCTGCAGTCTGTGTGTGGATTATCAACACTAATAATTCCAAATTACTGTTTGTTAATTTCTTGTTTTACAAAATATAGAGAAACTAGAAACAAAATGTGCATGTGGATGTCCTGACCAAAGTCATGTGATTTCAGGAGTTTATTACATTGCAGCTAAAACATGATTATTTAGTGATGTAAATAATATTGTAAAATCCCCACTAGAGATTGAAATGTAAGCATTGAATGTTTACACTAACAATAAAAAGTCAATATAGCATTCATCTCACATCTTTAGTGCACTTTTTTGTAGTTATTTGAAGCTATGATGGGGAGAGTTTAATCATTCATTTTTCATTCATTCATTATCTGTAAGCGCTTATCCAGTTCAGGGTCGCGGTGGGTCCAGAGCCTACCTAGAATCATTGGGCGCAAGGCGGGAATACACCCTGGAGAGGGCACCAGTCCTTCACAGGGCAACACAGACACACACACTCACACCTACGGACACTTTTGAGTCACCAATCCAGCTACCAACGTGTGTTTTTGGACTGTGGGAGGAAACCGGAGCACCCGGAGGAAACCCACGCGGACACGGGGAGAACACACCAACTCTTCGCAGAGTTTAATCAAAGCATTATTATTATTTCTTTAATTAATTAATAATATAATGTGTATAATATAAAAAAATATTATTTATATAGCTCTTTTCTTACAGTTAATAATGCAATCCTCCTTATAAATGAAAACTAAGAATATTAAAAATGTAGATATTTCAAACAGCTATTTGATATTAAGTTGAGTTTAAAATGCTATATAATAAATTATTTGAAGCCATGAGACTCATTAAAGTCCAAATAATGCAATGTATAGCCATATTGGGTATAACATAATACATAATGTAATTATGCATTAGCACATTTTGACACATCTTAATTAATCCTGTATAAACCACTTTTACATATATAGTTTGCTCTTTACTGAACACTGATTAAGACATAAATTAGCACTAATTAGTCTTTCTTAAATAAAGTGATACACATAATACACTGTAATCGTCTGGACTTGGATAATCCTACTTCTCTATAGTGTAATCCCTACTCTACATGTTGTAAATTGCAAACAGTTTTTCTTCTTTTTAATATAATATTTTACACAGATATGTTTTTACACATCATTCACTTAAGCACAGGCCTAGCGCAGAGTGTGGTCCCACCGACGTGTTTACATCCCGCTCTATTTGTTTTATCTCTGTGTCAGAGAAGAAAGCTGTAATAATAACACCATATCTCATCGACTGTGTGGGCAGGACACACACACACACACACACACACACACAAACCCTCCCTCTTTCCCACCCCTATAAATTATGTTATAAGAGAAGCAGCCAGTAGCTTGCCATACAATGCCCAGGCAGTAAATTGTGTTAAAAAGTGAGATAGGAATCACTACATCACCGGACTGAACCTCCAACATGACCGCAGACAGAGTGAAGTATGGTATCTCGAATGAATGATAAAATCTATTTATTTTTTATTTACCTTGTCCAAAATATAACTGAACATTCTGCATACGGTGCTAACCTTTTTGCTTCACCCTCTACTTCAATGGTGACGACCCCCATATGACCACCAAAGAGCAGGTATAATTTAGGTAGTGCATTATATCCTACACTGCACGTTAGTGTGTGTTTTGCAGGTATTAATGGATTAGTCATGAATGGGCAACCAATGGAGTACAGTCTACAGTCTGCATCTGTAAAATTACAAAGTGGAGCTACATTTTAAATGTATTTATATAAAAAGTTTGGGGTGCTCTGCAAAATGTAAATGAAAATGAATTTAAGTGATATCCAAAATAAGTAAACCCCTCTATTTAATTGGAAATCATAAAAAGACAAATTTTAAATATATTTTAGTTATGCAAGAAAACAAAAGGAAAAAAAGGCAACAGGTTTTATTTGATTTAAAAAGAGCTGAATCTTTCAGAAGTAAAAATGGGGAGGGCTTCACCACACTGCAGTCAGTGAAACAATTGAAAGATAACGTCTATGAACTTAAAATATTAACGATCATGTGGATTTCTTCATCTGCAGTATATAATATCATTAAAGTTATTTTAAGTTTCAGAGATTCCATACACTCGGACACACACAAACACACACACCTGCACAGCCAATCCACCTACCAACTTGTGTTTTTGGACTGTGGAAGGATATTGAAGTACCCCAAGTTCTAATGTATGAGAAACGGTGCCACTAGTGGAAAGGAGTGCACTTAATGAACATAAAATAACTGTGTATTCTAATAAAGCACACCATTCAAATATTAGGAATATCTGAAGTATTATTTTGGGAGGGACGGTGGCGCAGCAGATAGTGTCGCAGTCACACAGCTCCAGGGACCTGGAGGTTGTGGGTTCAATTCCCGCTCCAGGTGACTATCTGTGAGGAGTTGGTGTGTTCTCCCCGTGCCCGCGTGGGTTTCCTCCGGGTGCTCCGGTTTCCTCCCACAGTCCAAAAACACACGTTGGTAGGTGGATTGGTGACTCAAAAGTGTCCGTAGGTGTGAGTGAATGTGAATCTGTGTGTCTGTGTTGCCCTGTGAATGACTGGCACCCCCTCCAGGATGTATTCCTGCCTTGATGGCCCAATGATTCCAGGTAGGCTCTGGACCCACCGCGAACCTGAACTGGATAAGTGGCTACAGATAATGAATGAAGTACTGTTTTACAAAGATAACAATAAATGTTCTATGTCACATCTTGACACTTTCTGGTTTGTTTTCCTCTTCCATGTGGCTCTGTCTGTTTGTTGTCATTCCTAGCTCCGCCCTCGTTTCACTCTAACCTCCGCCTCTTTTGTCATTGTCCCTCGTTATCTGTGTCAGGTGTGTCTAGTTAAGTTAGTTTATTTAAGCCCTCTTCCTTCACTTCCTGTTATCGGTCATTTTGTTTCATTGTGAATTGTGTTTGTGTTAGGGTTTGTTCATGTCTTGTTCTCTTGCTCGTTCTGTTTCCCAATTGTTATCGTAGTCTTTGTTTCTCTAGCTCGCTTCTCGTTGTCTCCTGCCTGTTTCATGCCCCAGTCTAGTAGTGTTATTTCGTGTTTCTACTCAAGTTCGTTTTGTTATGTCATTTCTATATTAAATTCTGTGTTGTAGCGAGTGTGTCCGCCTCCTTAAAATCTACTCCTCACGCCCCGTGACATTCTACATTTTTGCACTCGTGTTACATTGGATGCTGGTGAGTTCAGTGTTAATGTCCAGAGATTGAAAATAAAAATAATTAAAAGTAGCAAATACAGTGTGTTGAATCATATTTTGGTCATTTTATATTTCAATATAAAAATAAATACTCTGATAGCATGTGGAACTGAGCTCATCTATTTTGTGAAAATGAAAGCCAAGTTTCTCTACACCCAAAGACCATGCAGAGGAATGCTTTAGTAGCTTGCTCTTTTCTTCTTTCCTGCTCAGCTTGTGCAAAAACCGGTTTAAGAAAATGGGCCACGGTGCTGAGAGTGAGGGCGGGAGCCTGAAGCGACTGGGTGAGCGTTATTCAGGTCGTCTGACCCCTGCAACCTCTGCTGGAGAGGAGATAATGGCCTAGGCTACGATGGGAGGTGTGTGCAGCCGTAATGCCGGCTGCTGTTTAATCCCCCTTTCCATTTTAAGCTCCTCTCATCGACTGCTGGAGAGAATAAATGATATTTGTCAGGACACGTGTGTGTGTGTGTGTGTGTGTGTGTGTGTGTATGCGGAAAGTTAACGGGATGTCCTGGGGATTAAAATAAAGGAGAAGGTGCACTAGCTCCCACAACCACCCCAAACACACACTCCACCCACCAGTTCTGGCCAATGTAATAACTCAACCGATGTTACAGTAGTGGTGCTAAATGAGTGCCAAGAGTATTTATGAAAAGTCCAGATTAACCTCCATTCGCTTGTAATTAGATGGAGCAGTCTCCACACACACATTCTCTCTCTCTCTCTCTCTCTCTCTCTCTCTCTCTCTCTCTCTCTCTCTCTCTCTCTCTCTTTCTCTCTCTCTCTCTCTCTCTCTCCTTTTGCACAATAGTGGGGATTTGCATGGTGACGTGAGTGCTTGTTTGGGTCATGTTGCATTACTGAACAAAGTACTTTGGGAGCTAAATGGATCCTGCTGGTTTGGGAGGATTCGTCAGTAGTACTCTCTACAGCTCATGCATCATACACACTCTCTCCAGTGGCCTGAAAAAAGAGATGAAAACACATAATGGCCATCATCGCAATAAATACAGCATCGAACATAGTGCACAGAGTGATTTGGGCTTTCTAGGTAACTGTAAGCAGTACAAATCTACTTACTGATGATTTTCAGTGTGTTTGCCCTTAGAAATGTGCTTAGTAGAGTTAACCTATAAACCCATATAACCTTACATCTTCTTTGTTTATTTATGTGAATCACGCACATCCTGCTGGCTGAATCCTGACTGTGCTGCTACGTCTCTTGAATACAGTTCCTCCATTCAGCTGCAGCTTTAAATATATTTAACAGTGGATTTGAATGGCTTTTACATGTGATAAATTGAGAAATCTATGAAGGGCAAACTAAGAAGTACAACAGCAAACTTATTGTCCCTACACTCATTGTCCATTTGATCAGCTCCACAGACCAACAACAGACTGTAGTCCATCTGTTGCTCTGCATACTTTGTAAGACGCCTTTCAACCTTTTCTTCAACGACCAATAGCCAAAATGATATATTAATAGCATATCTCTGACATGCTGCATATTTGTACAAGGGGATCAGACACAGCAGGTTTTGGTGTGTTCTCCCACAGTCCAAAACTGGAAGTGCAAAAGTGTCCATAGGTGTGAGAGTTTGGTGCCCTGTGATAGACACGCAGCAAGGAATGAATTTAGGGTTAGGTTAGAAAAACTCTTACATGTTTATTCAAGTTTCGACAACATTAAACATGTATTTAAAATACTTAAAACCTATTAGCTAATAGTACTTAATAATATTACTTTATTAATTAATTGTCTGTAAGCACTTATCCAGTTCAGGGTCCATGGTGGGTCCGGAACCTACCCGGAATCACTGGGTGCAAGATGGGAACACACCCTGGAGGGGTTTCCAGTCCTTCACAGAGCGACACACACTCACACCTAGGGACACTTTCAAGTCGCCAATCCACCTACCAACGTGTGTTTTTAAACTTTGGGAGGAAACTGTAGCACCCGGAGGAAACCCATGCTGACACCAGGAGAACACACCAAACTCTTCACAGACAGTCACCCGGAGTGGGACTGGAACCCACAGCCTTCAGGTCGCAACTGTGCCACCCACTAAATAATATTGCGTATTGTATATAATAGAAATGCATATTTTTTTGAGTTTCATAAACACTGTTTATGAACATTGAAGTTTTGCAAACTTATTCAGGTTTACAGTGTGCTCATGTAGCCAACATATGGCATTAACGCTGGCATTTTAGTTCTGTGTAGTAGCTGCATTTAGGTCTCAGCAAACCTTATTCCAGTGTTCACATGATCAATACCCTAGAGCTAGTCCAGGCTTCCATTATTCACTTAGGAGGGATTAGGAATAAAGTATCCAGCTTGTATTGTTCTCTATGTAATTACTGTATAATAAGCCATTGAATGAAATAAGGCAGGGAAATGAATGGGTTAATGTGTGATCAGAAGAAGCAGGAGGGAGGAATGGCGGGAGGAAAAAATCTCCATGGCTATAAGACCACACAAACAGCCTGATAATCGTCTTTTAACAAGATGAGTGATCAAGCCTTTTGTCGAGGTGTCAAAGGCGTACAATCAATGGTGGTAATTTAGCCCCCCGCAAGCGGAGCAGCCCTTCTGCTCTTCATCCGGCCTCCTCGTTCATCACACACATACACACACACCCTGAGCGTGACACAGCGCCCTTGACTACAGGCCAGGAACAGAGGGAAAAAAAAGAAAGAGAAGGATAAAAAGGGAACATTGAACAGGAGTCCTAAGGCAACAGTGAATGAGGGGAGGGGATTAGGGGGCGAGGGGTGGGGGTAGTGGGGTGGGGAGGTCTGGAGAGGGATAAAAGTACAGGGTCTTTCTGCCCACCTGAATCAGACACAGGTCCCAGCAGGTGGCTAATGAGGCATGCTTTGAGTTTGCCATACACTGTCATCAAAACACAGCACATCAAAAGTGTACGGACGATTAGCTTTTCGGAATGTCTCTAATACAAATGAGCGTGAGCTGTTGGCGGGTTAGTGGCTGCTAACTCTTCCTGACTTGACTATGAATCCAGTTCTAAATGAGAGATGGCATCAGCAGCTTCATTCAGAGATGAGGACTTGAGTCTCTGACTCAATAAATCACTGGCTCATGACTCAGATTCAGATCTTATGACTAACAAATCAACTTGGAGTTCAGAACTCGTGATTCATGATCCAAACTGGATGCCACATGTAACGATTCAAGCTTCAGAATTTACGACTCATGACTTGTGATTTACAGCAGGTAGCATGGCTGCCAGATAACAGCAGACTGTGGGTTCAGTCCATGCCATTAGTCACTGTCTGTGAGGAGTATGGTGTGTTCTCTATGTGGCTGTATGGGTTTCCTCCAGTAGTGGGTTTCCCACTACAATTTAACCCCTTTGCGCACATGCTGTTTTCGGCTCATTTTACAACAGTTTGTACTACTCCACTTTAACACTAGATATCTTAAGTTTTACAAATAGTAGAATGACCATTCAAGGCTTCAACTGATGTAGGCAATTGGGCTAAGGCATTTATTCACCTTCAGGCTTTTGTTTCCATTATTTAAGTTCCTACTGAGAACCTTTAAAGACAGAAGTAAAGGCAAAAAACAAAAAGCACCTACTGGGTGCTGAGGATAACAGACTAGCCATTTCTTTACATTTTCTGATTCATTAGGTTCATTAGACAACTTACACTTTTAAGCAAAAACAGTCAAGTATTATGGCATTATACAGCATTTTCTGAAACTACACAACATGTACCTCAAAGTGCCCAAAAGGTTTAAAATAGTCTGTCACAAAACATAAAGGTTTTATTTGGTTGTTCTGCAATAAAACAAGTACATTTTAATTTAATCTAAAATATTTTTGGCCCGGATGGCATTCCACAGCACTCTTTGAGCCATAGGCATTTGCTGTGCCCCTCTGGAGTGCTCCCCAAGCCCAGAGAGGCAATGATCTCGGTATATCGCTGCTCTGTCTTAGTCCCTGCTAATGGTTTACAGAGGTGTCAAGCGAATCCCTGAGGAGAGCGGCGGCCAGTAGCGCACCCCTCCCCCGGGTAATAGGACCCCACTCACAGCAGGCAGCCTCTCATTGGTCCACAGTTACACTGAATCTAAGAAGGAACGCCCTCAGCTTTGAATTCACGAAGACTTTACGTAAAACTTTCCCATTGCTTGGGCACTAGGAGCACAACAGTGCATTTTCTGAGACTGTAAGTGATTTTTAAGACAGAAGCCGAAGAGATTTTACATGTCTGTTATGGTTTAAAAGTCAGAGTTTAAACGGCGTCCTGCTCCAGGTGTAAACAATAAGTACCGAGCAGGGTGGGCTCTCTTTGTTTTTTCTGGAGAATGGTTGAGTGAAAATAGGGGCGCAGGTAGTTGTGTTACTTCTGTAACACATGAGTTGGTGTTTAGGGCTGTGTGATAAAATCATTTGACACTATCAACTAATACATTTTGATTAATAAAAAATGGTTCCGCCGGCGGAACTGTAGGGGGCGTTGCTCCAGAAAGAGGTCAAAGCATGTAAATTGGCTGTGCAACAGCAGCCATGTGTGCCAGTGTGGGTAGGCTCTGGACCCTCCGTGTCCCAGAATAGGACGAGCAGCTTGTAGAATATAAGTAAATGAATATTTAAAGCAGTCAGCTATGAGAGGGCATTTGTTACAGTGATTATAGCATGGATTCAGACTAGGCCTGAACCTTGTCTGGGTAAACAGGTTTTACAGGGACCTGAAGAGTCAAGAGGAGGTGAGCGGTGCCCAAACTTCTGAACGGCAGTGGATTGCACAGGTGTGAGTTTTGCTTCTGTAATCCCCCCACCCCACACACACACAGTGTGATGACAGAGAGATGGATGCTTCATACCTCCAACCTGTCCACATGGAGCGCAGGATGGGAACTGTCTGCTTTGGAGAAAAATGGATTCGTACTTGCAGGTGTTTAGGCACAAAGTGCTTAGAATAATTCACACCTCAGCATGGAAGGTAAATGTCTAGGTGAGAAGAATGAGCAGGCCTGTGACTGGACACAGTAAAACCATTCGAAAGGGACACATTATTCACCATTTCCCCAAGTTAAAGGAACATTAAACTGTAAAATTACAATTTCAAAATCATTGCCTTGATCTGCTTCCAGGGTCAGCACTGCAGAAAACGCACAATGTAACAACTGAGGTTGGAGGCTGGTAGGAAACCAACTGTTGCTGTGGCAATCAAATCCTCACAGAAACCTGTCCACATCGGTAATGCTTTTTCAGCAGAGTAGGAGCTATAACTTCAGCAAAAGACCCTTCATTTAAGGAAAAGTGTTAGATGAGGGAAAAGTCCAAAAATACTGGCTATACAGAGTATTGATAGACCTTATGTCTTTAGTCTGAATGGTCAGCGGGGACCCACCAGGGTGATTTCGAACACATACTGAGTGCATTAACGGATTTGTGTCACTCCTGTACAAACTTGACCGAAAAGGTCAGAGCACTGTCCACAGTTCCATGCGCTCACCTTCACAGCTGAAAATGCAAATGGACAGCATATCTAGCTTGGTTTTCAGGACTCCTCAGTTCATCGACCTGGGGATCAATCACATTCTATCGATCCTGAAAGAGACAGAGAGCTAGTTACTTTAGAAAAATAGTGTTAGCTATTTCTTCAAGGAGATCTGTAATATGTGACACATAGATGCCAGCTTTGTGAAGGTTTAATATGGAATAGAAACTGCCTTATGTCCGGGATAAGCCCGAACTGTTGCTTATGAGCTGATACAGTACTATGCCAAAAGAAAAAAAAATTACATTCAATAAAATACATAAATACACTGCACTTTATAAACATATGAAAACATAAATGAGGGCCAGGTGACATGGTCCACATGGAACAAAATGAAGACTCTTGTCAGATTTGGGGTGTGGAAGAGATTTTTTACTTGTGCGTAGTAAGAGACCTGATGTTGCACGTGAGATGTGTTCTGATTTTTATAATCCTGTACGGTGTGCTTAGCAATAACATGTATATCTGGATATCTGATGTTTAGTGTGAGATGTGCTCTGATTTTTACTTCATGGAATTGTCAGAAGTTTGCAGTTTTGCACCAGGATTTAGGCCAAGGTTTTTTGGTATGCTCAGGGTTCTCTAAGAAAAACTCCCAGAAAAACTGTCACTATGGTGGTACAATGTAAAAAATGTGTAAATTTTATGGTGAAAAACTGTCAAACCATGACTGTTAAAGGCTGTAACTCTAAAAAAGCTAAATACAGTTTCTGTAACAGGGAAATAACATATATTAGCCAAAACCATCTGAGCCTGGTTTGAGACTGAGGTGGTCAAAGCGGTGGCTTGTTCGACTGCTGGCCACATTTGTGGATCAGGCTGCATTTGTATTTGGATCGGGTTAAATACAAAAGGAAAATTTCAAAATCCAAAAACTTGCATGAGTAAATGAACAAATACATCACGGAAGACAACATTTTTTTGACATTTGTGTTCCACAAATGCAGATTCTACAATTTACAAATACATTTTAAATTGGAGACTTCGACTTTACAAATATATGTAATGTACATTTAAACAAATCTATTCATTCATTATCTGTAACCACTTATCCAGTTCAGGATCGCGGTGTGTCCAGAGCCTACCTGGAATCATTGGGCGCAAGGCGGGAATACACCCTGGAGCACCCGGAGGAAACCCACGCGGACACAGGGAGAACACACCAACTCCTCACAGACAGTCACCTGGAGCGGGATTCGAACCCACAACCTCCAGGTCCCTGGAGCTGTGTGACTGCGACACTACCTGCTGCGCCACCGTGCCGCCCCAAATCTATTTATTTTTGCATATAATTGTGATATATCCAAAATATATATATGATATATATGAAAACCAAAAACATGTATTTATGAATGTAACTGTATTTGTACAAACTGCAGACTGTGAGACACAGATTGGGATATATTCATTTGTGAATAACTTGTGTTTAATTTGTGGATTAACATTTTCGTGTTTGTAAAGTATGTTGAGACTAATCTCTCTCCATACAAAAGTTTTTTTTAATTTTTTTTATTACTGTAAATAATATGGATATTGGTTTTACAGTGTACTCGCAAAGATACATATTCACTACTTTTAGTGAGTGAGGGAAAATAATAGTACTATATTTTATATTAATTGTAGATATTAAAGTATTGTGTTGATACTCTTATTCTGACGGTGAATATTATGGTTAGGTTTAGTTAGTAGTTGTGTATTCATGTGAGAATTACATTTTGTCCACATTGTAAGAGTGTGACCTCTATTTCACACACAGTGTACGAAGGGTACGCTGGGTATGATCTTTAGTCACATCTGTACAGATTCTTACTGAGATACCCAATCTGTTTTTGATCTGCTCCCAATTTAAAAGATGTGTGGTGTATCCAAGTCTTTCAAGAATGATTGATTTGCACGACAGTCTCACGAGGTGCCTCACATCCAAAAAGTGTATATGTTAATAACCTCACCCCCAGCCTCTGCAGACTAGAATTACCCTGCTTATACATGTAACCCTACAATATCCCCCGTCGTAGCTGTGCCGCTGGCCCAGTGGTGTTTCTGGGGCAGTGAAAAATGTGTTGATGATGTAGAAGTGAATGTTAGGGTTGTGTCCCTCCCCTCTATCTATCTGAGGGGGAGAAATGAGGAGGATAAAATAGAGCAGTGACTCAGTGAGTGAGAGAAGGAGGAGGAGAGATGTTAAAAGTGTGAGGAGGGGTGATGGAGAGGTTTGCTATGGAAGAAAGAGTGTGTGAGAGAGAGAGAACAACAACAGCGAGACAGGGAGAGACAAGATTCTATTTCACTCTCAGTAACCCAATAGCAGTGAGGTTAGCAACGGCTATTATCTCTGCATTATCACATACTGTACACTATTACACACGCTCCTAGGCACTCATACACATTCATAGACTTGCCTACAGATCCTCACACAATCATGCGCATCGAGGAACAGGCTACACCCCGATTGCTATCATTTTCATTCATAGCTCCACCCCTCCCTGTCTACCTCTGCCTGCCCCTCTGCCCAAAAACTCCACCCCAAAACACAGAAAGGGCATAAATATTCTAAAACAGCAGCATGTGAGCATAAGGTCACTATGAGTGGTATACTCCGGCATTGAGACATGGAGTAATGGAGCGATGGATTACCACCCCATATCTCTGGGATTAGTTGGATTAGCTATATTGATCCAGAACTAATCATCCTGCATTAGTGTTTGACATCAATAATACTCTTGCAATCAAATGCAATGAAAATCTGACAGTTTTCTAAGTAAAGCTTTCCTTTTTTTTCGGGGTGGGGGACAAAAACCCAACTCACTTGAACTAGATAGGTGGAAAATCTAATTCATTAAGTTACTATTGAACAAATGTATAATTATATATAAATAGTGCATGAAAATAACAGAAATCCGGAAGTGTTATAAAGAGACTGGATATTGTATTGCAGTCATTTACATTTGAATACAATAAATATATGTAGTGACCACTGGAATATTAAGAGATACTATAGAACTCAGACCAAACATGATAGAAACTCAGGGTGTAGTCTTGTCCCTGAAGACCCTTCAGATCCCAGCCTCCCCTGAATAATCAACATATCTGACCAAGTCTTTAGAGCCTCAGGGGGAAAGGGTGAATCCCTCAGACTCCACTTAAAGCCTTGGTCTAGATGCTCAGGGAATCAATTCTTGTTTGATGGCCTCTGTTTGTCTTTCACATCGCTGTAGGCATGACATGCTCCACATTTCTCATAGTGCATTGGCACCGAGACCGGGCTGCAGATTTCAGCAATGCTATCGATCGCCACAACATGCAATGCTGAATTTGGGTCTACGCTAATTGATTTCAAACTACACACTATATTCTCTGTGAAATGTTTACAACTGTACATAAAAATAAAGCTGTAAAATTACGGTGATTATATGACAACAGTTTTTCTTTCAGTACACTGCTGTTTGTTTACAATGTAACTATTAAGACACTTATGCAAGTTATAACAGCATCTACAGATGCAAACTGTACTGTTTTAGCAGTTAAGTATTGTTTATAAACCACACCATAGCACCAAATTGGAATTCTACGATCCAGAGAGATGTAATTACAATATGCAGTAATTACATGAAACATCATCATTGTTATATCAAGGTTATAACATGTAAAATGCATTTCTTTGTATCTTAATGAGTAAATTCACAACTAGCACTAGGAACCATTATGTAAAGTGCTGTAGAGTCAGAATACTAATAATTGCGTTAGTAAGTCACTTGCCCAACAAGCTTTGCTAATAACAGCTAATCACTGTGTAATCTGATATGAAGTTTGAACTGTTATTCTTAGAATGCACCAGTTGAATACAGTAGACAAATATAGGGATATTCATCCAGAAAAAAGAAGGCATCTCAGAATAGCTCAACTGGTCTCTTGCCCTCTTTACCTTCTCTTTGAAAAGAATCTTTGATGGCTATTTACATCAGAGGATGAAGCCAGGGGGTATGCAGTGATTCACCAAAGAGAATGGCATCATTTTAATCTTGTATTTAGTGTATGGCTGTGAACTTTGTTGGCACCAATATTTATTATCAACTTAATTTTGTATATCCTGGATATCTACCAAAACACTGCATCACAGTGGAACCAACTGGAGAATAACCCTGAAAAATGTGTAACAGAAATATTTGCTTGATCTATTTTGTATAAGTCAGTGCTGTTCAGCAGTGTTTTACACACTTATACCAGGAAATAAAACGTAACTAAGTGAACACCTTCATGCCCTGCCCTCCCCTCCAGAGCAATCCTGTCAATGTAGCTCTGCACTGTAAAAAAAGTTCCCCAGCTTTAACTCAAAACATGCAAGTTCAAAAACTGCCTTAAAATGTTGAGTTAAATCCAATTAGAATAACTATTTATTTCAATACATGACTTTAAGTCAAGTTTGGCTTTGAACTACTTTCTGCAAGTTGATTTGACTTTAAACAGCTTGTTGTTTCAACTTAACTACATACACTGAGAGTACACGACTCATTCCAAAGTATGCATTTAAGTTAAAACAAATATTGAAATTAAAATTTTAAATTGAATTATTGTGATGACTGGGGTCAAGAAGAGCGTCCAGTGTCATAGTTGCTTTTAATACTTTTTATTAAAACTCTCTGAACATCAGAGAATAACAACAAGCAACAGGCAGCACTTGGGCATGGTTTGTAAAGAGACTGAGCCGGAACCTCATCAAAGCTGCAGTGTTTTACTCTGAGGGCGAGGGCTCTGACAAAGCACAAAATTCCTTCAAATTTTCTCTTCATTTGAGTAATTAAAAAAATCTCGTGTTGAAAGGCTGAAAACTCAAAATCTAGTTGAAATCCATCCATCCATCCATTATCTGTAACCGCTTATCCAATTTAGGGTCGCGGGGGTCCAGAGCCTACCTGGAATCATTGGGCGCAAGGCGGGAATACACCCTGGAGGGGACGCCAGTCCTTCACAGGGCAACGCAGACACACACACATTCACTCACACCTACGGACACTTTCGAGTTGCCAATCCACCTGCAACGTGTGTTTTTGGACTGTGGGAGGAAACCGGAGCTAGTTGAAATCACAAAACTTAATTTGATAGGTTAAGGTAAATGACAAAAATATGCTGCCATGACGTATCGGTTAACATATTTTTGACAATAGTAGAGACAATATAGATTCACTAAAAAAAAAGTGCACCTCCATTTGGGGATTTATTGCCTACCAACCCACAAACAGTGACACAACACCAACCCAGTAACTTTTTTGATTTGCACTACATCTTATGTCAAGATTATGTCAACTTTAGAATTGTCTAAACAAGGTTAAACAGAGCAAAACAAACATAATAAGTCCAAAGATATGAGTACTCATTAAATAATGGAGTAAACAAGAACAATAAAGAGAGCCAAGCAAAAATGGCCAAAATCAGAGCGTCTTATCCTCACTCCTGGGATCTCACACAGAACTGAGAGGTGGCTCATTCTCATTTAAAGAAACAGGCACTGACACTGGTCATTTCGAACAAGGCTCCTTAGACAGGGGGAGAACACTGCTGTAAGACCTCAGAGCTGTTTAAATTTAATCTGGGTTTAATAGGTGCCTAGATTCACTCTCTAGGGTTTAAATCTGGACACTGACCAAAGCAAACTGTGAGGATGTGAGGATCATCCTATTGAACAATAATACCTGGTGATTCCTTTAATATTTTGCCCCCTATTTTATGGCATAGGAGTGCACACTTTTTCTCAAGCAATAACCTTACTTTCAAACCCAAACAAGCAGAAGTAGTGTGTGTGTGTGTGTGTGTGTGTGTGTTTCTGCATCAAGACAAACATGGCCACTATCTCCCTGAATGTCAAGATTGACAAGTGACTGAGCGAATATCCCTGGCTTCAGGTGTCCTCTTTTTCCTTGGTATCTTTCCTGCTGTGAATAGAGCTCAACCTTCAGTGTGAAGCAGGTGGACAGCGGGTGACTGGTGCAGAAGACCTGTCTTCATTAATTGGGCTCTTGGTGGGCAAGAGGTGCAACGCACTCAGGCACAAGCTATGCAAATATTAGACGTCCAGACTCGCTGAACTGTGTGATTGCCCATGCCTACAGTCAGCAAACAGCTTCTTGGTGAGTGTCTGACATGCGTTTGACAGCGGGGAAGGGGCGCGACCTTCAAGAGCTCTGCAATCCTTGCACATTTCCCACGGAGAGAAAGGAGAGGGGAAAGGCATCATTAATCGAAATCATTGATCTTGGCCACAGATCCTGGGATTCCATCACCTCTGACTGCCCCAGGACAGCAAAGGATCTGCTCTCCTCTGCACCTGCCCACCACTTCAATATAAGTCTTCTTTAATTGGCCTCTCAGACACCAGGAAAACCACAGAGCCCCAAGGCAACTCGCCCGCAGAAATCTCCCGCTCTTCTGATTTGATTATGAGAGAGCAGCTATAAAGGGTTAAATGTTTGGACAGCCTCTAACACGGCTTTATTCATGTTACCAAATCCCTGTTGTGATACTGAATGCTTCCCTACAGGAAACACAGAGTCAGGGTGTTATGTTTATGGTGTTATTCCACTGCATGGTACCTACAATTCTCTACTAGACACTATTAGACTTTTTTGCTTTTCCGCAAATTCAGTGCCTGATATCTGGAACTGGGTACTTTTTTTTTACACTCTTTGTTCCAAGTGAGCTGAGTAGGGACTATAACATGATGTGCAAACATTGCAGGGCTCTGATTGGCCAGCGAGAATCTAGACAATTTCTCCCACATTTGTTTTTATCTGACTCACAATGGCAGCTCGTAAAAAAAATGCACCTTGGTCTTTTTGAAGAGGTTCAAATGTTTCTTGGAATGCTGGCTGATGAAAAAATCCAGATAGAGCTGGATGGTGCAACAGGAAATGAAAAATCCACACTTATCTGTCCGAACTGCACTGGTGCGCAGAGATGTGTTCAGTCCCAATAAACAAAAACAGCACGCAAGTAGACAATAAGTAAACAATATTTAATGTTACCACTGTCATTGTTGTTTCTAAAGCCTGCTGGTCCCATTAGAAACATTTCTGGGTGGGGTCTCTTTGGTATTAGAAAAGAAACCAGGTATTAGGTACCAAAAATGCAAGTAGAGTTCAGTAGATTTGAACAGAGTTGGTACCATGCCATGGAAAAGCACCATTAGAAACTGTTTCGGGATCATATATCATATCGTCACTGTCCGATTAAATACATGTCTCTCCAAAAAGCGAACTTTTCAGGAACAGGAAAAGACTGTATTTCTCTGTAACAGTAAAAATGAACCACAGATAACAAGATTTATACCCATTACAGCTCAGAATTGTAAAAATATCTGTATTGGGACACACACCTAAAAGTTTCATATGTAAAATGGACTTGTGTGTATTGTAGACAGCAAATATTGACAAACATGGATTTCTTTCAGTGGATTCCAACGAGCCACATCCACCTTCGTGTAACCACAGCCTGCAGCGTATTCTCCTACAACACTGCCACCATGAATCCATGTTTTAGCAAACAATAGCATACTAGATTGAAATTCAGACTATATTATTTATATAGCCTCGCTGGTCTAATATTTCATGTGAGTAAACGTGAGATCAACAATTTACTTTAGCACGGACACTCGGACAGTACCCAGAGAATGGGGAAATGGGAGATATGCCATTTTGATGGACAGTTCTGGCAGCCAATGGTGATACTAGTTAAATAAATGGATTTTTCAGCTTTTCATTGGTCAATTTGATATTAGCTGCTATGAACAGACAGACATGTACAAAAGTGAAAACCACTAAATATGCTTGAGACTTGACAACAGTGACTAGACATAAAATATTTTTATGATTTGCAGTTAAAACAAAAGAGGGAGGAAACTATTCAACATTCAAATATTTGCTTGATAGTGATCATCTTGGTACTATGACATCTGTCAAAGCATGGGATTAAAAGTGAACACTCGTTCACAGTTCTTGCCGTTGATGTAATGAATGCAGGAGAAAATAGTGAGTGTAAGGGCCTGAGCTGCTTTGTTAAGGGACGGCCATGTTTTGATCAGGGCATGTCCAAACCAGTGGGTGTTGTGGGGTCTTCCCAGTCTGCAGTGGTTGGTGCTTACCAAAATTGGTCCAAAGGAGGACACACTGGTTGCCCAGTGGTCAACGATATGGAAGTTAATGTTGTTTCGCAAATATTGTTTGCTATTCTACAGTTGTAAAAACGGTTTATTTAAGTCTCCTGAGCCATTGACCAGCAACTATTGCACAGTAAAGTATTCCTCTGGGCCACCCCAGCAGCACCCCTCCGTCACCCGCAGTTGTTTTGTCAGAGTTTTTCCTCAATGGCCCGCGCTCATCACAGGTCGCTTCCTACGCCTCTCAGGGTCAGCTCCATTCTCAAGGCACGATGTGAATTACCAATGAACACATCTTTTACAGATGTGCCGAGCCTCTCCTCAGGCAGCAAGGTTAATTGCGTTTTATCAGTGAAGGAAATGCGATTTTTCACATGTGAAAGCAGAGGACGGAAAAGCGGCTCCAGTCAGGGCCAAATAGCACACATTCAGACATGCCATGAACAATGTGGGTGAGGAGTGGAGGATATGGCAGGGGAAGGGTGGAGGAGGCTGTGGGAAAGAGAATGTGTGTATGGAAAGAATGGGATAGTTCCTGACTTCTTCATCAGATTCATGCTCCTTTACTTGATTCTCTGATTCTCTAATGTCTTAAGACATGAAGAGGCTGCTGGAAAAATGCAGGACCATCAACTCAAGTGACTTACGCTTCTGTAAAAACTCAGTAAGATATTATTTGCTTACCTATGTCTCAAGGTCTAAGATAACCTTAAACATTTTCAACTACACACATCAATAATGTAAACACCACATCCTAGAATTCTAAAATTAAAAATATTGGTTGATTACAGCAGTATGGTGGTTTATAGACATCAGAGACCACGCTTATTTAACCACCATTGATGTCATTTCCAAGCAAAACTGCAATCAAGAACAAAAACTTCCCTGTTTTCAAGTTCCTTTGGAACTGAGTCAAAGGGTGTAGTGTTTAAAACCTTCCCCTACTAATCGGGACGACCCTTCAAGAGCCTGATTCTTTATCAGAACACAAAATAGCAGTGTTTAAGCAGCACTCTGCTGCCAGTCTGCAGTGATACCAGAGAATATGTCTGGCCTCTATTGTAGTTACATTTAGCAGACATTCCAAGTCTCCTGGAAGATCTGGGAGTCTCCTGCAAGTTATATGCGGCTCCCTGATGTCATCAAGTCAGATAAAATCTCCCGGAATCTAGAACATGGAGCCAAGAGCACACACAAATGACACAGACATTTTTTTGACAACTTTTTGTTTGAAATTTCCAATTCCACTTTAAATTTTGCAGTAGCCACAGGTGCCGGAATGTAACTTCTTCACAATTTAAGCTGGAACTGGAAATTCTGAGACATCAGCAAAACATTAGTGCTGTTTTATGTTTGTTATGACAAAAAAGGGATATAATGCAGTGACCCTACACTTTATTAAAGAAGAAAATACTGACAGTTCTCATTTCTTTGATCGCTTGTGCCGCCACCTTGCCACAGATTCACGAGACATTCATTGCCCTTCATTTGAAGTCTGCCCCTGAAATATCTCCCATTCATGTGATATAAAGCCCTCCACCCCTCTGTCTCAAAAGGAATTGAGACACCACTAGCCCCTTGGCAAAATGGAGGAGTAGGTCTAAGGGGTGAAAAGAGAAGTGTAATAAATATTAAATAAACCTCTTTCACAAGGAATCAGAAAGTTAAGGAGATCAGAGAAATCAGTGATTCTGAAATCAGTGCTTAAAGAAGAAATTGAGTTCTTGAAATTGATGCCTGCACCATTTTCCAAACAATTTGGGACAGGGCCAAACTCAGACCAGGAAAGTTATGAAATGCTCAAACTTTTTAAATATTAACCTGTCAATAAGGCTTGGGTATGAAAGCTGCATTCAGATGAGACTTTGTCCCTTAGGATAAGCTGAGACTCTTGGGCCAAGTAAATCATCCAGCTTTGTGAGTAAACTGAGTGAATGGACATTTTCCAGCATATATCACAAGAAAGAGAAAACCTGGAGAAATCACTGTACGTATAGGTCACTGTGTAAATATGTAGTTTTCATAGTTTGTAGGTTTTGTGTGTAACTTCCTGTCCTGTTCTTCCTCTCTAAGTTTGCCTGCCTAATGAACAGTTATCCTGTAAAAACTACCAACCAATCACAGTCCTCATTACCTTTCAGTGTTGGGGTCTTGGGTTCAATTCCCATCTGGTTGGAGTTTCCCCTTTCTCCCTGGTTTCCTCCGGGGTCCAAAAACACAGAGGTTAGGTGAACTGGCTACTCACTGATGTGAGTGAATGAGTGTGTATGTGTAAATGAATGTGTGTATGTGTGTATGGCCAAATATGGATAGGCACTCTCTCCTGGATGAACCTCTGAGTGCCCAATGCAGTCCTCCAGGTGAACAGTTCCCGGTTGAAACAACGCTGTGCATGTTTGTCTGCCATACGTTGAATAGAATGGCATTCTATGCAGTGTTGATTGTGAAGTGTCCTTGGGTGTCTAGAAGAGTGCTATCTATATAAGTGTAACTATAAATATAAATAGTCCAGACTGGAGTAATGAAGGGAGGACCCTACAATATATAAGGCTTCTGGGAGAGAGGGCTGCTACGACACATGGGCTCTGTCTGAAACAGAAGGTAGGAACTTTTCAGCTTTTCATTGGTCAATTTGATATTAGCTGCTTTGAACAGACAGACATGTACAAAAGTGAAAACCACTAAATATGCTTGAGACTTGACAACAATGACTAGACATAAAATATTTTTATGATTTGCAATTAAAACAAAAGAGGGAGGAAACTATTCAACATTCAAATATTTGCTTGATAGTGATCATCTTGGTACTATGACATCTGTCAAAGCATGGGATTAAAAGTGAACACTCGTTCACAGTTCTTGCCGTTGATGTAATGAATGCAGAAGAAAATAGTGAGTGTAAGGGCCTGAGCTGCTTTGTTAAGGGATGGCCATGTTTTGATCAGGGCATGTCCAAACCAGTGGGTGTTGTGGGGTCTTCCCAGTCTGCAGTGGTTGGTACTTACCAAAATTGGTCCAAAGGAGGACACACTGGTTGCCCAGTGGTCACCGATATGGAAGTTAATGTTGTTTCGCAAATATTGTTTGCTATTCTACAGTTGTAAAAACGGTTTATTTAAGTCTCCTGAGCCGTTGACCAGCAACTATTGCACAGTAAAGTATTCCTCTGGGCCACCCCAGCAGCACCCCTCCGTCACCCGCAGTTGTTTTGTCAGAGTTTTTCCTCAATGGCCCGCGCTCATCACAGGTCGCTTCCTACGCCTCTCAGGGTCAGCTCCATTCTCAAGGCACGATGTGAATTACCAATGAACACATCTTTTACAGAACGTAACAAAACGTAAACAAATGTTCAATTCAGACATAGCTCTGCACTTTCCTAAGAACAGGGCTCCAGCAGAGTATTTTACTCTTTTCAGAGAGACACTATTTTACACTTTAACAAAGTAATTTTACCAGACCAACTTTTTACTAGAGTTTTATCTTGGGTTATTGTTTTATTATTATTATTTTTTTGGTTAATATTCATTCATTAATTTTCATGAAACACTTGTTGAGCGCAGGCTGCACCTGGGATCACTGAGCACAAGGCAGGAACACACCCTTTTATTTATTATTAGTTACAGGTAATGCATCTTTGTATACCTTATCTTGTGATAAAGGGATGTGATTGTGCAAAAATAAATGAGTTTTCTGTGGGCTGCCTAAGTCTGAAAATGTGGGATAAAATGAGGTGTTCTGATATTGTGCTGCATCTTACATCAAATGAAGAGACCTAAGGATTGTCCTGCCTCCTCGTCTGAGTCTCTCCAATCATAACACAGTGCTGTGAATGCAAAGACAAAGTTAAATAGAGCCAAACAAGCACGACACTCATGGAGAAAAAGTGTTCTGGAAAAATGCCATGAAAACGAAAACAGAGATGTAACAGCACAAGCCAAAATGGCTAGAAACCAGAGCTTCTGGTCCTCACCACTTACCCCTGGTTTCCCATGGCGTAAAAGTAAACAGTTAAGTAATCGTTCTCAGCTGTTACTGTGAATCTACTGTTTCTGTTACTGCTACAAGTGTTTTCAAGCCACAAGTTGTGATTAAAAATGGTTATGCCACAGACAAACTACTATCTTTTAAAAAAGTTACTGATTAAATAGTAGCACTGAGGTTAAATCATGGGTCAATATTAAATGTATGTGTTGAGCAAATTAAGAACAAAAACTAAAAGGAAATTCTTCATGCTGTTATTTACATAATCAGCATGATGTTAAAGAGCATGTTTATATGTGTAAGCCATTTGTAAATTTGAAAATTGCTGGTTTCCAAAATTAACAAAACTCAGATGTGATGTCACTATATAGGCTCCTGTAACTGTAAGTTCCAGATGAACTGCACCAGAAATTCTAATATCAATGGAGGTGGCAATCATTTGCTGTTTGGCATTGGGGAAAAGCATAATGCTTACCTCTGCCATTCAAAACAGACCTTGTGAGCTGTAAGCCAATCATATCTGACCTTGATGTCAGTAAAGCTGCTCCAAGTTTAGCAATAGCTCCTTTCTGAAGCCAAACATGTTTTTGTGCCTTTAATTCTAGTAGTTTACAGAGCGCTCCTGATGATAAAATAATGGATTGGGTAATTATAATACACAAACACTGACTGACACAAACTCCTGATTGAGTACAACTCCTATTTGCAGTTACAGTAAAATGAACCTCTACTGCTATATCTAATATTTATAGCTTTATAAGGGCTACTGAATATTTTCTGAGTTACTGTCTATGTTATTTTTGTAATAAGAGAGTGAATAAATTGAATGTAGCTTATATCATCCATAACTGAAATAAAATGAAGTGAACAGTTTGTTGTTTGGATGATGCCAGCTGCCAGTTCAATCATCCACTGCATGGTTCATTTAATTCTTTTAATACCTAGTAAAAAGACAAAAAGTGTCATATGAGCATGATTAATGTTTGCTTATATGCTGCACAAATAGAGACTTCAGCTTATGTTTGAAAAAGGAAATGAACACTGCTGTTCAGATAGTAAAGTCCAGTTGAAATCCATTCCACTATAGGAACCAGGACAGGGAACAGACTTGATACTTATCTTCTTTGCTACTTGAAGGACGGAGGTTTCCAACATGATGTAGTAGACGCTGAATGGGCTCAAGACATTGATCAGGTAGGATCTGTTTCACTCCTAGATTTGTAAGAGAGTATCAGGATTAAACCTGATGCGTACAGTTACTGGAAGATAAAGGCATTGCTAGGAAAAAAATGTCTTCTCATAGTTTTTAAGCTGTAAAATCTTGTAAACTGATTTAAACACAACATCAGTGATGCAGCTGTGGTCATGTGGGTATTATATTTCTAAACTTACAGCTTTACTTTTCTTTAGAGCTTAGATAAATATAATAGAAAATTTATTAAAATGTGTAAAATCTGCTATAAATCTTCCATATAATTAACTTCATTTCATACATGCTTAAATCATTATTGTGTTGTACAATGTGTTGCGTGCTGTTATATATAAAATAAATGCTATATTTGTCTGAGACATACATTTGTAAAATATAACTTTTTTTGTTATGCTAGTCTATTATATTTTATTAAAAAAAACAATTATAACAAATTCACAAAAATAGCAAGGTTCATTTGGGTTTTTGTAGTTGAATAGAATTGATTACTCTTTGCTTTGTGTTTTGACTTGTATTTCACAGAGGCCGTGTTTTGGAACTGGGGCTTGTGTTTTGCCAGATTTTTTTGTACAGGTTAAGCTCTGATTGGCTGAAGTATTTGGATGTGAGAACACGCCTCCTCTAACGCCACTGTCAGAACTGTACTGATGACTTACGCAGGCCATTGTTCACTTTATTTTAGCATCAATATTTAATAACGCAGAAGGTCAACAGTTTTTGATGTATGGGTCTGCGCCCACCTTAATATTCACATTGAAAATTTATTGAGCAATTTCACCTCATGAAGGTAAGATATATCACTGCCATTATGGGTTGGGAACATTACTGTTGTACTTAGGAGTACATTAAATCCAGCAGAATCCCATTATGACGTCCAGCCAAAGCTCCCACTCTCCATAGCCTCACCATCTGCTGGGTTTGGCTGATATAAATCACATGTATAGAAGTTGATCAGATGAAGAGTAGCGGACAGAATGGCTGGGCTTTAGGGCCAGCCATGTGTTAATTAAAGTGGACGGAGGCTGCTCTGGGGGCGTGTGTGTGTGGAGTTCTGTGGGTGAGAAACCATAGAGTCAGCAGCAGTGTGGCTGCTCCAGTCATAGTGCAGAAGAGGCGACACTTCTATTTGCAGAAACACACACACACATTCCCAGGTGGAGGAGGAGATTCATAAAAGAAAAAAGCCAGAGCAGTTGCTGCCTCATAGCCTGCCCTCAGTCAGCAGAAAGGAGTGCACTGCTCCCTCTCTCTCTCTCTCTCTCTCTCTCCCTCTCTCTCTCTCTCTCTCTCTCTCCCCTCATCATATCTCCCTTTCTCTCCAACTTACCTTCCTCCCTTGTTTTAACTTTATTCAACTCTTAATACCCATGTCTACATCTCTCTCCCCGCAGCCATTCCTTCTACCTTGACATCTCTCTCTCTCTCTCTCTCTCTCTCTCTCTCTCTCTCTCTCTCTCTCCCTACAACCCCCAGCTCATCTCCTCTCTCCAGTTCTCCCTGCACTCTTTCTCTATTTCTACATTTATGATTTATTTTCTCACTCTCACTCATCTCACATGCTTTCATATCTCTCTCTCTCTCTCTCTCTTGCACACACAAACACACACACACACACACACACACACACACACACACACACACTGTTTCTACATTTCTGTTTTATCTTACATCTCATCCAGAGAATGAATGGATGAATGTTTAATCTCTCTCTCTCTCTCTCTCTCTCTCTCTCTCTCTCTCTCTCTCTCTCTCTCTCTCCTCTCTCTCTCTCTCTCTCTCTCTCTCTCTCTCTCTCTCTCTCTCTCTCTATGTCACAACAAATAAAACACCGATATTTCAGAAGCTGTACCACAGCGTGCTTGTCTCTGACCACTGTGGCCTAATGGTTAGAGGATGGGACTTGACACCAGAAGGTTGCTGTTTTGATCCCAGGGCCTGGCAGGAACATCCATGGCTGAAGTGCCCTTGAGCAAGGCACCTAACCCACAAAACCCTCCCTGGGTGCAGAGGATGGCTGCCCACTGCTCTCTCTCTCTCTCTCTCTCTCTCTCTCTCTCTCTCTCTCTCTTTCTCTCTCTCTCTCTCTCTCTCTCTCTCTCTCTCTCTCTCTCTCTCTCTCTCTCTCTCTTTCTCTCTCTCTGTATTTGTGTATGTGTGTGTGTGTGTGTGTTCACTGCCCCTAATCACTAGTATGAGTGTATGTGTGGTCACTGCCATTGTATGGTTGTACAATGATCAAAAAGAGTATCAGTAATTCCCTAAATACGTAATACATTCATTCATTGTGTGTAACCATGTTACCTCTTATCCAGTTCAGGGTCGCGGTGTGTCCGGAGCCTACCTGGAATCGTTGGCTGAAAGGCAGGAACACACTCTGGAGGGGGCGCCAGTCCTTAACAGGGGTAACTTAATATTTAATAATTAAATTCAAATAACTTCTCTCTCCCTGTATATCAAATTACATCGATCATTAAACTATGGTGTAGATATGAAGACAGCATTTCAGATTCCCACATAAATGATGTTGCATTTGAAATATAAAATGTACTATTTAAGGTCTAGATTCAGTAATGTCACGACTTGAGTAGTGAACAACATATGGAGTATGGAGTGATTTGGGACTAAACCTCCGTGTTTCTCTCATGCCTTGTAGTGTTTTGACGTCTCTCTTTAAGAAGTACTATGGCCCCCTACTGGACTGGGATGATGATGATGGAGCCGTTTTTGTCTGGGGATATATCTCAAAACAGAGAGAGGAATATCTCAGGTTTTAAATGTATCTAGATTCAGGTGGATGGGGCCTTTGTTGTTGTGTTTTTTTGTTTTGTTTTTCTTCCCTCCCCACAGTAACACTGGTCATTTTGCACAGCATCAGCAAGATGTCTCTTGTAGACAAGCAAACAAAAATACAACAATCTGATGCTCACATAGAAACCAAAACAACCAAAACATTCATGTCTGTTTTGGTCCTGATCTGAAGGCTTAGCATGTGCTTCAGGAGAAAAAGCGCTGAGACACGATGTGAAATGTGCATGAAAGCCTGCAGTGGGAGAACTTAAAGGCTTTTAACTCATGTATAAATCATCTGCAGCCTGGAAGAGGGATTGGACTCCCTCTATCTCTCTCTCTCGCTCACTCTCGTTCCCTCGCACACCCTTCTGAGGTTTATAGGAGAAACACTGGGGAATCTCCCAACTCTTGTGCTTAAACCAAGCAGAAACTTCACTTCCCATTAGTTTTCATTCTGCAGAGTCCACGCTAAAGTGATGTCAGCTGAAGGTCAGACGTGTGAAACGTTAAATGCTCCTAAAGACCCTTGCATGTTTTAACATTGATCAGTGGGCTGCAGTCTACACTTTCACGAGGAAACAGATCAGTGGGATTGGCCTGGTGATGGAGGACTGCTAGAGATCCTTAACGCCTGCTTCAAGCTGGAGACAAACGTATTTCACAGCTCATAGCACTCCTGCGCATTTGTGATATTAAAGGCCTTCATCATCCTGACCGTAAGCTTTATTCAGCTCTGACCAGGGGGCTGTTCAGAGCTCACACTTACATGTACAGTGACTGTAGCAAAACCAAATACTTTTTTTTAAAAATCAATGCATGAAAGTCTTGTTTCTGGTTATTGAGTGGCCCTGTCTGTCTCTGGCCCAATGAGGCACATCAGGCATCTTACAGGTTCACTAGCACTATATAGCACTATATAGCACTATATACTCAACCATCACTTGATTAGGAACTCCTGGCTGATAAAGGTTCATCTTCCTAACCTATGCCCACGGCAACAGCTCCATTAGTTGCAGTTTTGCAGGTGAGTCTTCCAGCATGTCCCAAACATATTTAAGGTAGCATGGAGAATTCAGTGTCATGTTCCTCCATCAATTCCTGAGTGATCTGATCCTGATGGCGTGGGACATTCTCCAGTCAAAATATTACACTATTGTTGGGGAAAGACCTCCTGGAGATACGATGGTCAGCAAACAGTTCCCTGTAGCGTTCCTCATTCAAGAATTGTGGTGGGATGACTAACGTTCATATGGCATACCAAGAGAACACTCCCCAGACCCTCACAGCGCCACCGGCCTGTAGCACTCCATCATTGCAACCAGGAGACACAGGTTCATAGGATTCATCAGTGTGACTCAACAGGAAACGGGACTCGTCGTTGCAGACAACCGTCTTCCATGTGCCCAAGATCCTTTGATCTTGGGCACATGGCTTTCTTTGTCCCACGTGTTGGTCTACAGCTGTTGAACCCTAGTTGATGCTGGGTACATCACATGGCCATCACCTAAAATTGTTTGCGATTGCCCACTGTTGTAATGGTGGGTGAGCTGCTCCACTGTGGAATGTCATTGCTGTGATACATGTCACATTGTGACGCTCGCCTCTCTCCATTCTACTGCACTTGTATATAGAGGAGAACAGAGGCAAAAAGCAGCCAATGCACCTTGTATTGTGCCAAACTCATCCCCAGAAAAGAAATCCACAAATGGAACATGCTTCTTTTTTATTTCCATTTATTTATTTATTTATTTTTTAAATACGGTAGAGGTACATTATTGTCACTAAAGGTACACACTGTAAATGTACCTTTTAAAGGTAGTGTTACCTAAAGTTACATTACATTCTGTTCTCCAGAACATAATATTTCTTTATAAAACTGTAAAAAATTAAAGTAAATAATATAAATCCCGCATATAAAATGGAGGGTATAATATCACCACAATTTTAGAATATACAATTAGAATAGGATAAGGTATGATTGTGTTCCCTAATTAAAGGTATCCATGAGTACCCATGAGGGCACCAACAAAAGGTACCACCACAGTGACAATTTGTCTAACAGTGTAACACACTGTAAATTACAGACTCCAGATCCACGGTGCTATAACCCTATAACACCCTTTCTGCACACTTTCTGGAGCTTCTTTAGCATGCCACATCCACCAATGACTTCATGGTCCACTCAAAAGAATCTACTATTATTTGGTTCCAGCTGGGAATGAATTTTCTGCTTCCCAAACCAGTTTCTGTTGGTGGAAACATGCCAAACAGTTGTGGATGGGAACTGAATGGGTTCCCTTTGGTGGAAATGGCAGTGAGCTATGTGAAGCCAGGTGTGGTCCTTTTTTTGAAATGTTGCTAATATAACAGCATTTTGCAGGTCAATGTGTTTGGCAGTGGTTTGCATTGCACTGGATGATGGGATGGGCAATAGAGGAAGAGTCTCAAACAGAATTTTTACAGATTTGTACAAAATGTACAAGTTGTAATTAGCCATGTGTGGATTTACAGGTTACTCCATGACATGTGTAACAAAAGAAAAAGAAGCACCCTGAGCCCTAACCCTAAGCTCTAGAAGGCCGAGATAGAGTTAGAGTTTATAGCCATTGTTTTGTGATTCTTCTTTGATAACCTAATAGACATTTGTGGATTTAAAAATGACATAGTAGAGAGAAAAAAAAGTTGTAATATACCTATGAATCATACCTGATTCATACCTGTGAAATCATCTGTGGTTTTCCTTTTCTTGAGAAATGTACACATATGCTGAGATCTTGTTAAGGCTAGAGCAAGGCCAGTTATGTTCTCTTAGACGCTCTGCCTCAGACAGTTCAGTCATACTTCGGTGATGAGGCTAGTGCTTTCTTGCCCCAGTGTGTTCCACCACTAAAGCCCCCATTAAGAGAACATTCTAATAATGGCTGTTGTTGCTAGAACATCGTTGCCACTGAGCAGAAGAAGTTTCCATTTCAGCTCCATAGTAAACAGCAGCATATTCTTTGAATTAGCCACTGAGCCACCGACTGCCTACCTGTGAAAGCATGTATTCAATTTTTATTTTTATTTATTTATTTTTTTGTGCCAGGCATGGAACAGCAGGAGAGGGAATATTCAGAAGGAAAAAGATGAGCATTTGAGTACACCTGCCATGGTTGGAGCAAATAATCAGAGACTGGCTTGCCACTGACCCAGCGTTCAGCAAATAAAGTGAAAAGGACTCAGTGACCCAGAGCAAAAAAATGAAATCTCAGACATCTCAATGTCCAACCTCTGCTTTGATTGGGATTTCATTTAGAACACAGTGACCATTCCGAAAGATTGCATCTACTCTGCAGGGAGATTGAAGGCTTAATAGAAGAGTTTGGTTTATCTGCTCTGAAAATAACATCTTGGGCCGAATTGTGTGTTAGGACCCACACATATCTTGTGTGTGTGTGTGTGTGTGTGGTTTTTAGTGAGCACGTATGGCGCCACAGAGAGAGCTATTTGTGCAGAATCCGAGCCCCCTTTCTCCCGGCCGCACGCTGGGGAAAGTGACAATGGATCGATGGGCGTGATTAATTAACTTCTAATGAGTTCATCTGAGCGTCAGCTCTGCAAAGTTGGACATGTTGGTTTGACCTACTCCCTATCAGGCGTCTCTCTCTCTCTATCTCCCACTCTCTCTTTCTTTCTCTCCTTCTTTTTCTCTGTTCCTCGCCCCCCCCCCTCTCTAGCGCAGAGATCAATACTCAAATGCTAACACAATGAGGTCATACATGCTCATTTGCAGCCACATGTGTGTTTCCGTTTCAATGAAGCTGAAATGCATCAGTCCACTCGCTCCCAGCACTTTGACACTGCTGTGTTTGAAATGGTCCCTTAATGGCTACTCCATATATTAAAAAAATGGAAGTGTTATATAGAACACTTTTATAGAATACAGAGCAGTGAAATGGTCACCTTATCACTGTCCCCTATATTAGAATATACGGGTGACTCAGTAGAAGACCACTATAGTCTGATATTCTGTAAACACTATTCCCACCATTAGAAAATTAGGAACACAAAAAAACACTCTGATATAAAGGCTCCTAATGGTTGTTTCCTTTATTACGGAACCAGGACCACTGTAACACACTATTATAGGGAATACAAATGAGCCCTCAATCATTATTCCCTGCATTAGAGAAGGCAGTATTATTGAGATAAGAAATGTTGCACTTTGTAGTTCTACAAATGCAGACTGTAGTCCATCTTTTGTTGCCCCTGCTGTTGGCTCAACAATGTATGCAGAGCAACAGATGGAGTACAGTCTGTAAATGTGGAAATACAAAGTGCATTTATGTGGTCAGTGGAGCCAATAAAATGAACAGTCTGTGTAGAAACAAAGAGGTTATTGTAACAAAATCTATATTATATGCTGTAGTTGAACACCAAACACCACACAACCAAACAGCCCTATGTACATATCCAGTACACCACAAATATAGATATAGTCTTAATGTCTTAAATGCATGTTTTGAGCAATTTACTCATATATCAATGGATTAATTCTAACAAATACTGATATCCCACCCATAAAACACAATATTTCAAACCTTTGCTATCACTGTCAGCTCCTGTGTTGCCACAGCAACAGCCAAACCGACAGATTGCCTTTGTTCCAGCAAAAAGCTAGTGATGACCAAATAAACAATTAATTTGTTGTGTTCTTTTGTCATGTGAGGACGAGTATTTACAGAAACAACTGAATATGAGCTTGAAAGTGCTTTTTATATGGGTTCAGCTTCTGATTGAGACAAATTTGTGTTTTCATCATCAGTTTTTAGAACATGAGAGGTAGTCTGCAACTTAGAGCGAGCAGCGAATACATCCTTGTCACTGAAAAAATAAACTTGTTTTTACCACTTGCTTGAGGCTAGTACGGTCTCACCTAAAATGTGTGATGTGCACAAGTTTGCCAACCTGGACCAACACCTCAGAGTCAGGTTTTGGTGCCATTACTGTGTAAAATGAACATGCTACTAAAACTAACTGCATATGATGTAGAGTTTGTGGGCGTCATTCATGAAACTTGAGCAGAACAAAATTGCATGACACGATTTCCCTAAAGGGGGGGTGGCACAGTGGAGCTCCAGGGGCCTGGAGGTTGTGGGTTCAATTCCCGCTCCGGGTGACTGTCTGTGAGGAGTTGGTGTGTTCTCCCTGTGTCCGTGTGGGTTTCCTCCGGGTGCTCCGGTTTCCTCCCACAGTCCAAAAACACACATTGGTAGGTGGATTGGTGACTCGAAAGTGTCCGTAGGTGTGAGTGTGTGAGTAAATATGTGTGGGTGTCTGTGTTGCCCTGTGAAGGACTGGCGCCCCCCCCATCCAGGGTGTGTTCCCAATGATTCCAGGTAGGCTCTGGACCCACCGCGACCATGAATTGGATAAGCGGTTACAGATAATGAATGAATGAATTAATTAATTAATGAATTTCCCTAATAATTCAGTTTCAATAAACTGTTTATAGTCTCAAAATATTCATAGGTACAAGCAAAACACCTGCTCCTAAAAATGCATAAAGTGTGCACTGTGTCCAAAATGTCCACTATATGATTTGATCATAAATAATAAATTAATTTTATTTCACTCAGCAAGCTAACAGTATTCTTCTTAATACAGGCTGTTATTGGAGTCATGTGCTACAATCCGTTGCACAATTATAAACTTTAGAAACCATAATTCTTGTAAAGCCACGCTATATTAAATTCCACTGAGAGTAACACATATATAGAATGAAAATAAAACGTGCAGATCTGATTAAACTTCACTAAAAAAATCAGAATCCACTGTGTATGTATGTTCTCTTTTGCTTTTCTGTAGAGTTTTTGAATGTTTTCTGCAGTCCAACGGAAACAGTCCAATGTTTCCATATAAGGATGAATTTCATTTGAAATTCTTGGGTGTGGATTTTGGTAATAATATTCTAATTGTAAAGAAATATCCCCAACCCAATTAAATACTAATAAATCAGGTGTTTATGAAGCGTTCATGAATCTGGTGGAAACTTTTCTGAAAGGTCCATTTCACTCGTTAATTACTTTGTTGGCTTGTGTTTTTATGAAGGTTTCATAACTGAGGTTGTTTCCAGAAACCAGTGTTAGTGTTTGGGTAATGCCTACTGTTTAGGTCAGGATATACTGTGTGAACATGACACTGACACACTGATGTGTTACTGGGTTTCTGTGGTACTCACATATGTTGAACAGCAGAGGAAAATGAATGATGTATTTTCTTTCCGTTTATGTATTTGGTTTATAAATAGTTTAAAAACCTGTTGATTGCATGGTTATTAAGTAGGCCGTAAACACCTTAAAGGTCATTAATAATTGTTTGTAACACAGAGATAGGAGTAATAAGAGTGCGATCTTTTTTTTTTTTTTATATATATACTTAGTGTCCCAGAGCTTTTTGAAAATGTCAAGGCAAAGAATAAGCACAGACCTGAGAATGGTCATTTTACACATTAAAATACACCACATTATCATTAAGGTATGAAAAGACACTCTGTTAATGGTTTATTTATTAAATGGTAAACTTATTAGCATTAATATGATGTGATGAAGCCAACAAATTTAATGCCAACTGATGAAGAAGACAAGATCTGAGGTTTAACATTGTAGATGGACGTGGGTTCAATATTTGGCAAACAACTGATCACTCTGGCCCTTTCTATCTATGTATTGATTATTAATGACTATTAATATATTAACAACATAATTTATAACTATTTATAAAGAAATTTTAAACAATTTATAAACCTCTATATGTGTAGACCTATTCTAAAGTGATACCATTTATTTATCATTCATTCATTCATTGTCTGTAACCGCTTATCCAGTTCAGGGTCACGGTGGGTCCAGAGCCTACCTGGAATCAATAGGCACAAGGCAGGAACACACCCTGGAGGGGGCGCCAGTCCTTCACAGAATAACACACTCACACATTCACACCTACGGACACTTTTGAGTCGCCAAGCCACCTAACAACGCATGCTTTTGGATCGTGGGAGGAAAGCGGAGCATCTGGAGGAAACCCACACGGCCACACGGAGAACACACCAAACACCTGTCAGTCACCCGAAGTAGGACTTGAACCCACAACCTTCAGGTTCCAGGAGCTGTGTGACTGCGCCACTACCTGCTGCACCACTGTGCCACCCACCAGTCATTTATGATCAAGCCAAAGATTTCATAGATATTTATATGAATGCTGCATCATAACTTGAGTTTTTCTGGACTTGATTTACTTGAATCTCACTATATCAACATGTATTTTTATTCATTTTAAGATATAGGTTCAAAACAATCAAAATATATTAGTATAATGTGAGAACATTTCACTTGATAAATTTACAAAAGAAAACTAGAAACTAGAAAAAATCTCTCTATGAGATGACCTGAAAGGAATAACAATGTTCTTCAATGGGCTATTGTCACAGTTTACGCTTAGACACTACCATTCCACGACTACTTACACTTGTGGGTTTAGTCTTTATTGATCTTAGCCTAGTTTCTTGTTTATCTGACTGTGGATTTGTCTACACTAACCCTTTGTGTTTGTGTTTTGACCCCTGACTGTGCTGACCACGACTGTAAGCTTGCTCCAATTAAAGCTACTCAGCACATCCAGAGCCTGCATCTCAATTCTCACAGCTATAGGCTACACAAAGAACATGTGACACCTGGAGAAAGTCCATCATGTAGAATGGTGTCTAGAGCCAGATAAAGCGGCATAGAAATGACTGTACATAGTGGCAGTTCCCAACCTTCATCTTACTCTCCAGGAAGGAAGGAAGACTGAGAAAACCCAACACAATAGAAATAAATGACTGAGCGAGTGAAGGACTGCATTCGGAGTTCGTACACAGAACAGCAGCGGCCAGCCAACCTGACCACTGCTGTTCCTGGGGCACGCAGCAGAGTAATCTGTCTCGAGGCGAAATTAGTTAAATGCGGTCTCATCCATCATTGACTGACCCTCTATTGATCCAGTGTGGCCCCTCTCTCTTAAACTGAATTATATTATGAGAAAAAGTGAGAAAATGAATGTCTCGCCACAGAGAGAACCGCCATTTTCTCCCTGTTTTCAGGTAACAATGTGGAGGACTCAGCGAACATAAGCTTTAGAAAAGTTGATATATCAAAATGTATAATAATGTTATTTTGCAAGTGAATGGCTCTGTTTTGCTGGAGAGAGTTTTTGTTGTGACACGATAAAGACCATGATTTCCTGCCCTTTTATTTATTTCTGATTGTAAATAAAGTAGACTTTACACGGTCACTGTAGCTAATATATGAGCTAATAAAATACTGTATTGAAATGTCTGAATCACTATCTTCCATCTATGCCGTGTGATTTGTTTCTCACCTGTTCATTTCACCTCACCAAAGTATTTTATATCAGTATTGTTTTATTTTTTCTTTGTTTGCTGTTAGAACAGTCCCTCACACACCTTTAGCACTATAAAGGAAGGAAAAAGCAACGGGAAAAGTATTCCTAAATGGCTTAATGGGAACTGTGTCATAAGATATTATGCTACAAACAGGAGAAAAGTGTAAATACTGTTCCTGTATTACTGAGAGTAATAAATCCACTCTAATGAAGGTCATTGCTTCCAATCCAGTTAGTTATGATTGTAACTAAATCCATTTATTAATAGATTTTAAGACCCAATATGTGTAAATAATAGTGTCACAGTCTCACAGCTCCAGGGACCTGGAGGTTGTGGGTTCAAGTCCCACTCCGGGTGACTGTCTGTGAGGAGTTGGTGTGTTCTCCCTGTGTCTGTGTGGGTTTCCTCCGGGTGCTCTGGTTTCCTCCCACAGTCCAAAAACACACGTTGGTAGGTGGATTGGCGACTCAAAAGTGTCTGTAGGTGTGAGTGTGTGTGTTGCCCTGTGAAGGACTGGCGCCCCCTCCAGTGTGTAGTTCCCGCCTTGCGCCCAATGATTCCAGGTAGGCTCTGGACCCACCGCAACCCTGAACTGGATAAGCGCTTACAAATAATGAATGAAAGAGTAAATAATAAAAAGTAATTACAGTTCTGATTAATCACAACTACATTTTATATCCTTTAGATTAGGTTATATAATAAACTCATAAAACATATATTTACTGTTATTTTGCTAAAATAGTAATAATATATTGTATTACATAGTAGTCACATAGTCATAATGACATCTTTTCATTGTGATACAGAAATGTGGTATTGATTTTTTAAAAAAACATGAAACCTTTCTTTGGATTGTAATAAAGCTTATTTTACACTACGGTCAAAGAGATAATGAATTGAAATTGATTCTTTCAAAAATTGAATTGAAAAAAATTGAAAAAAAAATGGAAAAAGGATCACTTATTTGGTGCAGTGTAATTTGTTTTCATAACTGTACTACCCTGAAGTCATTAAACCAAATGTTCTAATAGTGCATCTTGGACAAAGTCAAACAGAAAAATGGCTCGGACTCACTAAGTGCGGTGTTCTTTAGTTGCATGCCACTACACTTCACTTGAATCTTAACTGAATTTGAATGGAGCTGAACGTGCCTGCCGCCCGTGGACAGTTCCGCTCTGAATCTCTCCCCAGGGAAGTTGGGGAAGCAGTTTGCTTTTGCTACTTTGTTATCAGAATACCTGCAAATTTTATTAGTCTTGTGGGTGAAGGTCTGTAGCATGGAGCTGGTCCCACATGAGGAACACGGACTCAGTGTGTGTTTTTGTTTTTCACTTCCCCGTGACTGGAATCAATAGCACAGCAAGGCGCGTCACTAGTCACATTAGTATTGATTCAACCCTGCGACCAGGACAGGACGACATGCAGCAGAACCAGCATTCTGCACAACAACAGGTTGAAACATGCTCAAAGCTCCAGTGGGGAACATGCAGGAGGACAGCCTTGCAATTGGGTTTAGATGAAGCTAATTATCAGCAGCACACTCTTCAGCCAGCTGTGATACAGGCAAACAATTCACTGCTGTAGGATCAGAAAGGATCAGAACCATGAGTCTACGTTAGATTTTGGGTTATGGTTGGGGTCACTAAGGGCTTAGTCCAAACATTTATTTAATGGCATCGGACATCATCCTTTGCTTTGTATCATCCTGGTGCTTTGTAAAGTCCCAAAGTTCAACAATTAGATCTCTGCAATCACACACACACACACACACACACACACACACACACACACACACAGACAGACACAAAGATATAGTATCTATATTATCTCCAAAAACTGCGGCCATCAGAAACTGAAGACCCTATGTTATAAGCAAGAGCCTTCATCATAATTTTGTTCTTTTCAGAAGGACGACCCCCTCAATCTGATTTTGCGAGGCTTTCGGGGGCTTTTGAAGGGAATGACCTCTTTCTATCTTCAATGTTCCATAACCCTCCCCCTGTTTTACTGGTTAAGAGAGAAGCCATTAGCACTCTGAATCACACATTCTCTTTGTTTTGGGTTTGAACATTATGCTTTTGGGCTTCGAGATGGCCCTGGGAAATGGCACAGTTCATATACAGTGATACTTTATTCTGCTTTGATATATGGAAATCAAGTCATCTGCTAATTATCAAAACCCTCAGCAAGGGCATATACTGTTCTCATTCATATCCCTCAGCCCCCCAAAAAATGTGTCGAGGGATGATTTTCCTGATAAATATTCAGAATGAAACAGGTATTAGCAAAATGACTGGAGCAAGCACAGGGTCCTCCTTTGTTCATAAATGGCCCTGCAGGTGCACTGTATATTCTTGCTGGAATTTTACACTACATAATATTATAACACTGCTTTTAGAGTAAGGTCTGCTTTTATTTAACAGACTACATTTTGACTATTTACAGTAAGTTCCTTTAAAATATCTATAAATAAAATATCAAAATTTCCTGCTAACTCTAGGTAAATACAGTAGAGATATTAGGTAAATAAGCCAAACCATGACCCAGTGTCTACAGCGTGAAATAGATTAGTGTGTTTCTGATGGTGTATATTGTCACTCGCCAATTAAAAACCTGTATCTCTCTTTTTGTGGGTTTTTAGCTTACTACATTTTTTGAACACCGCAACTTTCCTTCATATTGTGAGAACATTTAATGATGAATGCACCAATAGAAATGCTCCAAAACGACTTAAATTGTTTTTTTTTTTTTTACATTCATTTTTGTGATATACATTTTTATTGGACAGCAATGATATATAAGAGTCACATTTGACTGGCACTGAGGTCTGTTTTGCTAAAGGGGATATATATATATATACATATATATATATATATATATATATATATATATATAATATGACTTTGTTCAAACCTGAGTGGCTTTATATGTCACTTGGCTTTGTGTGAACTATTTTATATGTAGTTACTCCAGAGTGTTCTATTTCATATTTGACTTTCCTATGGAGATTATAAAAGCTGTGTGTACAGTGGGTGAAACATAGCCAAATTAAGCAATTAGCAAGGGTCTCTCCAAACCACTGGAGATATAGTGCATTGATATGTATGTGTTTAGACTGAAAGTTCAAAGAACAGATTTACGCAGTATTAGCAAGCATTTACAGAGATGAATGATTAGAAGTATAGAACATATCCAGGCTCAAGTCTGTGTTATCAGTGAGAGAAATCGTACTTGGACTGGATTTTCCTGCTTATTGTTGCCTCCATTGGAAGCTGTTTTGGTTCCTGAAAGAATCTCCAACTGATGGATCTTTAAAAATGTCAAATCATGGTCCTTCTATGACATCCAGCAAATACCTTCCTGACATCTTTATTTTTCACATCAAAAATACACATCAGTTTTCAATGGAGCAGTGACAGAAAAATTCACCATCGCCAGCGGCAACAGAAGTGGCCAGCGCAAAACTCCATCAAGAGAATTCTCCCACATTTTTCTGTCAAACACCGCAGCCAGATGTTGTTCCTTTTGGGAGCCAGAGTCATCTAACATCTCAGTTCTGAAATCCAGACAGCCTGTATCACACAACAACAATAGCACAGAGAGTCATTCCATTTTCCACCTTAAAGCAACAGTAAAGGTAATATTTACCTTAAAATGATAGCTTTGGGATCATTGTGATGTTTCCCTGACCTGGAATGGAGAATGGAGCCTCTGTTTTTGCTATTGACCTGTGGCACATTCTGTTAAAGGAACATGTGAATATTATGTATGATTTAAGGCTCCCAATCAGAATACTACTGCTGTATTTTTGAAGGTAAATGTAAACTGTTTTCTGGAGAACAAACATGTTTAGTAGCACTTCGTATGAATTTTGTATTCATAATTCTTAAAGTTATATTGTATGATGTTATATGATGCACTCATTAACAGGTCTTGGTTTGTATTGTTGTTATAATGAAACACATGGCCCTTTACAAAACAAGAATAAGTGACTTTACAGTGGTACATTTTAAAAGCATTAAAATATCTTGTTTCATTTTCAAACATCTGCTATTTCCTTGCAACTGGTTCATGAGTCATGTATTCTTGAGTCTTTTTCATAGTGTTTAAGCGTTTCTAATTACTCAAGTGATTTCACTCATAAGAATTTCTTGAGGAGGCAACAATTGTGGCACAAACTCATCAGTGTTTATCATGTACAATTTCCACAAAAAAATTAAATAAATGAATAAATAAATAAAAATCCATATTTCACCAAGATGCCCTTAAGTTGACAGGATTGGTTCCTTAGGTTTATGATGTCATAAAACATGGCTGTCTGAAATGTTTTGCCAATGGTGTTGACTGTGTATTCTACTCATGATACATTTTCATGAGAACAAGTTAAAACACTTGGTTTTGATTGGACTGGGGGGTTTGGGTCTTAATAATGTTTAAAAAAAAACCAAAGAAAATTAAAGATGTTTTAGACCATCAGATTAACCAAAATTTCTAATCAAAATAGCCCTTTCTGTATGTTCACAAATGGTGCCAATATTTGTTGCGTACAGAATGCAAGAAACATTTGAATGTACTGTGTATTTTTCATGACAGTGAACTAGCAGCACTCAGAGATGGAAAAATATAGTCATATTTCACCTTCAGTCACAAAGAGAACTCCACTTAAGCCCCCATTTGAATCATCAGCACATGCTTTTGTCCTCGTTACAATAGCAGGGACAGTGTGACAGTGTCCTGCCTGTGGCTGAAAATGGACCTGGCCGGTCTCTCACCCACGGTAAAGGACAAATTATAAATGCCTCAGAAGCCACAGAGCAGGCCTGCTTGATTTATTGAGCCGGTTGAGGAGACTGCGGGGTTCTAATGTAACAACTGGACAGTCAAGGCCGTGCTTAGCAGATGGTAATGAATCAGGAGCTAGCGTGAGGCGAGAGCTCAGAAATCCTCAGCTGAAATCAAGCAGAAGAGCTGTGTATACTGAGAGGAGAGGATATTATTACGAGTGCTGGACTGATTCTTCTCCACCACCTTTGACCCGCTGCTTTGTGAAGCTCGCAGTTCTGACAGATGTGTGTCTTTAAAGGCTTGACTCTCCAGATGCTCTGTCTAGACGACTGTAATGAAAAGGTGACTCATCTTTTCACATGAGGCGTGTTGGAGCCAATTTGTTCTTCTCCATGTCTGAGTGGAAACATAAGTGGAAGTACATTTTTTACCAATTTTTACTGAGTAAAGTTTAGCCAATTGTGGTAAATATAATCTGTAATGAATGAATACATTTTCACACTTATATTGTGTTTTTCTAGACACTCAAAGTACTTTATATTTTTTGGAACATTAGGAAGTAACTTTAACCCCCATTTTATTGCATCCAATGGGATGCTGATACGCATCAACACACTCACCACATATCTGCTTTTAGGTACAAAGGAGACTATAAAGAATGACTGAGCCAGATTAACATATATATATGATTTGATAATATACTATGGGGAAACTACATTAAACATTAAAAATAAATACACACATCCTGCAATATAAAGTATTAGACCTATGAAAAAAAATAAAGAATTGCCACTTTATTTAGTGTCTCTAATTACCATGTAATTACATTGGGCTCTAATCAGTTACAGGTGGAATACAATGGTACAGCTTGTGTAATTATATGTGTATCTAAGTCAGGTTGCACTCATGTAATACATATGGATATCATACACAGCCAATTCTCCAGTGTTAAATCAACACTATTAGTGTTAACTGAACTGATGTGTTAATATTACACTCACAGTGTTAATTTAACATTAATAATGTTGATTTAACAATGGTGAATTTGCTGTGTACTATTTTTAACAGCTAATAATTACACATGGGTAACAGTAATTGCACAGGACCAGGGTTTGTAATAACTTGCAGTAAGTTAAACTGTTTAATTGGTGACTTATAATGCATCTGCAAAAAAAAAAAAAGTAGCAATATCATGAAAATCTTTATGACAATTAAGTAAGTAGTTTTTTTCTGTTTTGGGACCATTTCTGAGCAGCTTCAAACTGGATTCAAACTGCTGTCAATGCAGCATCACTGCAGAGTGCAACACACTTGGTGGAGAGCACCTGTTGTTTTATTGCTATCCAACCCACCAAAAAGAGCAAGGACAAAGGCATTAATGATGAATCCCCATGGAAATAATTTATAGTGAAGGCTTAGTCTTAATTAGGGTAATAGGGAAGTGGCCAGTGACACTAGTGTGGACAAAACAAGCAGAACTGGAGATCAGTTTTGCTCCAATCCCAAATGTGAATTAATGTATGAACACAAAATGGATCAAAGACAGCTAAATGGAACAAACATTGACCAAACTCTTGTTGAAAGTCTGTTGTCCACAGAGAGGACACATCTCTGATGTTGTTTTGACACATAGATGGGCTTTAACATGTCTTTCAGAGCTGGAGGTTATTTATAGATAAACAGAACTAGCTTCTATTGTACAACAAGAGTAAGGTGTGTTCAACTGCTATCTTGAAAAGCTCACTCCTTGTAGTCCACTGTGTGCTAAGAGATGTTCACCCCATATCATGTTAGTAATGACCATAATTATATACTTACTTTCAAATCAAGCATGAATGCTACATGGTGCAACAATGAAATACTTTCTGTTTTGGTAATGACCACTGGAACTGAATTATCAGTGCTACTCTACTTCTCCCAGTTCAGATTAAACTAACAAAAGCCTTCACTGACCCAGCAGAACGCTAAAGAACCTCCTCAAGTCAGTGGGTCGGGAATCCATATGTCGAGTAACGGTAATTATTTTCTTTCCATTCCTTTGACCCAGACAGTTCCAGCAGCCATCCTTCACAAACAAAGCAAGAGGAGAAATGAAAACACAAACTCTCTCACTGCTGAAATATTGGTTGGTGGGTGTTGATAGCATGACACTCTGAAAACCACACTCCCAGACCAAATAATGGGAAGGAACATTGTATTGGGATGACATCCAAGTATCTTCAGCAAGAAAAGTGTCACTGACACAAACAACACAGAAACGGACTCTTATGAAGCATGCTATTAAACACGAGTGAGTGAGTGAGTGAGTGAGTGAGTGAGTGAGTGAGTGGATATGACAAGTCAGTTCCATGAGATCTTTGTTATAAGGTAAATGTATAAGAGGAAAATAAGCTGTTCTTAACGTTTAATATGACAACTTTATTTTTTTTCTTTTCTCTTTCAAAGTTATTTTGGATCATTATTATTAGTCTCTCTTGAAATATGCTGCAAGTCTACAAATCTACACACACCACTTCTAATGAGCTAATTTCACTGCTTGTACATGGACACAGTTTAACTGAACACACACACAGCTACAATCTCAATTAAAATCAATTTGAGATGCTGTGGAGCAGCTGCACACGAGCCTGAAGTCTCAATCCTCAATGCCAATCACCAGCTAGTGGGATAAGTATTCCACCCATCCACTCTGAGAAGAACTACTTACACACACACACACACACACACACACACACACATATATACTACTTGCCAATGGACACTCTTGTTATTAATCTGCTCATAGACTTAAGTACTGTCTTATAAACATTAATCACTGCTTATAAACATGTTATAAATTCCCTATGAAGGTTGCCTTCAAATAAAGTGCTGGTGAAGCACACTGACTGCCACATGTAAAGCCTCAGCCTCATGCTGGAAGACAACCCATCAGTCAGTTCAGAGTCCTGATCTTCTCCAACTGAGTGTAACGCTTTATCTTCCTCCTCTATCCTACACCTCCCTTGGAGAGGAGCCAGAAATAAAGCCCTGATCCACAAATACATCAGACTAAGCACTTGTCAGCCATCCATATTTATATGCTCTCCATAAATGTGTCCTTTAAATAAACCAAAAACATTGTGCCGGGGAGGAGAGGCTGCAATTGCAGGCCCCATCCATTAATTTCCCGCCACTGGAGCTCTCATCCAGCGCCGAGCCGAGAGGTGACCTTTTCCTTGTTCAAGGTAAGGAGAGACGAGCGATACAGACAAATGAGACACTGGAGAGCGAGAGAAAGAGAGAGACGTGAGGTGCAAGTGGCAGCAAAAGAGAGAGAGCGAGAGAGAAAGAGAGAGATGCGGAAACAGAGAGAGAAAGTGTGGAGGGGGTGAGGAAAACTCTCCAAACTTCTCCGCACCTTGAAAACAATCCCTGCCTTATAGAGACATGGTGAGTAAGAGTGAGTGTGAGAAAGTGTGAGAGCGAGTGAGCAAGCAAGAGAGAGAGAGAGAGAGAGAGAGAGAGAGAGAGAGAGAGAGAGAGAGAGAGAGAGAGAGAGAGAGAGGAGAGAGGAGAGAGAGAGAGAGAGAGAGAGAGAGAGAGAGAGAGAGAGAGAGGGAGGAGAGGGAGAGATTTAATTGCTGTGAATCGAGGCTATTCTCTCAGGAATAAATAAGAACAAGACTTTTCAATGCTGTTCAATGCAGCTGCTTCTGGCGCAGACACAATCTTTTCATGTGTTCATTCAGCACCTGGGCTGATTACTTTTTAACCCTTAGAAGACTAGAGGCTCAATGGAGATTGTATGTTCAATTTAACTGACATATTCATATGTATATAATGGTTTAACTAAATAAAATACATTTAATTTTCTTTTGAAGTATATGTACCCAGTGACGTATTAAAAGAAACAGTTCTGTTTTCAGTTATGTGGGTTAGGGTCAGTGTTAGGTGTTAGTGATTTCATTAAAAAAGCACAAAACACTGCCATATTTGACTTCAGGACTTTAGAATTAAGTCTAGGATTAAGTCTTTAAGACGTATAAAATATCTTCATGGAATTGAAGTCGTGCTCATTGTCTCAGAGTTTAATTAGCACATATACAGCTTTTATATGAATCCAAGAGGATATATATTACACCTCCTGACCCCTCACTTTTCTCTGGCCCAGTCGTGCTGAAGGTGGCACAGACGTGTGCAGACTGCCTCACACACGTGTTAGGTTAACTATATCAAATGACTGTGGAAAGGATCTTGCATTTACACCATTGACTGTGCACACGGCTCACCTTAATTGGGTCTGGGGTGTATTGACCGCTCTCTCCCCCCCACGGTCGATCCTAGAGCTCACCGCTCAAGATCCTGCTTTAAATCTATAGACCTGCCTTAGGGGTCACGCACCAGGCTGCGTTCCATAGGAACAACACATGAAGAACACATACACGCATGAGTCGGTTTTTGTAACTTATCGGGAGACCTCGTTTGTGTATACATAGTGCAGTTTCTGCAGTAGTGAGTCTGAAACAGGAATGGCAGAAGCTCTATTCTCCCTATTACAGGTCACCCTCATCATTCTGAAGCTGTAATTTTATAGTAAGGCTATAGCCTAGTTTTCTTTTAAACCTAACCCTGAACTCAGCTGTAAACCTGAGTGTAAGAAGATTAGAAATGGCTGCATCTTTTGCTTGTGTGCTGCTATTGCTGGCAGACAACAGTGCTGTTTTTTAGCTCTTTGCGAGTTACATAACAGAGTTTAATTGTATTTGAATTGGAGCGCAGTTTTAGTAGAATATGTACTCGTATTTGAATATCTTTTTGAAAACTATACTGCAGGTCACTGTTCATAAAGCACCACCAGCCTATAATGACACATTACATAATCCTACATAAACATCACTAATGGCTTATTCAGACAAGTGTCTTTTATAATTGATTTTAAGGCTATTGTAGTCAGTTTGACCCTAAAAACAAATTATGGCAACTCAAGGCTTGTTTCTCTCTGCTCTGTCCAGAGATTTCCTTCCTGAAAATGTACAAAAACAAACATGTACACGCGCACACACACACACTCACACAGATGCACTGCTTTAGATTGAGTTGTTATCCTCTTCTCTATTCTTCAAGCTATCTGAAATAGCCCCTCTGAGACGTCCCACTTCCAGGCATCTGTCACCGCAGTTGGTTTATTGCCAGTGTTGTCCTGTGTGTAAATCAACGAATCACCTTTCCCCATTGGCCTGTGTTTTGTATTTCTTGATGGAGTCCTAATAATGTCTCAGTAACTTATTCTATAAGGCAGAGGTGTGGTTGTATGTACAAACCCTTCAGAAAGTCTGTGTCCATTTCTTTTCACAGCTCAGAATGAAGACTGACCCCCTTCAGCAAACACTATTCCCACCTTGCTCTGAAAATACCTCGGAAAATCTCTAAAATCACTTTGCACATAGTACTCAGGCCCAGGCTTTCTTCAGGACTTGGCTGTGGGGGGAAAAGGCTGGATATATCTACAAAGCATACAGACCTGGATTTTCTAGACACACAAAAAAAGAAGCACTGATCCTCAGAACCTGAAACACTAAGGATGCATTGTAAGATGCCACTGCTATTAATGTTTATACCAGACTTCTAGACATTTTGTAGGGTACCCATATCTGTACCAGAAGCACAGCAAATATTTGACCTTATAACGCTTTTAGTGATTTCTGTATTGATTAGATGTTGCAAATGAATTTATAAATTATTATATGGCACAAGGTAGCAGAGTAGGGCCTGGTGTTCAATGTTAGCCTCAGGCCACTGTCTGCGAGGCCTTTGGTGTGTTCTCCCTGTGTGTGTGTGGGTTTTCTCTGGTACTCCAGGTGTTAGTGGTCGAGTGAATGGGTGAGTGAATGATGCCTTGTGATGGACTGGAATGAAATATACGGCATATATGACTGAGAATATGGACAATGAATGTAAAATATTAGACAGATGTCTTATACTGTTCATGGGAAGGTATATGTTTTATATTTTATTTTTAAAGAAACAGGATTCAGAGGACGTTTTTGCCAACATTTGTGTCAAGCTTTATTACTACAGCACAGCAGCTGCAACTCTGACTCCTCCACAGCTGGCAGAACAAAGAGCGTTCAGCAGAGTTCAGTTCAGACACTGACAATTCTCCATGATAAGAGAGCGTATTGCCTGAATCAAAATGGTGACCTGTCTCACTTTTACTCCCACTCAGTTGTTTTCACTTCTGCTTGACGACAACATTTTACCACAGTATTCTGTTACATACTGACCTATATAGACTCAACTACTTAGACTATACTAACAAAGTTTGTATTATTCTTCTGGGAGGAATTTAGATTCAACATTTCAGTGATGGTCTGGTTGTATTCAGCCACATAAACATTAGTCACACCATTCCAACTCCAACACGCTGCTCCAGAGCATTCCTTTCTATTTAAAATTCTTATCTTCTTTGTATGCAGAGTTTAAAGTCATCAATGGGCCAGGAAATCTCTGAAGTGTCAACAAACTTTGGCTTGACTGACTCTGTCCTGCCCCTTTATACTGCATTGTTTTGCCATCAGAATGAATTTAACCCTCTATGCACTGCTTATTTAAAAGCCAGTATGTATCATATATCATGGTATAACATCTGACTTCCCTACTATATGTACAAATTACGAGAAAGGCTTGGAACCTCCAACTGCTCCCCGGCCACTGGGGATGGTGAGGACCAGAAACTCTACTCTTCAGCCATGTTTCTCAGAACTACTTGTGCTTGTTTCATTAACATATATTTTTTTTTTAATTCACACATTGCTGTGACTGGAGAGATGCAGATGAGGAGGTGGGGCATTTGTAAAGTCTCAGCACAAAATCATTTTATCCCATGATGTCAGTCTATTGTAGATTACAAAAAATTACAAAAAACATCCCTTTAATCATGTGTCATCAGCCCTACTGTCTCCACTCTCTGCTCATTGTGAAATTCTATGTAGATCAGTATCAGCTAAAGGAACAGCTGTGTATGTGATGTAAATGCATCTGTATCCAGGAAGAACTATTAGCACAGGTGCTGCTTTTTTACACCGCTGACTATCGCTCCGATGCTTTACCGGAAAAGAAGATATGATATTTTGCTCCGACAGCAGTGATATGATCAAATGATCACTGATGCTGTACATGTTGGTAAACATCTGGCAATATGTGATAGCAGTAGTAATTGTACCTTCTGGCTGCAGATCATATTGTATCCATCTAAACTTACTGTCCCCTAAGTAAGCAAGCTGTTATATAGTGTGACAGTCAGAGAGGAAATTTATGTTGAAAGTACAGGATGGGACAGAACACATGGATTTGGATTGCATTCACCAGGCAGGGCTCTGGATGATGCTCTGAGGACACATCCTTATTATTATTTTCTGGACATAGTGTACACTCAGGACATCCCTGCTGCCTCTCGTTATTTCCTTTGAAAAATAAGCAAATAGAGGATTGAAACATCATGCTGGAATTATGAATAATCATGTGGCAAGCACCAAGGTCAACCTCTCGCAGACTCACATTTCTCCCCTGGTTCTGTCACTGCCATTATCTGCATTTACATTCTCTACTGTTGCAGCAACACTGAACAATGAAGGTGCTGAATAAATGTTTAGAAAATATTTATTATAATTCTGATTCAGCATATATGTATATGTTAAATTGGGCTGCACAGGAGCTTAAGAGGTGTAAAGCCCCCCAGCAGTGAGCTATAAGACTGTTCTCTGGAGTAAAGTAGCACCATCCAAAATATTTGGGACAAGTTGGCTTGAGACGTAACCAATATCAGTACCTGATCTTAGAAGTATTCTCAAGGCTGAATGCCATCTAATCCTCACAGCTATGCTCCAGAATCTATTAATATACTTTCTTTGATAAGAACTGTTGCATAAGAAGATGTTTGCTCACTATTGTATATCCTCAAACACATGCTGTGGTTTACAAATCAGTGAGCTACTCCCAGAAGGGTTTGTGGGACGTAATTTGTGGTTGTCATAACTGTATTATGCACAAGCCAGGATACATTTACACTGGAATATATTTAGGAATATCTGCATGTCGATACTAGAACACGATGCCACACTGGACTCTGTGTACAGAAGTATGTAAGCCCAGGGACATCATAACACAAATTTAAGATTTGAATAACTAAACGACCTGAAACATATTGTAAACGTGCAATACAATATTTATTACATCTTATGTATTGTCAAATCAGCCTTGAAGGACATTTGCTCAATTTATAACTATGTTATAACGCAGTAATAAAAGGTATTTGAATTTATAAGTTAGAAACCTAGTTAAAAAAACATTGTATCAACAGTGTACCCCACCAGCACACTTCAGTGGGGCCCACATGAGTACAACATGGGTTCAAGAGCTATTTCTGTGTTTATACATGGGCTATTGGACCCAAGTCAGTTGCCTATCTGGAAAAATATAAGCAACCAGTTACTTTCTCTATACAGGGCCACATGGTCTCATAGAGGGCTGTTTTAGTTTAGAGGGATGTGTTTTCATACTGGCTGCCCATATTGGCTCTATAGGTTTAATCCATACTGGTCTCATTACTGAACTGGGAGGGCAGCCATACGTGAGGCATACATTTAATACATGGACAAAACTTGCTGGTGCCTAGGTTGGTTGCCCAAATGAGGCAGAGTGGGACGAGTTGGCTTGAGACGTAACCAACATCAGTACCTGATCTTAGAAGTATTCTCAAGGCTGAATGCCATCTAATCCTCACAGCTATGCTCCAGCATCTATTAATATACTTTATTTGATAAGAACTGTTGCATAAGAAGATGTTTGCTCACTATTGTATATCCTCAAACACATGCTGTGGTTTACAAATCAGTGAGCTACTCCCAGAAGGGTTTGTGGGACGTAATTTGTGGTTGTCATGACTGTATTATGCACAAGCCATATATATATTTGATCTATACCACATGCATAAGCATTGAAAAACATGCCTCTCACTTATAGACAAGGCCGACCTCTTCTGGGTTGGAGTTTCCAGGGTGCTGGATTTGTGGTAGTACAAGCAGACCAGTTATTCCTCTTAGAAAATTTATTTATGCAGCCCACAGTATATTCTGCATATTCCGCCCCCAGTATCTTTTTTACATTTGGTACTTTTCCCACACAATATACAATATATTTATATCTAATACATGTTGTATAAGACAGAATAGACCCTAGAAGTTTGGAGATACTAAAAAAAGTTCCCAAAGTAGAGCATGAGTTTATTTTTTATTTATTTTTGTTGTAGGTGAAACCCAGTAAGTCCATAGCATCAGCGGCTACAAATGTGACATGCAGAATGTTACGGAAAGACTACTAGACTCTGTTTCAATGAGCATCCAGCCAAATGAAACATCTGACAGCTGAAGGTCGGACTTATCTGCTTATCAGAGTCTATTTTTAGGCCAGATGCCACATGAGTCCTTTCATGTAAATTAGCCCAGCTGTAGAGGCCCTGTGTATTAGGATCCCTTTTAAGGTCAGTGCATAGAAATATATTACCTCCTACTACTTATCCAGCACCGCCTTAATATGATGGATGGCGATCATTAAAACTGTACACAGTCTCATGACCATGTAATGGCCCGAGGGCTTTTTGAGGGCCTAAACCATAAGAATATTCTGCAGTATCTGGGGGAAACATCTATCTTTCCATCTATGCATACATGCTATTTTCTGCAAGGCTACGACCAGGCACATAGAATGGCATTCGCAAGCAGACACCCACCCACCCACCCACACACACACACACACACACACACACACACATGCATCTCAGAACCAGACTCCGGTCATAGCTTCAAAGCTGTGTAACCAAAACTGACAGCGAGGCTTATTGAATGTATTAGTGCTCATTTCACCATGAGCAAAACCCAATTATATCAACTCAGAATTCCCTAAAACTCTTTATAAATAACAAGCACAGTGTTTGTCTTCATGACAAGGTCAGTCAGCGCTGAATGACCCCCTCGACCACCCATCAAAGGGATCACACGAAGCACTAACACTGGTCACTAACCACTGGTCACAGTTTGAAATATCAGAGAGGCTGCAAATGCAATCATACTTTTAAATCTAAATTACAGTCTGTTGATGAGGGCACCTAAATAGAGCCATGGCTGCTACCCACCCGAGATCAAATCAGGACATAATACTGTAAAACTCTCTGTAATACTCTCAGTAATACTCTCGATCTCACCCAGATGGTCAGGGCTATCTTCTAACATCCGCTAATAACCTCATGCTTTCACACACCAGCTTGTATTCCTGACATTTTGGGATGTTTCCATATGTTAGCTGCTGTGATCAACCATAACCCTAACTGACCTTATTGTCATCAACTCAAGCATTCAGTTTGGCCTTGAAGCTGCCATTGTAGCCAAACATTTTGTGCTGGTTGACAAGAATTTCTTAAATCTAACTCTGAATCTAAAGATAACCCAAAACTAACACTAAGACTAACTCCTAGATAGAGCTGTGTTTTGCTTTTCTTTGGGTGTGTAACAGAGAGCTTATGTTTATTTAGTGAATGAGCAATGGCAGTGGATGGGCGCTTGCATTTTGAAGGTAAAATAACTATGAATTATAATGTATATCATGGTATAGAAATATTTAGAACATCTGGAGTATCTGTTTTAGTAAGATAATGGACTTTTTATGGTGTTGCCAATTGAGCAGACAAGTAAAAATAAGCACCCACAGACTTTTTCATCCCATCTTCATTCACACAGCAGTTACAGCCCCGCTTCTCATTTGAATTTTCAGTGTAAATGATGCAACAGCTACATTTTCAGATGTTCTGTAACACATTAATGAACTTTAACAACTAACTGCACTCAGTCCACACATCTCACACAAGCAAGCATGGTTAATCACTACTATCCTGGGGACATTTGGTCCTCTGAAGCAGCTAAACACACACAGATGGACAGCTGGTCAAGAAGGCCAATCAAACATCCTGACGCTCAATTTGCACTGATTTGCAATGAGCTTCCGAATTAAATATTCAACAAGCAGATAATTGTTCATTGAAGTGTGTCAAATCTGACAAATCTGATCAACCTGCTGCCCTTCAGCTCAATCAAAACCATTCACTCTCAGCAGCATTACATAAGAAGCTAATGCATGATTCTACAGCAACATATAATCCACTGTAGCACAAATCCCAGTGCCAAAATGTTTAAAATATGAAGCCAATGTGAGAAAAAGTGTTGATAATTTTATTTGATTTCATTTAAAAAATACAGCATTTTTTTTCCTTTTAAATTTAAATTGTTTTTTAAAAAAAAAAAAAACTCTGAGAGTGTCAACATGAATTCATAGACATATGACCAAAATACCATTCCCAGGATTCATACAATGCACATGCAATATTTGATCCTTCATGGGCATGTACATACACTTCTGACACCAATGAAGCATAAAAAATCAGCCTACTACAGGTACACTTTGTTTGGGATTAGAGTAACCAGGGGATGGGGGATGGGAGCTCGCTTAGTGATTATACAACCCCAATGAAGGTGGCATTCCTCAAATTTACCAGTCTTTTGTTGCCCCTGTCCCAACTCTTTTGGAACGTGTTGCAGGCATCAAGTTCAAAGTGAGTGAATATTTGAAAAAAAACAGTAAAGTTTATCTGTTGAACATTAAATACCTGGTCTTTGTAGTGTATTCAGTTGAAAATAGATTGAAAAGGATTTCCAAATCATCGTATTTTATTTATATTTTACACAATGTCCCAATTTCATTGGAATTGGGGTTGTAAAATAACTGAATCATAATGAACCATATATGCAAACGTGCATATGATACAATATTCTACTCTGTTCCTTGTGATATGAACTCATTTTTGTAAATCGTGCTTCACGGTACCCAGTGTGTTAAATCACCTTCCATTCCATCAACTCATTATAATGATAATCATCTTTTTAATTGTTCCGCTAAACAATTCTTCAGCTGTACATCATACGGGGCCTTTTTATAATCCTGATCCATGTCCTTTCCATTCACAAGCATCTTTAGATTCTCTAAATCTATTGGTGATATTATGTGCTGAAGGGGAAATAACTAAAATCCCTGCAACCACTTAGTGCACTTATACTGTTGGATTATAAACAGTGCACTTTTGGCAAAGTGGCAAACGCTAAGCTCTCCTCGCATTTATTTTCCTAGACCATATTGCTTTTGCAAGATTATACTGTATATTATTATATCATCACTGTCCAAAGAAAAATATGTGTCTCCAAGAAAAAAAACAAAACTTCTTGACTTTCAGTAGAAGTCAATGTAAACAGACTTTAATCCAATGAATATTGGGGCATTTCTATTGGTCTGTACTTAATGAAATTCTCACACAATGTGAAGGACAGCTTTTGTGTTTAAATGATGTAGTAAACAAAACAATCCACAAAAAAAAGAGATACATGTTTTCTTTGAAAAGCGATGGAATTTTCAAACACTTATTTAAATGTTCCTAGCGTAAAATGCCCTTAAACTTTGTAAACTGTTGCAGACAGCAGCTCTTACATCACTGTACGTTTATAAGAAATTAATATATTAAAATATTAAAAATAAACAAATAAAATATAATTAATATGTCATCTATGTGCCTTTTTTACAAATTCACATGTGTGGATTTCTCACAGACCATCCTCCTGCAGCATGTTTTCTTGAAATGTGTGGGGAAACCAGGGCACCTAGAGGAAACCCACACAGACACATGGATAACACACTAAACTCCTCACAGGCACTGACCTGAGGCAAGAATGGAACCCAGGACCCTGAGACCCGTGTGGCGGTGACACTCACTGTAGCGCCAGTGTGCTGCCCCATTCTGTAAAACAGGACTGAATCTCATTATGAGCTTTTCTGGATTTTTCTCATCACCTTTTGGACGGTTAATCTTCCCTGTTGACATTCAGCCTTTATGATGATGGTAATAAGGGTCCACGTCTATAGCCTGTGGCTCAGCCGACCTCAAGACACTAATGAGTGAGCCCTTGCCTGGGGCTGCAGTGACTCAGGACTGGATTTACACAGTGAAACTTTCAAGCAACTTAAGCTAGAACTCCAGATGCATGTTAAACAGATTCAAATCTGATCCCATTTACAATTTCAGAAGCTGGACTCAGATACATTTCAGCCTAATGTTAAATAAATACAAATGCTTTGATCTCACCAAGCTACACTGTATAACCAAACAGTTTTGATATAGCAACGGCTTCTACACTAATGAGAAGGCTTACATTTCGCAGAGGATTTGATGGCATTCAGCCACAGGAGCATTAATGAGGTCAGGTACCGGTATTGAACGATTAGTTCTGGATCACAAAAACCACACCAGCTCATTAGTGATAGTGAATATAGCTCCAGAGAACACAGTTCCACGGCTCCAAGTCCCAGTGCTCGATACACAATGAGCCATTTCCTTTAGAAATCATAAGACATGCTAAATCATGTACTTAGTGAAGCTTTTGTATGTGTGATTCAGTCATATCACAAAGCAGTGAACATGAAACTAGTCACAGCATCAAGCCAGTCTTAAAGGCATAGCTCTAAACTTCTCTAAACTTTTCCCACAGACTTCAGAGGGCTGAAATATTTTACAAAAATGTCATCATTGAGATGTCATATAAGATTTAAGCAGAAGCAATAACAGAAGACGAAGCTCGTAATGGTATGAATATTAATGCTGCTCTGACGTAGCTGTTTATAACCTGCATTACCTGTGGAACTCTAAGGCTTTAAAGTCGGAGGCTATTAAACTATAATGGCCCTCTGTATTTAATACCATAGAGGTATTACTGCCAAAGCGAATTCATGTTTGATGATCATCATGTTCCTAGTATTTATGGTTTTGCTGTAATTTGACTTCTTGCATTGTTATTTGTAAGCACACTGAGGAGCCTATCTGATCCCTTTACGATACCATCACTTCAAACCCCTTTACGCTGTCAGAAGAAAAGTGCTCCATAAAAGTACATGAAGGTAACAAAGGCAAATGCGCCCTTAAAAGTATAATGTTTCTAAGTGTGTACCTTATATGACTTTTAACAGTCCATGACTTTTAACAGCTGCATATTTGTTGTTACTTGAGTGGATAAACTGAGTGAGGAGATGACGAAAAAGTACATGAACATCCTCAAAACAGCTTAAATGTCCAGATATAAAGACAGACTCAAAACTACTCAAAGCTGTGTCCAAGATTCATTAAACAGAGCTCTGCTAGCTTGGTGCTACCTTAAAAAAAAACCTTAGCATGGACAAACTCTATTGAAGGACTGGCTTTATGTTGACCTAATTCAGTTTGAACACAGCCTACGACCATATTCAAACTCTGCTAAATTAATCAGACAGCTCCTGTATTGAGAATTGTTGTGGGAAAGAAGATGAAGCTTTTTATTTATTTTTAATTTTTTTGATGTCAGAATGAACGAGTTTCACATTAAATGGCCAAAACGGTACTTAAGTTAAAGCCCAGTTTGGGCAAAATCAAGCCATGTCCTTGCTTGAAATATTGTAAAAGAAATTAGTATAAAGATGTACGGTGGTAGCAATCACACAAACGTTTTATAGCTATAACTCTGATACTATTTCTCATTTCTACATTAATTAGCTCTGCTCTACATTTTGCTGTAGTACAATATCAACATGAAAAATACAAGTAAAATAAAAAAAGCACTTGTTAACAAATCCATTGATATGAGGCACTAAAGTTTTCCAGGATCTCTAATAAAGAGGGAAAGTGTTTTGGACCCTAACTTTCCATTGTAAGATGCCTGAAAACAAACAGCCAATGATAGTCCGGCAAAACTAGAATTGTTCTGTTTTGCCCACCATTCTCTTTGCGTTAACAAAATGTTCTCTGACGAATACTTCCTCCGCCATGTCTCTAGCATCTTTCTTGGAGCTGTCCAGGGTGCTGAAGTTGGTTGCTGAACAAGCCCAGGAGTACATTGACCTAAATGAACACTTGATGAGATCTCAAAAACTTTCAGCCTTCGATTTTCCCCTTCATGTCCCTTCCAGGGCTCTGTAAATTATACTTTCATATCAAAATGACAACATGGATATAAAATCTATACAATGGATTTCTTTCCCACTAAAAATACTTACTAAACTTTAAAAGAAATGAGTGGAATGAGAAGTACTTAAAGAATGAAAATGCAAGGTTTTGTTGTGACATTGGATGTATTTAGTTATATTTAACTATTTCAGAAGATTTACAGCCAGTACTTAAAGTGGCAAGCGTGTGTCCAAAGAACTATATCATCTCTAGAGGAGCTATAGCATGAGCCAAAATAATACACTCAGTCCAAACCCATTAGCCTTAAGTGAAGATACAACAACAACAAAGAGCACCAACCCTTTCCTGGCAGTGGTGACAAAAAATGACAAACTGACTCTCAAGCATTTTAACCATTTCATACACATGCACAGTGTCTATCCCAGTTCAAAGGGCTTAAAGCACAAAAAATAATTATTAATAGGGGTTAAATTAATATATTATCACCCTATTCATTAAACTATTGACCAACCACATGTGCTTCTTTTATAGTCCAACTGCTACAAATTAATGCACCCTTAGCGCACTAGATATACCCCAGACTGGAAATAACTCCACATAGAGACAGTGAACAGCCCCATCTACACTTTTAAAATAAAGGTTATTTGAGGGATGCTAAGAACCACTTTTGGTTCCATAAAGAATATATTTAAATGGGTAAAGAACCTAAAGATTGAGAGATGAATTGTTAAATCTTTTAAATGTTCCTCTCTCTCTCTCTCTCTCTCTCTCTCTCTCTCTCTCTCTCTCTCTCTCTCTCTCTCTCACACACACACACACACACACACACAACTCTTAAAAAAACATGGTTTTCTATGGAACCAAAAGTGGCTCTTATGGCACTGAGAACACTTTGTAGCACCTTTATTTTTAAGAGTGTAGGGACAAGGAGGGTAAGCAGAAGATTGTAAAATAAGGGAATGAAAACAACCCATGCTCACCTGATGCTTGTCATTAAAACTATCATTACCAAAGCAGACAGCCACACAAAGGCCTAAGGTCACCATGCCCAATGTAAAGTGTCAGCCAGAGGGGTTTGTTGCTTCCATGGTGTTGTGCTTTAAGTAGTGAAACTGTATTGATAGAGCATCGTTCATCTGGGTTTCATTAGTACCTGCCCTCTCCAGCCGAATGCTATGAATTGCTGACAGCAGTGTTCCAACACAATCCACAGCAATGAGACTTTACATTAAGGTTCTCAACCTAAAAGAACTGAAGATGTACCATGAGGGAGCCACCCCAGTGAGAGTTGGAGAGTGCAGTGACGTCTGAGAGTGTATCATGCGATGATAGAGGGGTGTAAGGGATTTCCAATAACAGGTGCTGCATTTGTTCATTAGAGCGTGCATGATGCTTCTAAGGACCGTGCTATAAAGGTGCTCTAATTATTGCTCACTCCACACAGTCCTGGTGGTGGTGACATTTAATGGTTTCTAAACCCCTATAGTGTGCGGAGAGGGATTACGCCCCAGTAAAAAGCGGCCTGTCGAGCGAACGGTGATTAAGTTCCAGCACTCCATTGATCTCCTTCACTCTCCTCCTCCTCCTTACTAAATAAATAATGTGGATCCACTGGGCTTCTCTTAATTGGACTCTCCTTATGAGCACGTTGGGCACAAGCTGACCTTTGGAGGACTGTACGGAGCTCAGGCCTCTCCAATGTCCACCCAGCCTCCCTCTCCAGGCAATTAAACACAGAGAGAACGAGCGAGCGAGAGCAAGTGCGAGAAACAGAGAGAGAGAGAGAGAGAGAGAGAGACGAGAGGGTGAGAGAGTCAAGAGCACACAGAAACTCAGCACAGTCAACACTGTAGTAACAAACAACACTCATAGGGTGTGAGCGACATCACTTCTAATGTATGAAAATGAATAGATATGAACTGACCCAAGGTAACTGCACGTCCCACAACTTCATTTGTTGCTGCTCCAAATTTCTCCAAAATTTTTCTTTACTCTGGAATAAAGCTGAATCCATCTAAGAGCAAAGCACTTACTCATTCCTTACTGGTTACTATTCTCTATTTGGGGGTTTCCCTAGCCCTCTGATGTAGATAAGTATAGCTGATGTTAGTGTTAGTTTAAATGTGCGACTGGATTCTACTCAGGTTAAGGGCTATAACTCAAATTTTCAAAGTCAGACATCAACATTTACATTAAAAGCACACAACTCACTGTCTGTGAGAAGTTTGATGTGTTCTCCCTGTGTCAGCATGGGTTTTCTCTTGGTGTTCTGGTTTTCTGCAGGGTCCAAAACCACATGTTGGTAAGTGGACTGGTTGTGTGTTATTCTTCTTATAATTTCCAATCCTCAGCCAATTCCACCAGCTGCATGTGATGCTCTCAAACAGCTGCAAATGAGCCTAAAATCACCCAAAGCTAAGCATTCGCTATCAGCTACGAGCAATAAATATGTGTTCAATACTTTTGGGAAGGGTTCTATTGGCTCTTAATATCCAGAACAGACGGAAATTTAATTCAGAAAATAAACATTGGATGAGAAAGTCCATTAAACATTTGGGGAACTTCAAGGGCTTGTTAAAAGGGCTTTGACAAAACAAAATAGTTGGGGGAAAAAAAAACCTTAACTTTCAATGGAAGTCAATGAAAACCTTTTCTTTTTAAGTAATTTTGGAGCATTTCTATTGTTCCAATCATCATGAAATTTTCACACAGCAGCTGACCTTCCCATTTTCTGAATATTTCATTATAGCCGTGTTCTGTGAAATATACTAATTCTGTATAATGTTTCAACAATGTCTCCAAAAATTAGTACACCCTGCAAAACTAGGAATCATCTTATACCATGACATTTGTACGTCATGATTTTGCCAGACTTTGATTATTGTGTGAATTCCTTGATCACTTCAAGTTAAATTTTCAAACCAAGCTCATTGACATGCGGAGAGTGGACTAAACAGTCTGACCGTATGGACTTCTTGGTGCAGTCTTCTCTCTGACCCCCTGAGTGAACACTGACAAGCAGCATTTCTCAATCTGCCATGTAGCTCAGTGTTGCAGTGCTGGACTGAGACGGATATTTATGGCGCCGGCCAAAATGAAGGGCACTGCTGTCATACCCTCCCCCAAAACATCACTCACTGCCTGCTTAGAGACAAATGGAGGCATCTTAATGGACACTTTAAGGAGGCTATTGTCCACTGGGCCTGTCCTGCCCTCCGCTGCACTGTACATAATAAAGCCCCATTCTGCAGGAAGCCAAAGATTTCCCAAGCAACTGGTGATTTCAAGAAGCTTGAGAGCTCTGTTTAAGGGGAGGTAAGCAAGACTTTAAGGATACTGCATTCTCAATGTTTATAAGCAGGTGCTACACTGTAAGACAGCTTCATCAAAAGAATAATCTCCTAGTTCCATACCAATTGTCAATAGAGCTAAGTAGAGCTAAACATAACGCTCTTAAAGCTCTACTCTATCATTTTGCTTTTATACAGCTAGCTTTCTAGCATTTAGCAGTGTATGTGTGTGTGTAGAGCCATGTGAAGAACACATGCAGCTTGCTGGAGCACATGCCTGTGTTCAGGTCATGAGGAAGGTAGTCAGAGAGGCAGGCCGTCGATCCAATCATTTCACTCCATACAAATAAATCCATAGGTAACATTTTAATCCATGGATTATGTATTAAAACACTGACAGTATTGACCTCCCTGACATTCCATTTACTGCTGATTCAAGTGTATAAATAAATACATGAATAAATAAGTAAACACTGATACAGTGATCCACAACATGTCCAAATGGATTTAGACACTTTTTCTACAGCTTCTTTAAGATGTATGTGTTAAACTGGGTCACTTTGGAGCAGCTGTGCATAAGGATAAGGTTATTGTCCCCATGCTTAATGCCAAGTGTGGGTTAGAGCAGCTTAAACCCCCCACAGTACTGGACTGTGGATCTGTGAAACTGCATTCTATGAAGTAATGGAGCTATATCCAATACTGAGTATCTAAGGGGAACTAATTATTTAATGATGCACTTGTTTTTAAGGGAGCAAACAGTGCATAGGGTGACAAAAAAATATGTTTGGTTTAAGAGAGCTGGTGTAGAGTGCCATGAATGGCCGACACCCATGTGTAATAAGTAATGTGTTTTGTCTGTCTTTCCAGGCACAGATTAGACCAAGGCTTTGATTAAATGGCTGGAAAGCCTTTTCAGTCTGGACTTAATCTGGCTTCCCATTCTCTTCTATACATTTCCATTTTGTAATTAATGCATTGCTGATGTGCAGCTACCGAAATGTGTTGTGGCTTTTAGGAAGCACATGAATAAAGACCTTGCTAGATATTTATGAATAGTGCGGCTAAGGGGGTTAACACTTACAGTGGGAGCGTGCATGTATAGACAACTCATATTACCTCTTAATATTGGTATTACAATGCAACTTACATGATCTTTTATATAAATATATTCAATGTCATTTTAGTGAACTGTTCAACATTTTTTAGGGGGAGCTGAAACAACTATAAACCACCTTCTCTGAGGTGCTGTCTGCCCTTTCTTCCTAAGGGACTGAAATTTAGGATTTTATGAGTTAGTTGCTGGGTTGAAGCTAAATTAGTTGGGTTATGACAGCAGATACAGAGCTTATTATTATTGTTAATCATTAATACAGCATATTTACTTTTTGGGCCAGTTCAAGCTCACCTCATTTCTGAGGGAAATGGCCCCGCCCACTTCAGCCCCCGCAAACCCCTATCTTTATATATATATATATTTTTGACCTGGGTCTCTACCTCTAAGAACTTTGTCAACAACACAGATATTATGTGACAGATTTGCAATGCAGGAGGCAAACCATTTTTGCTTTTGAGATGGTGAATGGGGCAGGGTGAGGGTGGAGAAATTAAGGAACACCATACACATTTCACACCTGGTATACAGAGTTTAGTCTCAAATGTGGGACAATTTCCATATCTTTTTTGGTGGGGGTGGGGGGTGTGTCTAAAGAACTTTTAGTGAGGGAAGTATAGCCCCCTAAAGCTGGTCTAAGCTGGTCTACAGACGTATCTGTACAACACTATCACAAGACACTGCCCAATTGGCATTGTTTTATTAAAGAGCAGTACACTAATACTTATAATTACAAAGGGCCAAATGTATAAATCCACAGACGTGCCATATATAGATCAACATTTGAGATGTAATTTCATGTGCACACATTTGGTGCAAATCAAAAACACAGCAGGACATTTTCATTTTCTCCCATTGCTTTTCTTAGATACAATCATCAAATTCCAAAGCCATTCCAAAAGCCTTGCCTTTCTCTGGCCACTCGATAATCCTCTTCAAGATTGACATGTATTCAGACAGGGTCACATGTAAACAGAGCATCATTGTGTTTTACAAACCACTAAGAGACTTTAGATTACAGAACGAGAGAAAGAGAGAGAGCGTCAAGGAAATGAAATGTGTTACACAACTATTACACTACCGATTCCACATCATGCCTGAGATCTGTCAGAATTAAGTGCTGAAATAGAACACTGTTCTATAAATAGGTTCCTAGCATAGCAGTGATCTTTCCCAAACACATCCCATGGCTTCATGACACATATTCAACAAATGTACAGGCTGTGGTTTAATATATGGAGGACTTCCTGTCAGCACCTACACAATGTCCACAAGAAATCAGTCCATCTATGGTGCATGTGCCCATAAATATGCATAATCTCCAGTGGAAAGCTCCAAACGGTGTAAGGCGGGACACCCTGGAGCAGTTGTGCATGAGTCTAAAGTCAGCATACTCAGTGACAGGTATGGAGCAGTGCTATTGTGTTTTATGTAAAGGAGCATCATCCAGCTGGACATTGGTATGATGAGGCACCATGCCATTAGATATTCACAGGAATGGTCCAAAGTATTGTGTAAAGCCTTGTTCCAGTAGCACAGAGACTACCCATTTCATATCCAAACACTTCAACCATATGGAATATGTATGCAATAATACATTCATAGAGTATGTATTAATGGCTCATTATAGTATTAAACATAACACATCAGGAAACAAACATAAACAAAAAAGCAAGCCTCTACATGAAGACTGTGGAGACTGACCACAGATCAGCACAGTTCATCTACAGGAGGATGGAGAAGTAAACACCTGCTCTGCACATCTTAGGTTTCCCTGTTCTAATACACACACATTAGCTCTAATAATTCATAAAATAATTGAAGGCATTATATTACATAAATTAATAATATGATCAACAATAGATTAGCTTAATTTCTATCATCACTGAAAGGTTTGCTGAGATGTTTAAATAAACATTCATTAAACTTTTATTAATGCTTAATAACATAAAAGCTAGAGTCAATTAGTAATCAATCAAGGCTTTATTTAACCATTTATTAATGTTTATTACTGTTTTAATTACTGTTGATTAACATACCTTATTGTAAAATGTTTCCCAACATATATTCCATATTGAGATGCAAAATGGAGAAATATGAATGCATGTTTTTGAGCTACAGATGCAAATATAACCATGCAGATATTAACACATCTACACATAAATCACTATAAACACTATAAATCTACACATGGGCTTCATAGCTCTATCAATGACAGTGTGAGTGTATGGGTCCCTGTGATGGACTGGCACTCTGTCCAGTAAGTGCGTATTTCTGCCACCGGACCCACAAATGGATGAATAAATGAATGAATATTTAAAAAAAAAATAGTCACTAGCTTGAGTTAACTTTACACAGGACAGTAACAGTCACCCATTGCATGCCCATCATTTCTCCAAGGCTTGATAATGCATGTTTTGCATCATTTTTCTTTCTATTTTAATTCTCCTTTCTTCCTTTTTTAACCAAACAACTATCATTGAATTAAATACAGTTCTGTGCTGATGCCTGAGTGGATGGAATGCTGGCACTGAACCTTTGTTTGCCTTTGTGCAGTGTGTCTGTAAGTGTGCTCTCCAATATCTCCAGATGGCATGTAATACCCATCATTTGGATGTTCCCTGATAGTCTCTCGTTTACAGGGCTGTAATTTCCCAGCTGCCCCGAACACAATCTTTCTCGGAGTGTTGAAATTTAGAGCCGAGGAAAAATCGCCACAAAGCTGCGATAGTGAAGGAGGCAAGCGGCAGTACCTTGGGAAAGTTCTCACCATTTGCAAAGTGCCGGCAGAGATTAACAGCGAAGGCAGAAGGTTTCTAAATGAACTAATTCCATTCTGAGACAGGGACTAATCGTAATAATCTTCTGTGAAGGGAATATTACAAATTCAAATAATCTGAAAAAGAGAGAGGGAAGGAGTGAAACGGAGGAAGGGGGTTGAGAGGGGGCTTATGGAAATAAAAGAATGTCACACAGGCACTTGGGATCATGTCCTCACTCCATCCTCATCCCAATATAAACCTATGATGTAACCATGGCCAGACCAGTGCCAGAGTCGTTATCAGTGAGTTTTAAGCAAATAATGCAAACAAAGCTGTTCCAATTCCCATGTTGCATTTTCCAACCCGTGCCCATGCATCTCCAACCACAGCACCATAGAGTTAAACTGGGACAGAGGCTTGAGAAAATAGAGCCAAAACACAACTGGAGGTGAGGGAAAACCAGCAAAACCAGAGAAAACCAGAGGAGAAGGAATGCCACCAAACTGAAATGCAGCTTCTGTGTGCCTCAATTGATGCAGCTGCTTTGCACTGTGCGTGAGACTATGTTAAGACTATGTTCACATTACCAGGCTGAAGTGACTCGAATCTGATATTTTGCCTTAATGTGACACAGATGATTTTTCAGGGCTGTGTGAAGATACAATACAATTGTTTCAAATCAGATTTGAGTCACTTTCAAATGTGGAAAGACCTGCTGTTTAAGGACCTACACTATGCACTACACAGGCCTGTGGGGCACATTTGGAACAGAGCAGCATAACCCCCTTCAGTGTGCGCATGTATGCTCTTTCTGGGGCAAATTTATTCACATTACAGACAGATACAGGTCACATTCATTTAAGAATGTGAAGATCTGCCAAAGTCAAGCAAAAAAATCAGAGCTTAAAAGAACAGTAGCTGAACAGTTCTGTTTAGACAGGGTGAGGAAGGAGCTGTATGGCATGTTCCTTATGGTATTTTGACCAAAGCTTGTCACAGATGTTTCATTAAGACCCAGACTTCAACTGAAACAAAACTGAAAAATTAATAAAAAATAAGTAAGTCCTAGTTTCCCCCTCTTCCTCAGTTCACATTCTCTGGACCCTCTTTGATACATATCAGGTCGTACTTCACATAATATTAGGACTATGCCGAAAGGTTACCTGGGAACCAAACTGAGTGGGAGGAGTCATGTGACCTCAGACCACACATCAATTCACTTGGATCCTGGCTTGGATCCGGGCCCAGCTCCAAGCCGTTTTCATTGGTTGTTTTAGTTGGTTGAAGTTGTCTCTTTTTTCTTCCTGATTGCAGTTAATTCTAGCCCCTCCCTCTAGCCTTTGACCGATCTGGTCAAACTTCCCTCAACTTCCACTATTCAAAATATCAAATACATTTTAATCTACTTGGCAACAGTTTGTTTTCCTCCATAAAGAATAAAGCAGTTTATTCTCCACAGAGTGAGTCACTCACATGGGGAAACCATGTTGAAGGAGCACTAGGTAGTGTTTTTACCTGAATATCACAGTTTCATAACCTGTAATAAGAAGAACAGAGCCTCTGACTTTGCTGTTCCAGGCTCTGCACTTCAGAAACGGCACTATGTAAGATTTGAAAGAGGGTTGGAAACCAGTACCAAAGCTACTGTTCCATTTATAAAAGGCTTTGTACTGAAAAGCTAATAAACCCAGGCCATCAGAAGTCAGTATAATGAGCGCTTCATACTGTGAAGACTCATAAGTGAAAATTCTTTTGACTGACTGCACCTTTAAGAGCTGTGACAAAAGACTTGAGACACATGCATCAGCAGCCGTCTCCACAGTCCAGGAGAGCATGCTGCTGCAAATCGATTCTTTAACCAGTTACACATCATTAGACTCCTGAAAAACCCCACTAGCTCCAGAACCACCAAGGCTTCATTTGAAAGAAAGGAAATGGCAGATTCTACTCTTAATTTAATATAGATATGTTTCTTAAGATGGTCTTTATGAGCTACAAGGCCTTTCCTTTTTAGTGTATTTTAATTTTTACTGTATTTTTATTATTTAAATAAAGATCGTAATTAAAAACTTAAATATGGAGGTGGGACAGTTGAGAGAGAGAGAGAGAGAGAGAGAGAGAGAGAGAGAGAGAATGTGTGAGAGAGAGAGAGAGAGAGAGAGAGAGAGAGAATGTGAGAGAGAGAGAGAGAGAGAGAGAGAGAGAGAGAGAGAGAGAATGTGAGAGAGAGAGAGAGAGAGAGGACAATAAACAATATGTTTATTATAATGTTTACTGAGAGAAAAATGAAAGAGTGAAGAAGAGAAATTTAAAAATGACAGTAGAGAGACTAGCAGCAAGACAAAGGAGTAAAAAATAAAGACAGATGATGAGAGAGAGAGTGAGAGAGAGAGAGAGAGAGAGAGAGGGAGAAAGAGAGAGAGAAGAAAGTGAGAGGAAACAGAAATAATGAGAAGAATAAATCAGAAAGAGGGAGAGAGAAAAGAATGAGAAAGCAATATAGCAGAGAACCAGAGAGAGGGAAACAGTGTGTGTGTGTGTGTGGGAGAGAGAGAGAGAGAGAGAGAGAGAGAGAGAGAGAGAGAGAGAGAGAGAGAGAGATCAGATATGTGTAATTACAAGTTAATGTGAACAAGCCCCACATTGTCTTTATTTCAATGAGTTAATGAGTTTTGGAAAGAGGCTGGGGACAACTCCATCAGGAAAACGGTCTGGGAAACGGTCGGCTGAGTCTTGGTGGAGAATGAACTGCCACTGGCTCTTAATGGCAGCAGCGTCACAACTCAGGAAAGTAGATCTGATCCCACAACTAATGGAAAAATGGAAGAGGACTGTACTCAACACCAGAGACATTTCTCCCTGGACACACAGCTTTAAATCTCCTCGGACAAATGAGAAAAACCAACAGAGGTCAGAGCTTTTACAGTGTCATGACATGTAACACTTTACAAAATCCACTGAGAAAATAACAACTACAACAGCAGTGTTCTGCTGATAATATTCTGACAGGTATTCAGTACCAAATACTCCTTGTGTACTAATATGAAAATGCTGCATTTAATCTTCCAGTTGGTGTGTTCTCCCTCTGTCTGAGTGGGTTTCCTCTGGGTGGCTGTGAGTGTGTGTATGCAATGCACTTTGATGGAATCACAGTTCTATGCAGGTTCTGATTGTATGTATGTTCTAAACCGACCAAAACCCTGATCAGGATGAAGCGGTTACAAAAGGTGAATGAATGAATACAGTAATATGCGTAAAGTGAGTGATGCTTCCCTCTGTTTATTCCATTACAAGAGTTAAAGACTACAGCTATGTATAATCAACCAGAAAATTACAAAACACACCTAAATAATTAATAAAATATTGTTACTGCCCAAAACCAAACATGTCCAGTCTCCCACAGTCCAAAATCATGGAGGTTAGATGAATAGGCCACTCTAAAAGCTGTCCTGGTGTGAGGGAATGAGTGTGTTTATGGGTGTATGCCCAGATATGGATTGGCACTCTCTCCTGAGTGAAGCCCCTAGTGCTTGATGCAGTCCTCCAGGTGTAGGGTCGTTCCTGGTTGAGACAATGCTGTGTGTTTGGCTGTCGCTTCTCGCCAGTGTTTGTGTGTGTTGAGTGTTGAAAGGAAAGGTGTTCTGTTCTCTTAGCTGAAAAGCCACCTTCAGTGTCTAGAAAGGAGCTACGGTGCCTTGCGAAAGTATTCTGCCCCTTGAACATTTCAACCTTTTACCACATTTCAGGCTTCAAACATAAAGATATAAAATTAAAATTTTTTGTGAAGAATCAACAACAAGTGAGACACAATCGTGAAGTGGAATGAAATTTATTGGATGTGTTAAACCTTTTTAACAAATAAAAAACTGAAAAGTGGGGTGTGCAATATTATTCGGTCACCTTGCGTTAATACTTTGTAGCGCCACCTTTTGCTGCAATTACAGCTGCAAGTCGTTTGGGGTATGTCTCTATCAGGTTTGCACATCGAGAGACTGAAATTCTTGCCCATTCTTCCTTGTAAAACAGCTCGAGCTCAGTGAGGGTGGATGGAGAGCGTTTGTGAACAGCAGTCTTCAGCTCTTTCCACAGATTCTCGATTGGATTCAGGTCTGGACTTTGACTTGGCCATTCCCACACCTGGATACGTTTATTTGTAAACCATTCCATTGTAGATTTGGCTTTATGTTTTGGATCATTGTTGGGAGATAAATCTTCGTCCCAGTCTCAGGTCTCTTGCAGACTCCAACAGGTTTTCTTCCAGAATTGTCCTGTATTTGGCCCCATCCATCTTCCAATCAATTTTGACCATCTTCCCTGTCTCTGCTGATGAAAAGCAGGCCCAAACCATGATGCTACCACCACCATATTTGACAGTGGGGATGGTGTGTTCAGGGTGATGAGTTGTGTTGCTTTTACGCCAAACATATCATTTTGCATTGTGGACAGTTCAATTTTGGTTTCATCTGACCAGAGCACCCTCTTCCACATGTTTGGTGTGTCTCCCAGTGGCTTGTGGCAAACTTTAAATGAAACTTTTTATGGATATCTTTGAGAAATGGCTTTCTTCTTGCCAGATTTGTGTAGTGTATGACTGATTGTTGTCCTATGGACAGACTCTCCCACCTCAGCTGTAGATCTCTGTAGTTCATCCAGAGTGATCATGGGCCTCTTGACTGCATCTCTGATCAGTCTTCTCCTTATTCGAGATGAAAGTTTAGAGGGACGGCCGGGTCTTGGTAGATTTGCAGTGATCTGATACTCCTTCTATTTCAATATGATTTTTTGCACAGTACTCCTTGGGATGTTTAAAGCTTGGCAAATATTTTTGTATCCAAATCCGGCTTTAAACGTCTCCACAACAGTATCTCGGACCTGCCTGTTTTGTTCCTTGGTCTTCATGATGCTCTCTTCACTTTGAACAGAACCCTGAGACTATCACAGAGTAGGTGCATTTATACAGAGACTTGATTACACACAGGTGGATTATATTTATCTTCATTAGTCATTTGGGACACCACTGGATCATTCAGAGATCCTCACTGAACTCCTGGAGTGAGAATAACACAGAATAACAGAATAATAGGCAGAATAACACTGCACGCCCCACTTTTCAGTTTTTTATTTGTTAAAAATGTATGACACATCCAATAAATTTCATTCCACTTCACGATTGTGTTCCACTTGTTGATTTTTCACAAAAAAATTAACATTTTATATCTTTATGTTTGAAGCCTGAAATGTGGCAAAAGGTTGAAAAGTTCAAGGGGGACGAATACTTTCGCAAGGCACTGTATATAAGTAAATATATAGATAAACATATAAATAAATAAATAAATAAATAGATATTTCAAATAATTTTGCTGGCATTTCTATTGGTCCATTTTTCCAGAAATGTGAAGGACAGCTGCTGTGTTCAAATGATGTAACTAAAAATCCACCAAAATGGAGATATATTTTCATATTTTTCAAAGTAATCACAGTTTGCTTGTTTTACAGCTTCCATTGCTTTCTGTAATCGCCTCATTTTTGTTCTCTCTTAATTCTCTCATGTTTAAAATTAACAGCCATTTTTAACTGGAACTGAACAGAAAACATGAAAGGTGAACAGTACCATACAATACAGGTGGAGCTCCTAAGTTCAAAGCAAGAGCGTCTAATAAAGAGAGTCTAAGAGTTTTCACCTTAGCATTACAGACTTAAAGGATGCTAACTCAAACAAGCTTTGATGAGGGGACTTAATGTCCTTCTTCAAAGGTTTTTTTTTTTTCCTTAACGCATCATGTTGGATAAGGATTCGCGACTCTAAAAGGGGCTTTTATGCGCAGTGCAACTAAAAGGCTTCCAATATGTGACATATTTCTTGGATGAACTCTTTCCTGCTGAAATAACTAACAAATAGCACAATCTGAAATGAAGCACCAGGGCGCCACATTGCACACCCACTTTGTCATTGTGTCCCCGGTGGAGTTCTGTCTCATTAAAGCCACTGCAATAGCTACAGACAATGTTTACGGCTGCTCTTTTAGTCGGGCTCTAAAAGCTCAGGGGTGAGCCTGCCTCAAGGTCTGTAACCTTACAATCTCAGCACGGTGCTTCGCAACATGTCAAAAGTTTGTCACTTGTCTGAATGCGCTTTACACAGGGACGGCCTTGAAAACATCCCTCTTTTCATCGAAAAAAAAATAAAGAAACATTCATCTTTGACTCATATGCCGGCTGCTGAGGGCAGACACCCCCCCTTTTTAATTCTGGTTAGAGGCTTCTATCTATAAATGATCTCCAACAGGAACATTCATCCCACTTCCTTCACACCAGCACAAAACAGACCAAAACCTAGGGATTTCATTAATATTGTTTATGGTAGAAAGGATTTGACTTACAGTAAAATGTTCCAGAAAGGCTCTGGAATACAGGGAAACATTCTGGAATATATTTTGAGTACAGGAAAATATTTCAGAAAAGCTCTGGAGTACAGGAGAATATTCTGGAATGGCTCTGGAACAAAGCAGAATATTCCAGACATGCTTTAGTGTAGAGGAGAATATTCTGGAAAGGTCTGGAGTACAGGTGAATATTCCAGAAAGGCTTTTGGGTACAGAAAAGTATTCCAGAAAAGCTCTGGAGTGCAGGAGAATCAAAGGTCTGGATTCGAAGATGGCACAGACACACAGCACTGCATGGTAATAAATGCTGGACTGGCTTTGAGTGGTGAGGAATAAAGTGTTACAGACTGGATGGGGGTAGTGTGAGATGTTGGAGATGGCTCATCAGCAGCAGGAGACGGAGGTCAACATATAATTTCTGAAGTCAAAGGCACTTCAAGTTCATGGCGAGAAGGATGGTTATCCACCCTCTTGTGATGCCTGGTTAATGGCTCTCTTCTTTTCGTCATAGATGAGATGGTAACAATGCAGTGACTCATGAGCCCCTCTTACTTAAATGTAAAACAAATTGATACGGACACTTAGGTTGTTTGTAGGACTGTATTAGGCTGTACGTAATGAAAAGAAAAGAAAAGAAAAGAAAAGAAAAGAAAAGAAAAGAAAAGTAAAGAAAAGAAATGAAATGTGCAATTACTTGTTATTGTACAATAAAATGCGTCTTCTGCATCTAACCCATCTGGGGCAGTGAACACACACACAGCCACAGCGGTGGGCAGCCATTCTGGGCGCCTGGGGAGCATTTGGGGGTTCAGTGCCTCCACATAATGCCTAGTGAATACATTTGTAAAGCAGTGTTCACAAAGTCATGGCGTTAAATGTCAGTTATAATGTCTCAAAAACAATGTTATTTATAGGAATAATAATCTAATTTTCTTATTCATATTTAGAATGGAGGGCGGCACGGTGGCGCAGCAGGTAGTGTTGCAGTCACACAGCTCCAGGAGGTTGTGGGTTCGATTCCTGCTCCGGGTGACTGTCTGTGAGGAGTAGGTGTGTTCTCCCTGTGTCCACGTGGGTTTCCTCCGGGTGCTCCGGTTTCCTCCCACAGTCCAAAAACACATGTTGGTAGGTGGATTGGCGACTCAAAAGTGTCCGTAGGTGTGATTGATTGTGTGTGTGTGTCTGTGTTGCCCTGTGAAGGACTGGCGCCCCCTCCAGGGTGTATTCCTGCCTTGCGCCCAATGATTCCAGGAAGACTCTGGACCCACCGCGACCCTGAACTGGATAAGTGGTTACAGATAATGAATGAATGAATGCATATTTGGAATGTACACTGAAATGAACGACCTATAAAAATTTGAATGCTTAATGAATCTTAGCAAAATATTTTTCTGCAATGCTCAGCATGATGGTAATTAAGCAAATTATTAATAACTGTTGGGTATACATTATAAGATACAATCAGTTGAAAATATTTATTTAAACAATAGCGGGTTAGTGCTTACAAATGTATTAAAATGTACTGGAATGTTTTGCAGCATGTGACAGCTCTTTACAAAATAATTTTACTGTAAATGAGGAAAGGAAATGTGGAAGTATCCTGTAGCAGAAAATGACATAGATCTCTCTGCAACCAAAATATAATTTTTAATATTTAAAGAGTTAATGTTTTTACACATTGCCTGCTAGATGCAATTGCCAGATGCTTTGGTTGTTTTTTGCAAAACATGCTTTCAATTTTTGGTAGAAATTGGTAGCACTTTTTTTTCATTATGGCCTTTTCTCACCACCTTACCAATCACAGACATTCCAATGATGATTACATATGGTGTTTTGTACCTCAGCCATGCCCCTTCATGTCTTCAGAGGTCTCTCCTGGGTTTTAGATTTACTCTTACACCTGTTTCAGGTTGTTTCAGTTGGCTTTGGTTATTTAAACCAGAGACTGAAGCGTAGACATGATTTTTCTCCTTGTTTTGGATAACTGTCTTCTGCATTGTGATTTTTGGATTTTTCTGGTTTTGAACTGTGTGTTGCTCTTTAGTTTGAGTGTTGTGTCTCTGCATTTTATATTAAAAGCATGTGCTCAGATTACTGTCTCCTGGTCCTCTTTTTGTCACAGGAAAAATGCAGAAAACAGAACATTTAACAGAAAATCACACATTTTTACTCAGTCAATAAATTAAATGTGTAATATTTCAGTAAACGTCATCTCTTTTTTTTATTTAGACTTGCTTTCTTTGCTGTTCTTCAGAATCCTGGAACTGCTCTGAGATCAGGAATAAAGGACAGCATTGACGCACCACAGTTGATCCCTGCGCTTTCCCCATGAAAGGATTATTTCTCCAGAAGCCCTACGGCTTTGAAATCCACCAGCCCGCTCCATTTCATTACACCAATTAAAGAAGCTCATGTCTGCTGGGTACTACTGGGTCTTGTCTCACTCTGGACAGGGAGATGGGCAGGAGGCACCTTATGAGCCGGACGCTGGTCACCTGGGGAGGAATTAAGCTTGGGAAGAATTACACTTACATTTTCCCATGTTCTTCTTGAAAGCTATTGACTGATAAAGTCTAAGGCATTAAAAAAAGAACTAGGGCAACATTTGAGTCATTTCACATTCATACCTCCATACATTATGACTGCTGTCATAACAAAACCTCATATTCAGTTTAAATTGGAATTCCAGTTATTCAAAATGTATAATTCAGTGACTCCACAGTGACGGTGAAAGTAACCAGGGGTGTCAATTGCTCTGTGTATAATACTATTAATGGTAAAAGACTGGTACTTTGCCTTACAATTTCCTCTCCAGCGACTGGATTTTATAAAACACAGGCCAAAGCCAATCATAAAACAGCCAGAACAATCACATCGCTGTCTTTATCCAGTAGAAGCTGTGTCTGTGGGAACAGCTTTTACACTTCGGGGAAGGCTTTAGTCTAGATGCTGGAACATTTCTGTGAAGATCTGATGACGCAACCGAGGAATTTAAACAAGGTCAGGTTCCGATGCCGGATGATTAGTTCTGGATCTCAAACTGAACTCCACCTCATTCCAAAGGTATTACACGGTACTCCTTCAATTCAGAGAACACAGTTCCATGGCACTATTTGCCCAGTTCTGGGAGACTTTACTCTCCTCAAACCACCACAGCACATTAAACAACTGTGATGATCTAAATGTTGAAATTGTTAAAAAGAAAACGGGCTGTGTGGCAGTGATGCTACCTGTAGTGCCACCGTGCCACCCATAATGCCATTCATAGTCTATAACAATATGTGATGTTCAAATTACTTAAGCCCTATAAATATAACTGAAAATGGTACAAAGAACACATTTCAAATATTAAAACTGAGAAATACTATATACGATATAGGTATATATAAGATATATATAGATATATACTATATACTATATACTATATATGGTACCAGTCAAATGTTTGGACACACCCACTCAGGAAGGGTTTCCTTTGTTTTGGGCCCTTTTCCACACATTGTGAATGTACAGCACCAGTCAAAAGTTTGGACATCTTCTGCTTCATTGGTTTTTCTTTGTTTTTTATTATTTTCTACATTGTAAATGAATATGGAAGACATTAAACCTATGAAAGAACCCATAAGGAATTATGTAGTAAACAAAGTATTAAACAAACCAGAATATGTTTTGAACTTTATATTCTTCAAAGTAGCCAGCTTACGCGTTGATGACAGCTTTACACACTCTCTGTGTTTTCTCAGTCAGCTTCATGAGGTCGTCACCGGGAATGGTTTTCAGTGAACAGCTGTGGCCTTGTCGAGAGTTAATTTGTAGAACTGCTCTCCTTCTTAATGTGTTGGAGACCATAACTCGGGTTGTGCAGAGGTAGGGGCTGGTACACAGTTCTCTCCAGTGAATAGCCCTAGTTCACCAATGACTAATGAGAAGATGTGTCCAAACTTTTGACTGGTACTGTATATGCCCATTTCCTATATATTACCTCAATTTCCATGTGTAGGGCCACATTATACAAGCATGTCCCTTGTTGTTCAATGTGTGTGGTAACAGAAGACAACACAATTATGTGAAACATGTAGGTACTCCAACCAAAAGTTCCCAGAGCAAATTATGCTGTTTAGAAACCCAACACCAACATCTGAGCCATTAAAATAACATAAAAGCATAGCCAACGTACAACAGAACAAAGCACATTAAAGCTGTAAAGCTTTGAAATAGTTGGGCTTTATACAGTTTCATGTTCCTAAGTGTTTATCAACTCATTACATAATGGTTTTTAACTGAGTCACGGTTTATGATTCATTGAAGCTGCACAGTTAACTTTTATGATTAAAGCCAAAACGAAGCAACAAAACGGCAAAAGGAAGTGTTGCTAAAAAACTCTGAGGGAGAAAGGTGGAACACATTGTCCTCTCAAACCCCCAGCTGCAGTGAGGAGGTACCAGCAGTTCCATAAACTGCAAACAGCCCGAGAGGAGACATGATGCATGTAATCTATTGAGTCTAAACCTTGACTGTCTGAAGTAGAGTGGATTCTAGCTTTGCTTCTTCTCTGGAGGAGCTCCAAAGACACAAAGGGCTCTGTTGTTCAACTGTGACGCCTCTGACTTATTTGTGGTTTTCACATTGATTTCAAAGGTTTGAGTCCATTTTAATTAATATTTTTATCATTACATAACGTCTTTGAAAGGTGTTAATACTGAAATACAACACACTCATCAGAGTCTGTTAAATACAAAATGACTAGGTGGGTATACCATGCATGAACAGATTTTGCAGCAGGGCAACATTTTCAACAAGACTACACCAACCACAGCAGCTGATGTATTAGTTTGACAGCTGCTAGTCTTCCGCCTGTTCTCAGAAAGCTGGGTGAGTTGGGAAAGTTTGGAGAAATGGCCATTTGACAGACATGCAGCATCGATTACTGTGCAAATATTTTAGATCTGCAAAACTGGGAAATTTGCTGTAGTGATATTGAAACATTAGACCATTTTCTTCTATATTAAATATTATTGAAGTATTGAAAGGAGTGATGCCAACATATCGCTAACTCTGGCTGGATCTGTGGCGGACCTGGCATCACTTCAGCTTAAGTTTGTCCTGTCTACTAAACACCAATATCCTGCATCATATTCTCAGTCCTCATTCAGAGCATATTCTTCACAACACACACAAACACACACACAGAGATCATGTCCGCTTAGAGTGTCAGCCACTCTGGATAAGAGCATCTGGTAAACGTCATAAATGTAAATGTAAATGTTAGAAGAATGAGTGGGCAGTGACTTTACAGACTTCACTGCTTGGTCGGCATGGGGTCCACTGTTATCATACTGCTGCTGTTAATTGAAGAGAACTTAAAGTGTTAATACCCACTGGACGCCATATGTTGTGGGTCGATATGTCATGAATAAACGAAAGATGTATGCTGTGAATAAATGAATGAATGGATGAATGAATGAATGGATGGTAAAGTAGGATTAGTGGGAAGAGACTAGTTGATTTTCATTTGTGTTCTGGGGACTTAATCATTCCCTTATCAATGTCTTCAGCGTTTCAGCATCAATCAGAGTACCTCTCTCTCTCTCTCTCTCTCTCTCTCTCTCTCTCTCTCTCTAACTCTCTCTCTCTTTTTCCTTCTCTCTCTCTCTCTCATTTTCTCTTTTTCATTCTCTCTCCTGTCTCATTTTCTCTCTTTCTCTCTCTCGCTCTCTCTCTCTATCTCTCTCTCTAACTCTCTCTTTCTCTCTCTCTCTTTCATTATCTCCCTTTCACTCTCTCTCTTTTTCAGTTCTGTCCTGGTCTCTCTCTCTCTCTCTCTCTCTCTCTCTCTCTCTCTCTCTCTCTCTTTTTCATTATTTCTCTCACTCTACCTCTCATTCTCTTTTTCAATCTCTCTCCTATCTCATTTTCTCATATTCTCTCCTTTTCCTTCTCTCTCTCTCTCTCTCTCTCTCTCTCTCTCTCTCTCTCTCCCTCTCTCTCTCTCTCTCCCTCTCTCTCTCTCTCTCTCTCACTCTCTCTCTAGTCGCTGGGGGGCGTGTTGTACTCAAGAATCACTTCCACAGTGCGCGCGCGTGTTTGTTTCCGTCTCTTTTTCGTTGCCGTATATTCTTTCGTAAAGATCTTTCTGACGAGGCTGATTCTAAGACTCATATAAGACCCACCTTAAATATGATCTATATGATGTGCTGTTTAAGGTGGAATGCGAAAAAAAGTCTGCACGGGACTCGACTCTGCACTGTCTGAGCTCCACCCTAACACTCGATTTCTGATCAAGCGACGGGGCAACTGAATGGTGGGGGGAGGGAGTAGTGTGCAAAACTTTGGGCGCTATTGGTTTTTACTTTCACACGTTTTAGGGGATTATTGTTTAAAACGAGTGAGTTAAAAAAATAAACTATGACACCGTGCAAAAGTTTTGAGACATTATTCAGCTAACATCAGTTAACGAAGTGACCATTTTCCCGGAAATAAATCTGCACTGTGCTAATTAATTTTCACGCAATAAAACATTTGCGCAATATCTGTTGTAGCTTGAGTGTTCCCAGAACACATTCAACCTGGGGCTATCTCTCGTTTTACTTTCTTTATCTTTTCTTCTCTTGCACTTGCTCAATCTCTCTCCACTCTGTCTCTTTAACTCTCTCTCTCTCTCTCTCTCTCTCTCTCTCTCTCTCTCTCTCTCTCTCTTTAACCCTCTCTCTCTCTCTCTCTCTCTCTCTCTCTCTCTCTCTTTAACCCTCTCTCTCTCTCTCTCTCTCAATTTCTCTCTCTCTCTCTCTCTCTCTCTCTCTCTCTCTCTCTCAATTTTTCTCTCTCTCGGTGCGCCCTCACTCCATCCACATCACCGCTCGTGTTGCTGGAGTACTGTTGTCGGATCTCTCTCTCTCTCTCTCTCTCTTTCTATCTCTCTTTGGAATCCTCTGCCTCCACCGTCTCGCGCTGTGCTTTTCTCCCCGTTCGCATCCCATCGGACTCCAGCGCCCCTCACTCTCTCTCTCTCTCTCTCTCTCTCTCTCTCTCCGCTCAAGTATGGTGTGTACAGATGAGTGTTAGGCTGGAGCTTTGCGGGACGCGCGGCTCTTTTCCGTCCCGCGCCTGTTCGGCGTGAAGCTGGGACGGACGCACGGACGCACGGAAGGACGGAAGGAAGGCTGGACAGGATGGCGCGCGCTTAAGGATTTTCTTTATTATTTTATCTCTTTGCAATTATTAATTCAGCGCCAAGAGCAAGCGGGAGATCTGCCGTCTGCTCAGGCGCGGAGGAGCGCTGCACACCGGATTTTACTCTTTAAAGGGATTTATTGATAAATCATGAAGACTTTTATTGTGGAGGGTAAGTAACAATGTCAGATCTTTTATCTAAAAAAAGTTCATGATTTGGGATGTGGCTGGTTAGATGCCCGAGTCGTTGTTGACTTATTGCATGACTGGATGGTTTAGGTGTTTTGCTGAACGAGTTACTGACTGACTGATGGACTGCATTCAGATACGGCAGCACACTAAATAATGTCTTGAACATTGTGAGTTGATCAGTTTCGTTGATTGATTGTAACCCAGTCTATGAGCTGAGAATCATGGCTCTGAGGTGACGCTTGCAGCTGTTCCTCCTCATTGTTCTTTAACTCTTACTGGGTTTAGCAGGGTCGGGGAGCTTTGTAGCTCCGTGGCTTAGTCACCTCAGGTGTGTGTGTGTGTGTGTGTGTTTTGGGGGATGGGGGGCGTTAAACAAATATATAAATAAATAACGAAGTAAATAAATAAATAAATAAATAACACCTTCTCACCTTCTGCTTTGGCTCAGCACTACAGAAGCTGGCAAGCTCATGTCTCTTAGTTCTAGTCCTGGATTAAACAAAGAAAAAAAAAAAAAAAGAACTAAATTCCTCTTTACACTCCATCATGGGCCATGAGGTCATGAACGTAACAGTGGGATGTTGACCATGACTATAGCTGAGGATCCGGGAACAGATGGAGAAGTCTGGATGAGGGACAAGTGAGTGGCCGAGCCTCTATCTGGACATCTCTATTCTGGACATCGTTAGTCTCGTAAATAAGACACTCCCATAAGAAGAAGCAGTTGGTCAGTATAGGGTTAAGGAACCGATGTCCCTCAGAGCATCTGAAATGCCTTTCATAAGCGTCCAGATTGCCAGGCTTAAAAAAAATAAATTAATAAAATAAATAAATAAAAAAAGTGGACACTTACTCATTTCACATCAAGTTCCAACAGGCGGAGTGAGATGTGAAACTTGGCACCTCGTCCATTTTCATCTCTCTGTCAACTGAAGCTCTGTCCAGGAAAGAAAAATAGTGGGTCATTCTTCTTCCATTTTACCAGAGATAAAACACTTGGCTCAGCACCTACCCCTCATCTTCAGCATGGTATTCAATGCAGTGTGAGCCATTCCCTTCAATACTGCTCTAAAGATGATATACAACAGCATTAAGGGTGTGTTAAGCTGGATTGCTGCACTTTCTCAGCTCTGAAATCGAATGCTTCTAATGTCTCTGTTTGTCTGCTTGAGTCTTTGAGCTTAGGAAAAGCTTAAGAGAGCATTCAGTCAAAAAAAAAAAAAAAAAAAAAAGGAAAAGGGGGAGGTAGAGCACCTCTCCAGTGTTTTCAAGTGTGTAGATAACACTATCGGGGCGATGTTAACCTGGATTGCAGTTTCTGTTGCATGTTTCTTGCTCAGATCTGCAATCGAAAATTGCACTCATCCCTCTGTTTGTTTGCTTGAAGCTTAGATCTTGTGAAATGCTTAGTGAATGATTCAAAATTAATAATAAGACAAAGAAGAGGAAATGGTAGAGGGGGAGTAGACCTCCATTGTTGCCAAGTGAAGAGATAACATTATCAGGGTGTTGTTAACCTAGTGTGCAGTGATTCTGTTGCATATTTCTTGCTCAGCTCTGCAATCAGATTTTATTATTACTAGTATTAATGTTATTATTTGTAGTAGTATTTACAGCTTTAATTTAATAAAATTATTCAGTCTAATAAAAATGGTGGGTGGTGAATGGATAACATTACTGGGTTGCATTGTTTCTGTTGCCTTTTTTCTTAGCTCTCCAATCAGAATCTATCAGTATGTCTCTGATTGTTAGAAACTGTGAGCTTGTAATAAGTATAGGACAATATTCAGTCAACAACATATAGAGGCAGCTGAAGGGGGAGCCTCCTCCTGTGTTGGTGTTCGTTTTTACATGAAGACATGATACTTTTGAGGCAAAAATTCTCTGCCATCAGAATGCACTTATATCTCTGTTTATTTACCCGAAGCTTTTGTTAATTTTTCATACATTCTTATAGAGCAGTCCTCCAGTGTATTCCACTGAATAGATAACAATATTTAGGTGATGTTAACCTGGACTGCAGGCTTTGGGCTCAGCTCTGCAATCACAACTTGCCAGTTTCTATGTTACTTGCACTCAAGAGGGAAAGAAGCTACAGTACTCCACCCAGAGCTTGTTTAATGCAGCAGCTGCAGCAGCCTCAGCCCCAGCCCCAGGCTTAGTCTCCTTATTAGGAAAAAGGTTACAGCCCTCAATTCCCATTCCTGGAATTTTGCACATGGCCTGCTACACACTCCTTCACACAAGCAAAAGCCTTTATTTGGTGAAGCTGAGCTGGTCAGTACATGAGCGAAACCCCAGGGGGAGCTGAGGGGATTCATGCAGATGGCACATTCGCCATCAGCTCCCACCGACCAGCTTCTGAGATGCAGAAAAAAAATAAATAAATAAACAAAATAAAAAAAACCGCGCCACAAAAAAAGCGGATAGACTCTGGCAGAAGTGGCAGAGTGGAAAAAAAAAGAAATAAATAAAAAACACTCCTGACCCCTAGTAAATGTGGGGGCATCTAATGCTTTTCACAGAGTTGGACCCAAATGTATTTAACTGGAAATAACAATTAACTGAGAAGTGAGAGAGAAAGAGAAAAAAAAAGAAAAAGTGAAAGACAGGAATGAAAAACGATAAAATCCTTCAGTCCTTTCTACAAGACAGCAATGTTTATATCTGATCTTTCGTTGTGTGATTGGAGAGCTGAGAGAGAGAGAGAGAGAGAGAGAGAGAGAGAGAGAGAGAGAGAGAGAGAGAGAGAGAGCTACTCTGAGTTGAATCTTTTAATCACTTTAATCTTAGAGTTTCTCATAAAGAGCCTCTTTCAGTCTGACCCACTGACAACGGACCTGTTTAAATATCATTAATCATAGTCATTCCTGTTTGAGATTGAAATGTTGGTCCATTGAGTATTTTCCAGTGTTATTTTGATTAGGAATTCATACTGGAATTGTATTTATTTCTAAGATATTGAAGATCCACTGACAGTACCTATGTTTTTTCAGTCCAAATGGGCTTTCTTATTGTGAGACTGGAATGTTAGCCACCACTGAGCAATTCCAATGTTACTTTGATGAAAATTTAATACGGGAATCTTCATGTTATTGAAGATCCACATATGATAGACATTCTTATCTGTCATTAATTATATATTCCCCCCAATTTGAGATTTTATTCTCACTGTCATTTTGAAGAAGAAATTATGTGTTTTACTTTTGAGATTGAGATTCACTCATCAGCTGTTGTTCTGTTTTTTTTTTTTTTTTCAAGTTTATTTTGATGAAAAATTCATACTGGAAATGACATGTTTCTACATATGTAAGACATTTATTTTAATTTGCACTTTCTTGAAAATTAAAGGCGCTACAAAGGGTTATTTGAGTGATGCAACAGAAGAATCACATTTGGTTCCTTAAAGAACCCTTTTTGCTAATACATTTTAAATTGATAAAAAACATTTGCATCAAGTAAAATTTCTTTAAACCTTTAAAGTGTTTTTCACACTCACACATCTCTTTAACAAGCATGGTTCTTTATGAAACCAATAGTGATTATTCTGTGGCATTGCTCAAAAATGCTTTGTAGCACCTTTATTTTTAAGAGTGCCAGTCAATCGCTACAGACCTCCAAACTTCACATGGCCCCTTAGTTCCAGTAAAAAGAACTCTTAATGCTTTTGCAGACCAATAGATTTTGGACAATTTCATGCTTCCAACTTTGTGGGAACAGTTGCCCCCTTTCTGTTCTAACATGACTGTGCACCAGTGCACAAAGCAAGGTCCATAAAGACATGGATGAGTGAGTTTGGCATGGAAGAACTTGACTGGCCTGAGTTCTAGTTTCAACCTGATAGAACACCTTTGGAATGAATCAGAATTGAGACTGCAAGTCAGGCCTCTTCAACCAACATCAGTGTCTTACCTTACAAATGCACTGGTCATAGATTTTTAAGAGTGCCATTTGTAGTGGATGTGATATATGAATAAGGTTAGCTTGAGCGAATACTTGCTTAAAACAACTTCTGTATTCGTTATACACCAGAATGGCAGATAATTATTCAGTGATGTTAGGCTAAAAATGTTTAGTCTATGAACAATTATTTGTCTTACTCTTTAACCCATAAAATTATTACGATTCTTTAAAGCTATCCACATAAATATAATCCCATTTTTTTATTTTTAATATATATTTATATACAGAAAAAAACATATATAAACATAAAAAAAACAATATATATGGTTATTGGCATATATTTCCCATAATTCCCATTAAATTCTGTAAAGTAATCTTGCAGCTTTACATTTTGGAGTTTTTTGAATGTCTAATGGTCAATTAATAACCAATAATGAGTTAATGAACTACATAATTAACACCCCTTATTTCTCATGTTGACCCTTTGAACCATCTGTAACAGTGAAGGCTGAGCCCAGCTGCTTGTATATTTCCTGGTTCCAGTTAGCAATAAATAAGTGTTGATATTGTCTCTTAGGCATGTTTTATGTAGCTTATTGGGGGCAATATAAACATTGTTGCTCTTACTGTAATTGTTTACAGCTTATTCATACACTCTTTAAAAGGCTAGTTTTTTAAGGGCTCTTCAGTAGAGACAGCAGATCTATACAGAACCAAACACACTTAAAGGACAATTTTGCATGCTTACAAAATACTTTCCTTCATAAAAGCATACTTCAGACTGATAGAAAGATAAATATTGTAGATTGTTTTTTTGTAGAAATGTGTTGCAATATTAAGATGTTGCCTGTTAGAGTTAGAGTATAAGAACTGTTTTTGTGCTATATATAGAACCATTTTCAAAAAAGAAATTCTACATAGAACAATTTAGAGTATGTTTTCATCATTCTGAAGGACCCTTGCCTTTACTGAGGAGCCCTTGTACATTTAAGGAACTTGATATATTTCAGAGAGAGATCTCTCTATGACAAATTATAGGCTTTTGAAGACCATTGTAATAAAAACCTGTACTACAATTCTAAGAGTTAACGGGTTAAATGTTAATAATCTTCATTCCTCTCTTACACATTTCTAAATAATCCCTTTTCTGCTCCAACCACCCACCCACTGATGTTCACAACTGACAATTCATCCCCATGCCAATTAGTACTGGGGCAACCACTAAAAAGCATGAGTCACTGCTGTAGGGGAACACAGGGATACATTTATCATTATTTACTATTCAAATTATGGGGATAATATGACTGCATGTCTCAGAGAGAGAGAGAGAGAGAGAGAGAGAGAGAGCTCACACTGAATCGTTAATAACCTTATTTGTGTGTGTGTGTGTGTGTGTGTGAGAGAGAGAGAGAGAGAGAGAGAGAGAGAGAGAGAGAGAGAGAGAGAATGAGGAATGAGTCATTGGGGAGAAGGTCTCATCTGTTACTGCAGGTGTGAATTGGATGATGCTAGAGTTTGCTCATTTTGTTCACAGAATATCAAACAATACAAATCTGACTTCATATGCATCTTCAGATTCAGTGTAAAGTAAAACACATCTGATATTATTGCATCAGAATGAACACAGCCAAGCCACAATACATATAGCGCTAGATAAGTATCTTGTCTGAAGTAATCAGCCTTAAGTACATCAAATAGGCATTTATCCACCATTACTAATAGGCTTTCCCAGTGGTAGGCTATTCTGATCAAGAAGTATGTGTATATATATATATATATATATATTATAATAATTATAAGTGTATAAATGATCACTGTGAAATAATAGTGAATGACTCCCCACCACAACAACATGTACCTTGAACATTAGGCATTTGTTGTTCTTCAGGAAATATATTAGTAGTAGTAGTAGTAGTAGTAGTATTCTTATGATCATTGTTGTTGTTGTTGTTGTTATATTAGATATTGGTTTTATGGTAGTAATTGTTGTATCCAAATTATACTTATAGAGTCCATGACCTTGCATGTAGTTACACAGTCAGCACATTTTCCAACATGTGTAGGCCTTCTGAAAATATTGCCATGTGTTCATCAGCTCTGAGAAATGTCTTAGTCTCTAATTATAATTACTCAAAGGGAAGAATATAATCTCACACACACACACACACACACGCGCACACACACACACACACACACACACACACACACACACACACCACAGTGTACACTCTACTCATTGTGTTTATCTAGAAATGGAAGTAGCCAATATAATTACTATTGAGTTTTAACACAAAGTGGAATTGATTTGATTTATAGTTTGATTCATATCTACAGAACACATAATTATGAATGTGATGGGCAGAATAAGCTGTGAGAGTAGCGGAGTTATATCTGTGAGGTTATTTTTCTCTGTATTGCCACAGTGTCAAATGTTTCTGGTCATTCCTTATATTGTGGGAATGAAGTTACTTTAGGGTGCACACACTGTTGACAGATTCCCCACTGCAATCTTCCAGCATCTAAAGAATCTAAAGGCTTTCTAGATGAGTAAAAGTTGCAAAGCAGGACAAACTACTTACTAGTACCCTTAAGAACTATTATATGTGCAGGGGTTGAAAACATCTGGCCAAACAATATAGAGAAAGATGTAAATGCCATTGCAGTTCTGATTAATTTTGGTGGTGAGGAAACAGACTCAGAGTACGTTTTGATGCTTTAACAGGTTCTGTGTGAGATTCTAATTACAGGCCTCAATTCTGAGAAAAGATGATCTGTTGAAAGTGTGCTGATAGATAGCAGGGGGCTGACAGGGAAGTGTTGACTCTGAGACAGTGGAGATTAAGAAACAAAATGGCTGCTCAGAGAAAGAAAGCACAGGCTTGTTATCTGGGAAATAATGTAGTGAACACAGCAGAGGGTGTGTGTTCTTCTTCTGGTATCAGCCAGAGCTTCCTCTGAGGCTGCCGACAGACAAGACGAAGGGAAGATAGATGCAGATATGGTTTTGAAGGCTGCGAACAGCAAAGCAGGACCATGTATCAAGATGACATTAAGATGTTTCCAAAGATAATGCTTCAAAACAGCCTTGAAAAACAACAGATTTCAACAGATTTCTTCACATCGGCCGAGTATGCCACCTAACCCTGTAGTATGAGGAGTGCAGCATTTCAATTTGAAATGACTTAAAATGCTTTTACTATCAAAACATAGCATGCATTAATCATTAATGGGATTATTTATTATTTATAAAGTACAGGTTAAACAGTATGAAGAAACAAATTGGTTTACAGTCCCTCAATGAACCAGTTCGGGCTCAATTTAGAGTAATCCACAGTATGTGGGCAACCGTGTTGAACTGAATCTCTAATACATTGCTCCTCTAAGGGACATGAGGTATTTTATAGTAGGTTCTTTCTATTCTTTTAAATAGAAGATTTATATAGAAGCTGAAATAGAATGTATCTTTGTTCATAAGTAATCCATAAGCCAGAGCATGCTTGCTGTTTAAAGGAAAAAATGAGCATCATTTGGAACTAAACAGCATTTGTTTACATCAGGTAAATATAGCAGAATATCACACATGCATGTAGTGTTACATAAACCTTTTCATCAGATGACATTTCGCTGCACGGAAGGATGACACAATAAATACTGTGTAGGAAAATTAAACGCTTTAACCCCCTTTAAAAGAGAGAGAGAAAGTGAGAGAGAGAGAGAGAGAGAGAGAGAGAGAGAGAGAGAGAGAGAGAGAGTAAAAACTTGTCCACATCTTAACGCCAAAGCATCAATAGATACAAAAGTGTTGTTAAAAGTCTTACGCAACATCAAAGGATTTAGCTGCATCCTTTAAAAACACCCGGCCCATCCCAAACTGGCCGCTAATCCGTTAAAGGCGAGCAGAGGCCAAGTCATTCACCAGAGAAACGCATGTTTACAGAATTTCACAGATGAGCTGAGGACAGGACACCCTACAGTGACTCTTTATGGTCAATCTCCAACATGCTCATCTGACCTCGCACTGGTACAGCAAACACTTTCAACTCTTTAAAGACTCTGAACAGTAATGCTAATAATCCTGATTAAAAAAAAAGCTAGGAAATGGACTTGACCTCAAAATAATGAGTGTTAAAATTTGGCAAAGCTACACAGCAGCTATTTCCTTTTTTAATATACTCTTATCTTTCAAAAATATGTTTTTAAAAAGGGCACAAATCTTTGATTTTGGGACCAAAGTGTGAATAAACACAAGCAGTGTCTTCTAGCAGCTGCTACTCTGGCAAATGTAAGGAGAATATGAAAAAAAAGTGTCTAAGTATACCATCAATGAAGTGAATATCAAGATGGAAAATCAATCCATCCACTTACTTTACTTTTACAGCTGTTTCTGTTTCTGTTTTACTAAGAAATGCATTTTCTAGAATGGTCATATTCCATTCACACTGTTGTAGAACTTTCTGGTTCTGCCCAATCCTGGTCTTCCCAAATCAAATTTATCTGATGTTGTTATGGTTTTGCTTCATCCATGCTATCCCCAAATGATCTACCCCATTCCCACTGCTAGAAAGGTATTGTCCTGCTTCATTTATAAAATTCACAATTGGTGTTCCTGGAAAGACCTACCTTTCAGAATCCACTTCACATAAATCTTTCAGTTAATTGCTGGATCCTCCTCATTCATTCAGGCTCCAATGACCAGGCCTTGTCCCTCAGAAGTTAATTGGTGTTGGTTTAGACTCCCTCCCTCTTTGGTCACGGCAAGTGGACATGAATGCTACAGCTAACAAGCATTTTGGATCCAAACAGTGGGCTGCCCTCTGTTATGAAACTTTTATCATTTGACCATTAGAAGAACCTCAGTAACCCAAATAGGGGCTTCTATTGTTATATGGAATATAACACTAAATGAACCTTTTTGGTGCTGTATTGAACCATGAAAAAAAAAAAAAAAAACTTTCATCAGTTTAAAATAAAAACCATTCAACAACCAGAAACCATTTATATATATATATATATATATATATATATATATATATATATATATATATATATATATATATATATATATATATATATACCTGCTGTATATTGATATGCTTCATATTTTCCAACAAGCTTTTATCATATGAATAGACCCTGTTGCTTGCCTAATTCAATGGTAATCTGCTGGAAACTCTATAGCTGCTATTTTAAGGGATTTATTTTGCCCAATTGTTTTGTCATCTCTTAACAAATCAAAGAGTACATAGTCATACCTCTAGACGTAATGCTGTCAGTGCAGAATATTGCAATATAATGCAAGTTATAATAACTACTGTGTAATTAAATATGTAATTACATATGAATAGCACAACTATACTCCAGAAAGTGTAGCTATACTCTAGATACTTAGAGGCTGAAATGAGGGTTGTGTAGAGGACCACAGTGAATCAGGAAGGCTGATCAGGTCTGAATAGGGCAGATGATAGATCACATGGTAAATAGTTAATTAGACAGTGCAGAGGAGGACCTTAAATTAGGTGCATGACTGGAGCCTTTTTCGGCACAATAAGTCAGTGTCTGTTCCTCGTGTATTTTCTTCCCTCTGTCTCCACTGCTCCCTCTTCATGTCGTCATTTATCTTTCGCTCTCAATCTGTCTCTCCTTCTTTCTCCTCATCTCCCATGTGGTTGCGCTCTTGTTCTTTCACATGATGTTTCCAATAGTAATACCACTGAACCATTAGTGCTTCTTTTCCAACCATTACTTAGAGAAATGAGCTCTATTAATGTTTAAAAAGCAGCAGGTCTGAAGTCGAGTGCCGTGCTTGAGATGTTGAAGTCTCTTTATTTTATTTTATCTTATTTGATTATACATTATTTTATTAAAGCACTGTAGTTGCACAACATTAAAATCCAAATTTCCAAATGGAGCCTGAACCAAAAAAGCAGTGCACAGATATGAAATGTTGAAATCGAGAACAAGAAATAAAAGTTATTTTTATTAAAGAAGAATAAAATTGAATATTTGAGTCCTGGTAAAAAACAAGGTATAATGATGATTTATGACAAACGTCATTTCTAACAATAGACTAAGTTTTAAGGCATGGTGTATTTAAAATGTATGTAATTACCATGTAATATAATACTATATATGTTTTCAATTTCTGTATTGACAGCTTTTGAACTACTGATTGCAGCAATCGATTTCTGAGACAATTCTGGTCTTCTCTGATACATGACCACCTTGATCCAATATGGTGGCTTTCAAGATGGTAGCCATATTCCAGACATAGCCTAAAAGATAGGCCCATCACCCATTACATTCATAAATGTCATAAATGTTATTTTCCCTTTAGTTTCTGAAATAAAAAAGTTGTTCTGTGTCCTTTGTCTCAAAGCAGAACTACATATATATGTAATGTATGAAGATGATTATTTAGATGATTATGTAGATGATTATATTACTGTTAGTATGTGAATGAGCGTTCATGTGTGGTGCTGTTTTGCTGCATCCCTGCAAACTGGCCTTTAGACTCCTGTGTAAGAGCTTATGGCTTTTTGGGACATATGGGATGGGGTTAAGGTTAGTAGTTTGTGTTATGCTTAGGATTTTGCTTAGGTTTAGGATTAGGGTAAGGGTAAAGTTAAGGGTATAGGGTTAGGTGTCAGGTACGTATTATGGATAGGATTGAGGTAAGGTTTAGGGTCAGATTTAGGGTTTTAGTTTGGATATGGTTAAGGTTTAAGGTTAGGGTTAGGTTGATCCCTAGATGAAAAGCTTTGCTTCTTGCAGCTGGAATCTTTATTTTCATTCTGTAAAATGAGGAAACTGCAATTGTTTGAATACCCCTGGTCAAATGACACATCTTGTTGTTTATTCAAATGAACACAGCCTCTACAATGATACAAAGGCAGCACCTGATTAAGTTAAGCCAAGCAGCAGGCCAGAACATAGCCTTTTGTCCACTGGGCCACCACACAGAGGCTGTATAGGAAACTAGTGACCTGTGACTTGATGGTATTTGGCTGTGCTTGTTTTGAAGGTAACTTTTGACTCATTGAAGCTAAAGGCTGTGGGGAAGTTGACCCAGTGGCGATAATAAACTCCGACTATTGATTAGGAGCATGTGGGAAACAATAGTCACAGTCAAACACAATATCTGATTAACACTGATTGCTGAATTATTACTGAAATTTCCAGTGGGTGTTAAAACCAAATGCAGATAAAACACCACAGAACAAAAGAGCTTGAATGCACTGTGCATCTGCTTTGATTTCAAAGAATCTTTCCAGTTCTGAGTTTCAGGAGTCCTTCAGAGTCCAATGATACCCCAAATGACATCTGTTTTCTTGTAGATTCACTAACAAATGAAAGCATGCAACATATCATCACTGTCCAACGAAAAACATTTATCGCCAAAATAGTAACTTTACAGGAGATGGAAAAATCTGCTTTAACTTTCAATGGCAGTCATTGTAAAAAGATTTCATTCCAAGTCATTCTGGAGCATGTCTATTGGTCCATTCACCATGACATTTTCGCAAAATTTGAAGGACAGCTGCTGTGTTCAAATGATTTAAACTTAAAATCAACAAAAACAGAGATACATGATTTTCTCTGGACAGTGACAAAATGCCAATATGGATAATATACATATTAATAATTGAAGAAAAATAACATTATTCCTTCGTATTACATTACATGGCTGTATTACAATTTAACATTATACAGTCCATTCCTAGATAGTTATAACCGACTGAAATAGGTATGCAGATATGTCATTCATTTAGCATATACCTTCACTTATATGAACATCTTGATATTGAACTGATGCTAAGTTATCCTGTGATATTCTTACAACGTTTTATCAATATGAAGTATTAGATGTGTCAACTACATTTAGGAACCTTCACCTGCCAATGAATAATGTTTAGCAATGTACCCTGGAGTGTACATGAATATTATAGTACATATAGTGTATGAAGAAAATAGTTCAAGTATCTTATACGATCTTATGTTTACACGGTATTTCCCACCCTTGATGTTGATCCAAAGGGAAGGTCTGCTAGTAGTCTCCAGTTTGTTAACAACAGTGATAACTTGATACATTCATTTTCAAAGGACATGTTAAGCCTCTGGGTTTTATTTCTACAAGATCACAAAGGTTGGAAAGACAGAAGCTTCTAAAAAAGTACTTCACTATGATTACTTTCAGCAAGAGTTCAGTCTGAGATGTTGGTAACACTTCATTTTGATGGTCCTCCATATTTTCAATAACATGTTAACAGTGCATCGGTTGACTAGCAGTAAGACAGTATCTGTAGAGAGTAAATTTATCATTAACAAATACATCAGCAGACTGCCAGTTTAATTACTTAACATTATTGTTACAAACAGAGTGCATTCTACAAGACTATTGTGTGTTGTGAGGGTTTACTTAAGACTCTTGATAGAGATTACATAAAAATATCTTATTAAGGAAAATTTACAAAATGGCTTATGTTTTGAACAAATACAGATACGAATACAAACTAGTAATATCCTTGTAAAGGTGCAAACTTATGTATCTGTTGTTAAAATGACTTTTCCAGTTATGCTACATTAACGTTTGCTCAAATCCTAACTATAACCCTATGGATAGTCATAGTAGCAGAATGTTCATATCACATTTTCTAGGCTCAAAAACACAAGGCAAAGACACACTGGTCCATAGGCAAATATGTGTAATACACCCTTCAGGTTGTCTAAGCACGTTTAACATTACCTGAACTACAGACTTATTGTTTGGTCCCTATGTGAAAGAAAGAAATACAAACACATGGCTGATTGATTTGCCGGTGGATTTTTTCTGGAAGGAGAAAGAAATGGCTATTCCTTTTGATATGAAGAGGGAAAGAATGCAATAACTGGACTTGCGAGAGGTGCGTGTCATATCCAGGTGACATAAATATAGCCCCCTGTAAGCCTTGGGTTGAATTGGATTGAGCAGTAAAGGCCTGATAGAGAAAAGGCCATTTACAGCCTCAGTGGGTGGTCTGGAAAGAATTGATATGGCGTATAGAGGGAGGGTCATTCTGAAGGTGGTAAACACATTGTATATTATTTGACAGGGTCTGAGAGACTGGCTCTCTCTTGGCGACAGCAAGTGATGAATTATTACAGCAATAACATTCATGAAGGAGCTCAATGAGATCTGGTGTGTGGATGATATTTCATTTACTGCGCATGGATACAGTAGCCAGTAGTGTGTGGTGTGTGTGTGTGTGTGTGTTGTATGGCAACTAGGTTCCTTGTCTTTAATGGCCTCGTATATCAATGCTTATGTAATTTTACACTCATGATTCATGAGTAGCTGTAACAACTTAATATACACTCTATGGCCAAAAGACTCTGGACGTGCAGATCTGAGGGTTTTCATAGGGAGCTGGTAGTAACACGCTAGTTTTCCTTCTGGAAATCTCTTAATCTAGATGTTGGAGCATGTTTGTTAGGATTTGATGGACCAGTTATAAGATCATGAGTTTTGACACCTATTACTAAGCAGCTATAAAGGTGTGAGCCAGGCATTAATATGCACTTTCAAGTCTAATTTAAAATTAAATTTAAATAAATAAATAGACTCTTTGTGATGTCACAATAGTCAACACATAAAAGTCATTCATTACAAATCTGTAACATCTTCATCCTGTTCAGGGTTGTGGTGGGTACAGAATCACTGGGCCCAAGGCATGAACACAGCCTGGTGCCAGTCCAACACTCACACATTCACTCACACTTATGGACACTTATTTCACACATTCATCCAGTCACTCTCACAAACACTCACAAGTACAGACAATTTTACACAGCTAGTCCTTCTACCACCATGTTTTTAGACTGTGGGTGGGGGTGGGGGTGGTGTGACTGGAGCACCCAGAGGACACTGATGCAGACACAGGGTGAACACACCAAACTTATCTCAGACAGTCACCCAAGACAGTGACTGAACACAGGACCCTACGACCCTGAAGCAGCATTAGAGCAACATAGCATGCTTCGCCACTATGCCACCCCAACACAACATATTTATTTCTCTATTGAGCATATATAAGTTAAGGAAGTTATTAGGTGTTCAGTCTAGAATTTTTTTTTAAGAAGGGACAAAACAGGGGAGCCAATCACAACATGTTTCATTTACATGTAGGTCATTTACTAAAAACTGGTGAAGATATAGACTTTTCATAGAAAGCACACAAGCTGTAAGACACCCACATGTGAATTCTAAACACAACCTGGTCCTGATGATTATTGGAGTAATTATTTATAGTTCCTAGCTCTTCCCACCTTCAAAATACATCATCATGAGAGTCATCATCATTCTTTATTTAGAAAAGGTTAATTAAATGATGGGTGGCATGGTGGCGCAGCAGATAGTGTCGCGGTCGCACAGCTCCAAGGACCTGTGAGGAGTTTGGTGTGCTCTCCCCGTGTCCGCGTGGGTTTCCTCCAGGTGCTACGGTTTCCTCCCACAGACAAAAAACACATGTTGGTAGGTGGATTGGTGACTCAACGTATCCATAGGTGTGAGTGTGTGTTATGAATAATAAATAAATATGATTTTAAATCTGTAAATAATGACATTAACAGGAACAGTCTGGAAAAGCTTTTACAAGTATTTCAGGTGCACAGAAATAGACAGACACACACACACACACACACACACACACACACACATTCAGAGAGAGAGAGAGAGAGAGAGAGAGAGAGGTATGATTAGATCAAAAGAAACCAAATTACAGTGTAAGCCAAGGATGTGACATGAAAACATACGCTGAATGCTAGATTGCATGTTTTACATCCGCCTGCTGAACACACACACACACAAACACACACACACACACACACACACTGCTTAATAATTACTGTATAGGAAAACATGACATAATTTCTCACCAATTAAAATATTATATTTACAACTGCAGCAGCAGGGACAGGAAGAGAACTGTCCACACACAAACAGGGTCCAAACACACTGCATAAAATGTACCATCAAACTCCATTACAGAGTCAGGACATATTTAAGCACACATTTGACCCTTACTTCTCCTTCGGATTTTTCAAATTAAACCTACCCTGTCCTACTCTGGCTTTCATTTAGATTTATTCTGTTAGTTGATCTCTTGTGAGGGTTTACATCTCTCTATTTGGAGCTTTGGCATTTTATTCATACGTTCATCTTCTGTAACCACTTCATCTGGTGAGTGCAGAGCCCACTCAAAGTTACTGAGCAGGAATACACCCTGGACATGGTACCAGTCCATCACATCGCATCAAACACTCACCCAGTCACTCACACCTGTGGGCAACTTTCCACAATCAATCCAGATCCAGAATCAGAATCAGAGTCAGTTCCATAATTGGAAACAGAATCAACTCCACGGTCAGAATAGGTTGCAGAATCAGAATCAACTCCAAAATTAATATCAGTTCAAACATCAGAATCAGTTCAAACATCAGCTTAATTACAGGATCATTCTGATGAATCTGAATCAGATGCAGAGAAAAAAAATCAGTCTCAAAGGCTGAATCAGTTTTAGAAACAGAATCAGACTTGACAATTGAATCAAAGTCAGTTCTAGAAAGGAAATATATATATATATATATATATATATATATATATATATATATATATATATATATATATATATATATATATATATATATATATATATATATATTAGAATCAGAATCACTTCTAGAAATAGAATCAGACTGAACTGGAATCAGTTCTAAAAACAGAATCACTTTTGAAGACTGAATCAGAATCAGATCTATAATCAATCAGAATCTGTTCTCAGAGCAGAAGAATGCCTAGAAACAGAATAATTGGCTGGATCATAGTGCATTTTCAGAATCAGAATCAGTTGTATATTATGAATTAAAACACTCATTTACAAGATGTGACCTACTAAACTGACCAAACAAGTACAAAATTATTAACCAGTGATGAAGAGTATTAAGTACTGCAGCTAGTGACAGATAAAACATTGTAATACAGTATAATAGAAACAAAACAAATATGCAGAGTCTGATGAGGCATAAATCCATGATATTTACAGTATATTGTAGTGAGAGATGTAAATATAAATACACTTTTGGCAATAATGGTGTGGCTGTAATATATCGTATTCTTAAGCACTGCACATGGCATATAGATAAGTATCAAGTCAATGCAGAGTTATTAACTTATGATTGTGCAGATATTTATATTAAGTGGACAGTAGAGTCAATAATGGGACATTTTTCTCTGAATAGGGGTTTGGTATGGGCTATTATACACAAGGAGACATTACTTTGAGCGTCATTATAATTCAGTAGCTGTGAGTAACACCAGACACCGTCCACCAGCATTCCCCAGGTGTGTGTGCGTGTGTGTGTGTCCGACTGACAGCGGTGGTCAGTGTAGGTGCTGATTATCTTGTATAGATATCACGACATGCCAAATTAAATGTGACCACAGTGTCCCCTTGCCAGAATATCCATTATAATGAAATCTGTAATCTCCCAAGTTGCTATGAGCAAGGAGGGGTGAGGTTGAGCGAGTGTGTGTCTGTGTGTGTGTGTGTTTAAGGACAGAAGAGGTCAGGTTGGAATATAGATCAGACTCTGAAAAGCTGGCATTACTGCAGTGTTATGGATTTTCCAACGCCGGATGACATACTTTGTCCACATGGTGCGGAAACACAGGGAAAGACTCTCAGCACGAAATGAAAACAACCACACAAACTCAACCCAGTCCTCCCACTGATACTAGTCTTCCTAACTTCACTGTGATCTCTGCAACTGACCATTATTTTTATCCATCAATATTGTGGCATGCCTCAGCATGGATATTGAGCAACATGCACTGAGCCAGGTGTTTGTGAGACAAGATGAGAGAGAGTGCAGTGGGTGTTATCACAGCTTCCATGATGCACTGCTGCCCTCTCTCTTAGCTCTACAGGAGTCAGTCTGGTGTTTTCTGATGTTGTTTATTACTGTGGTGGATTTCACTGAAAAATATGACACTGTGAATTTGGCTTTTTTCATGTCAAATGTTTCACTAAATTAAATCATCTACGTCCAGAGATATTGTGTGAGTTATACACTATGTTTCCAAAAGAATTTGCTCGTCTGCCTTTGCACACATTTGAGTCACAATTGAGTGACATCCCATTCTTAATCCATGGGCTTTAATATGATGTGAGCTCACCCTTTGCAGCTATAACAGCTTTAACTCTTCTGGGAAGGCTTTCCACAAGGTTTAGGAGTGTGTTTATGGGAACTTTCCAGAAGCGCATTTGTGAGGTCAGACACTGATGTTGGATGAGGCCTTCCACACCAAACTCAGTCACCCATGTCTTTCTGGACCTTGCTTTGTGCCCTGTGTGTCATTTTAGAACAGGAAGGGGCCACCCCTTAACTGTTCCCACAAATTTGTCCACAATCTCTTGCTATGCTGAAGCATTAAGAATTCCTGATTCTGGAACTAAGGGGGCAGTCTACTGTTAACCACCCTGCAACATAATCCACCCTCCACCAAACTTTACACTTGGCATAATGCACTCAGACAAGTACCATTCTCCTGGCAACCGCCAAACCCAGACTCATACATCGGACAGCCCAACGGAGAAGTGTGATTTGTCACTCCAGAGAATACGTATCTACTGCTCTAGAGTCCAGTGGTGTTGTGCTTTACACCACAGCAAAGACACTTTCCATCACTCTTGGTGATGTAAGGCTTTGATACAGCTGCTCAGCCATGGAAACAAATTCCTTGAAGCTCTCTGTTCACACTGTTCTTAAGCTAATCTGAAGGTCACATGAAGTTTGAGGTCTGTAGTGATTGACTCTGCAGAAAGTTGGTGACCTCTGCGCACTATGCACCTCAGTATACGCTGAAGCCACACTGTCATTTTACATGGCCTACCACTTCGAAGCTGAGTTGCTGTCGTTCCTAGTCACATCCACTTTGTCATGTTTGACAGTTCACTGTGGAATATTTAGTGGCAAGGAAATTTCACGACTTTGCACAGGTGGAATCCTATCATGGTACCACGCTGTAATTCACTGAGCTCCTGAGAGCGAACCATTCTTTTACAAATGTTTGTAAAAGCAGTCGGCATGCCTTGGTGTTTGGTTGTATACACCTGTGGCCATGGAAGTGAGTGGAACACCTGAATTTAAGAATGATTTGGATGGGTGAGAGAAAACTTTTGGAAACATAGTGTAACTCATTAGCAGGTTTTCCATCCACCAAAAAAACTGAATGGAAAAGGCCCAAAACAACTTTTAAAAAGTATTGTTATCAAAGAAAAATCCACTCAGATGTCTCCCTCTTTTTGATGCTGCCACCGATCACAGATCCGATGCCATCTGGAGTATATTTACCAAATGCTAATATTTCTTTATTGTGCATAACATTTGTGAATATTTTGGATGGAAACCCAGCTACTCTCAAATTTTATATTTGGATGTTGTATTAATTCCATGCTGTCACGGATCACGGGGCGGACTGACAGAGGCGGACACACTTGCTAACACAAAATACTTTTATTAACTGAAAATAACAAAACAGAGACTTTAAACATAAGGAGAACAGGCTAAACTAGACACTAAGAAATAAACAGGGTAAACGGGGAAAGACGGACAACCAAGCGAAACGACGACAGGGAAAACTAAGGAGACAGACAGATAACATGACCTAATGGACTGAAGACAACGGAGAAATGAGAAACAACACGACAAGGTGAAAAGAGAAATGAACAACAAACAGGACGTGAAACAAGAGGGCTTAAATACTGACACAAACGAGACACACCTGGACAGATAACAAGGAGGACGGGTTAACACATGACATGGACGAGGAGGCGGAACAAAGGCGGAGACTCGAACATAAACAAACATAGCCATGTGCTCTCTCTCAGCACATGGCCGGAAAAACAGAGGTGACAAGACGAAGGCGTGACACATGCAAATATTTAATATTAAACTAAATAAATAAATAAATAATCTAAGCATAGTTTTTCCAGTGTGGTATAAAGTATTTCAGGTTATTTTGGTTGTGCGTTTGCTGGATCCCCAGTCTTGTGTTAGCCACCAAATGTGGTGAGATCAGGTGCTGTCATACCAGCTAGCCATTTTGAAATCCTGGCCTGGATCCTGGACCCAAGATCCGGATTTAAAGAATTCTGCAGTAGGTACAGCAATTCACTGCTCCACTGACCTGTACTGAGGGGCTTTGTATGCTCTTGCCAACACTTGGGATTAGTCATGGTGACCTTAGGTTCATTTCTATGCATTCAATGCATTTCTATGGGGATTGTACAGGATTTGTGTGTGTCAGTGAGGTGCATTTCAGGTGTAGCTGCTAAAATTCTATCCCAGTGAAGGTCCAAGCCTCAAGATTTGTGATTTGTGTCATAGTGGCAATACATACTGCTGCTTTTGATTTATGCCGCATTTCCTTCCATCAAGTTCCATACTTTGGAACAAGACTTGCTGTTTCTAATGTAGTGTAAATAATCCATATGATTGGCTCAGTTGAGTGAAACGATTGCTATATTAACTGGATCAGCTGTGCCGTAAACACAGCTAGTCCATAAACATTATTATTCCTAAACATTATTATTCTCATTAATTTATTAGACCACAGAACCCTCACTCACCTCGTGGTGTTGCCTGATGCATTTGAAGTTTTGTACTGACTCCTGAAACAGGCAGGTCAGCTATTATTTGAAGAAAAGAAGTCATTACACAGACTCTTTAGAGGGGCTAAAAAGGCAAATCACAGCCTCACGCTCTGTAAGGCAAAAGGCTGGTTTCACACCTCTACAAAAGTTACTGATTGAATAAAAGGCCAGGGACCCAGTGCGATTACTTGCAGTGTAAGTCGAACATGGTGTTTTTTATGTGCTGTGGACACACGATGACAGCCTTTTCATGTTTTATGACGAGGCCATTAATTTCAGAACTGGAGTGACGAAAAAAAAAAAAAATCGCTGTCGCCTCAAAGTTTCAATTTGTGTTTACTTGTCTGTTCTGGTCGACAGAAAATGCAATTATTTCCACAATCAGCCTCACCGAGGTGTAGTCATGCCCCCTGCCAGCTCTCGCTTTTTCCGAATGTCGGCAAACACAATCCACTTCAGCCAGGGAGAGGAAGGAGAGAAAGAATGGAAAAAACTCAGCTAACCAATACAGTTCAGCTTCACAGGTCTCTTCAGGTGACAATGCGGAAGGATACGACCTTTTTTTTCCCCTTCCTCTGACAACTGATCTCCTCTGTATTCATAACTGATACAGTGTTGGACTAGATTTACAGAACAATGGCTGAAATCCAATTTAAGCCAATGAGAAACTGAATTACCACCAGCAGCTGTCAAAACATTACAGTGTCAAAATCTAGACACCAGCTCACAAAGTTAGTATTTAGTTTGCCTTCTTTGCTGCAGTCTTCAGATTACATATTATATTGATGGTATTCTGCCACAAAAGTATGAGTGTGTGCGATGCTCTGTCCAGGGTGTGTTCCTGCCTTGTGCCCAGTGATTCCAGGCAGCCTCTGGATGCATCATCACCAAAATCAGAATGAAGTGGTTTGATGTTGGATGATTAGTGTTGGACCACAAAAGCAACTCTAGCTTATCCAAGTATTATTGGATGTATTTCCATCACTCCACTGAAACCAGAACAATGCTGGTCATATTTATATCACTCTAGCCAGTACTTGGATTTGTGCATGGTGATCTCCACTGCGTCCGTTGCTGTATTACTGTATTTCAGCTAATTAGCTGTAATTACGTTGTTCATATGTAATTACTTATATTAGAGACACATTTCTATAAACATTAAATGTCTATGTCCACAGAAGACGCATTTTAAAGAAGCTGAATCCACTAGTTATAAAAGGTGTCTGCAAATGTTTGGACACACATTGTACATGTAGAAACCCCAGTTGCTTGGTCTGGGTGGATCAGTCAGTGCTCCTTGTTATGTGTCAGTCACATCAAAGTTAAAACTCAGCCTCAGCAGCTATCACTGCCTTGTAAAGATGTGTTGAAAGCCGGGGCAGTGGCAGCCAATCACCTGCCTCCAGCACAGGCTCAAATGGCTGAGATTTGCACAGGAACCAGAAACAAAAACGAGATCAGCAGCGGCGCATTGAAGTGACAGGTCATGTCTCCTCACTCTCTCTCGCCATGCTCCCATGTGCTCCCCGTGCCATTGCAGTGGATTGGATTTGCAACAGCTGAGCTGCTTCCCACAACATTTTTAAAGTGGCATCGCATTGTGTGAATGAGCAGCTCTGAAACAGGAGCCAAATGAGCACCTGGTCCACACACACACACAGACACACACTAACACAGTCATACATAGACATACACTCTTCTCAAACATACATACACACAGGAACACAGCTCATGCCTGCCAATTATCATAACCCTTACCTGCCTATTCTATGAAAAACATAAACACACTACAGACTGTGTGTGTGTGTGGGTGTGTGTGCAATTGGCCATCATTCAAATCTCACCTGACATTTCTTCTAAATCTAAGTGTATTAATAGGTACATTGTCCTTCTTCGCTGCAGTAACACATTGTTATCTTCTTGTCCCACACCGGCTCATGCAAATAGTTTTAAATAGATGCCCCAGTCTCCCTCAGTTGTTTATACTCCTCTAGCTGACATCTAGCAGTGAGCATGATGATGCCATGTGCAGTTGCTTCAGAGAGTCAGATTTTCTGTCATGTTTCTATGGAGATTATACAAGGTCTGGCTACTATATTTAAAGAAGAAAATATAAATATTCTTAACTTTCAATGGATGTTAATATAGCAAGAGTTTGGGTCCCTTTCTATTAGTTCATTTAACTTGGTATATATATATATATATATATATATATATATATATATATATATATATATATATATATATATATATATATATATATATATATACTTGTGTGACTGCCCAGCAGGTAGTGTCGCAGTCACACAGCTCCAGGGACCTGGAGGTTGTGGGTTCGATTCCCGCTCCGGGTGACTGTCTGTGAGGAGTTGGTGTGTTCTCCCCGTGTCCGTGTGGGTGCTCCGGTTTCCTCCCACAGTCCAAAAACACACGTTGGTAGGTGGATTGGTGACTCAAAAGTGTCCGTAGGTGTGAGTGTGTGAGTGAATGTGTGTGTGTGTGTGTTGCCCTGTGAAGGACTGGCGCCCCCTCCAGGGTGTATTCCCACCTTGCGCCCAATGATTCCAGGTAGGCTCTGGACCCACCGCGACCCTGAACTGGATAAGCGGTTACAGATAATGACTGAATGAATATATATGGGTACAGTCTGACATTATGTAGATACAAGTGTGTCAAGTCTAAGACAGTAAGAAGAATGAAAACGAGAGCAAGAGGAAGGGCGTTTGGCAGGGAAACTGGGAATAGAAGCAGAGGTAACATACGGATGGAAGAAAATGCAAAGTGAGTGCAAAAGAGAGTGAGAGAAAGAGAGAGAAAGAGAGGATGAAGAAGAAAGTAATAACATATATGCAAACAGGAACACCCACCGCGTTTGCGTCTGTGGGCCTCTCTTACTCATCACTGCTCCTCGCTTCTCGGCTTTCCCATCTCTTCTTTCTCTTTCTTCTCGTTCTATCTGCACGCCATTTCATCGCTACGGAAACCCCATCACATCTTCATACATAAACATGCAGCATATCCTCACAGGAACATTCCTCGTCTGTCTGTTTGTTTTCGACACTGTCATTTTATTCTTTTGCACTGTTGCTTATTTTCAAGTGGCAACATGGGGAGGTTATTCCTGCTGTTGGTCATTACTGTCGTTATCACTGTTGACTGTTTGAACCTTGTATAAAATATACTGCTAACATTTCCTAAAGGGACATTATTGTCACTAAAGGTATAAACAATGTAAATGTACAAACAGTGGTGTTAAAGTTCAACATTATAGGTCTTGGTGATGAATTGGGGCGTAAGAAATCAACACAGTTATAATACAGTAAGGTACAATTATGTTCTTTAACTAAAGAACTTTTTTTTTTAACCCAAATAATTACAAGTAAAAAACCCATGGTTTTAATTTATATCTGAACCAAGATTAAAAAAGGCAAGTGTCTCTGGAAAAAAAAGTGTTATATGCCATAAACAAAGAAAACGAGAGACCTTTAAACCCTACTCCTCCTAGACCATCTGAAATGTCCCTATGAAACAAACGAATCTTAAAGCTTTCCTTGTTGCCGAACAGTAGACAATCAAGCTCCACTAACAGCACGGTGTGTCCACTGCTGCCTACATGCCTTTCAAAGCCTATCATTGAAAAGCTCTTAAGCTTTCAGTAGGTTCTGTGTGTCTGATTCATTCACTGATGCACACATGTGTTTTAGTGTTGAACGCTGATCATAGCTCATAATGTGTTTTGCTGTAGTTGTAATTAGACTTTGTATCTCAAAAGAGAACGTTTGCACATAAAGGAATGTGTCATCTCGGGTTATATTCTCTAAACACTTGATTCTGTTCAGGTCTCGGTGGGGCTAGAGTCTTTATGCGCAAGGTAGAAACACAACATGGAGGAGTATCGGTCCATCACAGAGCAACATAGACTCATCAGTCACCACTCACAAGTTCATAATGGTTATAGTTTCATATGAAATATTTAACGTTCATTTGTCTTCAGTTAAAAAATACATATTTATTTATTTATTTATTTATTTATTTATTTATTTTTAAGCAATGTTTTTTACATAATTACACTTCACTTTCTGGAAAAGCCATAAAATTGACCCCTAGTGGCTGGATATATCAGTGATTGTGTACTATACCTATTAGGGGACTTACAAGGTCTATGGAGCATTCAGAAAAAGCAAAGCAATATGTTTCTTTATCCACTACGAGGTTACACTTCACAGAGCAAAGGAAAAGATGATGAGTTTTATACACATCTGTGGCAAAGGACAAATCCAAAATCACTAGAAGCATATGTCCTTAAAGTCTCCATGCCCAGTGCCAAGTGTGTGCCATAAACAGAATTATGAAGGTTAATTATTTTAAAAGCTTCACAGTGAGATTATATAAAGACCACATACAGGGGAAAAACAAACAAGCAAAAATTATTTGGAGTGGGGAGTCAATTTAAAAGTGCTTTAATGCTACAAATTATGCACTAAATATAAAGAAAATACATAGTAATTATTATTCTGTGCCTGAAAAACACCTGTTTGGAAAACTGTGCTCAGTAATGGAGAGCCTGTCTGTGTTATTGCAGTTCACCTACTCAGCTACTGACTAATGCACTTTTAAAGTGTACGTAAACCCTCGATTTGAGTGGGTTCATCACTCTTGAGTGTTTGAAAAATGCACGTTAGGGAGTGGAGCACAAGTGCATGTACGGCATCAATAGTACCATCAATATTAACCATGACACATACTGGCCTAATGCTAACCAGTGGAAATATACATGGAGATTCAAGACATTGTTTCAGCAGTGGCAGCTGTTGGTATTTGTAACTTAAAGCACATATGGACTGAAAATGAGCTGAAAATCTGTTATAAAGAAAAGAGTGGTCTCTGACTTTTGCTGAGTGCTAATGGAACTCTAAATCCCCACCATTTGAGTACAAACACCCGTACTACAATTTCCTGCCTTTTCAGTCAAGGCTTGTTATCTGACCGTCTGGCGGTCCATTCAAACAGCACAGGGCAGCAGATCAGTCTTCTCTTTATGACTAATTGAAGCAATCACAGAAGGCTCGAACTAATGCGCTTTACACAGATAGCGGCTCCGAGGCATGTGGTGTCTCTCGCAGGTCAAGAGCGGAATAATTAACTGCCGATTAAACCCTCGGAAAGGAGAGTTTAGTAGTTTAAGAGCGCTTTAGAAGAAAACAAGGGCATTGGGGGTTGTGGGGGGAGAGGGATAAGAAGTGGATGTGTGTGTTCAGCTCTGATATGGTGTGTTTTTCTTGTCTGGTCTGTGTCTGTGTGTGTGTGTGTGTTATACACCATTTGCTGCCCTTGCATTTTAGTGATGGATGGTCTTTAAAGATGCATGTTAAGCCCACCCCTTCTTTATTGCTAGCAGTGGAGCTAAAAGCCTTGCAGATAACTGAGCCCACTAATTACAAAAGAGCCACAGCTGTTGGCTATTGTGCTCCAGAGTTTTGCACTAATGAAAGTCATGAGGTTGTATTACCACTTCTCACTTAGCTAATACTGATTATTAATACTTTGTAACAGTGTTATAACATATAATGTATCAATAATAGCTAATTTACAACTGGAATGAATGCTTCAATTGAATCAATGCTATAATTACCAGTTGTTTTGATTGTGAGTTATTATTACAAAATATAAAGTAACTAATACCAAAAAAATGCTTTATAGCGATGTTATAAACAGGACTAAAATGATCATTGATCAGTAATAGCTAATTTTTAACTGGTAATAATGCTTGACAAAAAATGTTTTGTCCTGTGTTGTTATTAATTGTTAACTAGTTATTACTGAGTAACAACGCTGTATAACAGTATTTAAATAAGAGATAATGGTTGTCACTTAAGATTAAGCACATGGTAATGCAATATCATGTATTTCCTCTTTATGCCATCTTATGATTACAGGGTTCAGCTGTAAACAAACACTGCACTGTTCAGTGCTTATACACATGTAATAAAGTCTCAAAGTAGGGAGCTGTTAAAACAAAGTGTTAACACTTTTAGAAATATCTCTAGCTTGAGTGGTGTCTAGTGTTCCGGGCCTTTCTAGGACAGAGCGCAGTTGTTTCGGGCCTTTTCTAGGACGGCTGTGTATTTTTTCCTCGGAGATGACACTGATGATTGATGGAGGGGAGTTTCCAGTTGCCACAGCAACACAACTTGTTTTCATATCTGGATTTCTATCTGATGTCCTCCACTCCAGTGTGATGCCTCGCTGTCAAGCTGTTTATGAAGAGGCCGATAAGACTCAGCATAGCCCTCGCAACCCATCTTCAGCCAGAAGATCTGATTAAAGGAGGGATTAATAAAAAGGAGAGAGAGAGAGAGAGAGAGAGAGAGAGAGAGAGAGAGAGAGAGAGAGAGAGAGAGAGGTGGGAAGATGTGAATGTCAGAGAGTTTGATCAAAGGGCTAGCTGTTTGAATATTCATGCTGCAGACATCATGTCTTGTTAACGCACACATTGTGTGTGTGTATGGTGTGTGTGTGTGTGTGTGTGTGTGTGTGTTGACACAGGTCTGTTTGCTGGGGAGATTTGGCCTTGCTCTTATTTTGTATCCTCATCTCTCTTAAACATTACATTGAAATGCGCATCACATCCCTGGAAAAGTAAACGGGTTCACACTGTCTGCTCAAATCTACATATACATCCCCACAGCATCATACAGAGAATCCAGCCAAAATCAGACAGACTGATAGGAATAAAAACACAGCCAGACAGAGTTATACAGACGGACAAATAAACAGACAGGCAGAGACATTGAAGAAGTGAAGATTCAGACTTACAGCCAAACAGAGAGAGACACAGAGGGAGAGAGAGAGGTAGAAAGATTCTAAGATAGACACATTACCAGAGAAGTCTAAAAACAGACAGAAAGAAACAAAAACAGAAGAGAAGAGAAGAGAAGAGAAGAGAAGAGGAAAGAAGGAGAGGAGAGAGCTCTGGCTTTGTTGCCCACGGCGAGTCTTTACGGCGCTGACGAAGCAGGACCACCTCATCGCGTATTCCACACAGGAGGAGGAGTGAAGAGGCAGGATTCTATGGCCAATTTGACTCCATCTTCAAAGAGACATTAACATAGCACTGGATCCCTTTTATCTCCACATTAATTTCAAGGATGCCAGGCAGAATTAAAATTCAGCGAGAATAAAACATGGCTAAAAATACACTTGGAGGGGAAGGAGGAGAGGGAGACGAGGAGAAAGGGCAAAATCCAAGAGAATCCAACATGCACCTTCTGTACTGTGAAAAACTAGCGCTAGGCCTATATGAATGTATGCTCAGAACCCAAATAAAAGGCTCAAACCCACCCCCGAACCATTGACACTGTATTTATTTAGAAGCAATTTAAAGTGAGCCAGTTTTGGGACAATAGCAGTGACCCAGAAACTACATCCAAACCTAAACCCTCCAGGAAATCTTGTAAACAAAATGCTTAAGAAATTACAATAGTCTTTAAAGGATGATCGAATCCCATTAGAGTTCTCAATTACTGTCAGGGGCTTAAATGCAAACAAAGCACGGAGACCGACTGCTGTGAATTCACATGTAACAAGAATTAACTGATATAAATACTGTACCTTTGTATATTATGATTCATTTGTATGTTCATAAAGTGAGCTTCCATCCACTGGTGGCACTGTTTCACTAACTGTGATCAAACTCTCTGTTATGTACCTGAAGAACAGCTACAAAACAGAGCTATAATCTCCTTGTGAAGATTCACAAACCACCAACACCAACCTTTTAGAACTTACTGTTAGGTTCATTGTTAAACTTAGACTCAATGATAAGTTTAGAGTTAATTTAATGACTGGGGTTAGGGTTAGGGAAGTTGTCAGGGGAGTCTTAAGGCTGGGATGCTAGAAATTCACATTCTCATTTTCCGTACGTGTTTTACAAATGGCAGTAATATTTAATACATATTGTATGGGGATGTTTTTAATAAAATATGAATCTATCCCAGAATTCCACACTATGTACTTACAAATGCTTTATAACACAATTATATATATTTTTAATTTTCTGTAATATTTTCTATAAAACTTCTCTATAAAAGTTTCAGTTTCATATGAAGTGTGTATTAATGTTATACTAATATAAATGCATTAATAAGAAGTAGAATATATTGGGTAAAATTGCCACAAATTAAAAATAACAATAACAGTAAAACGCATAATATATTTATATTTGTTTCTGCATAACCTATCGTAAGAAAAGGGCAGTGAATGTGGAGGACTTTACCACAGGATGGAACCAAGAGCTGTAATCAAAGAACACGATTTCTGCTGGAAATAGATGACCTTCTTCTGCTGTCCCCCACTGACCAGAGTCCAGAGAATGGCCAGGACTTGCTGGAGCAGCACAGACCATAAATCTCTGCAACAATTATGAGATTTCAAAAAAAGGATCAAGTGAAAGAACTAAAAAAAAAAACATGCTGAGCTTTGTGCAACAAAAAATGTCATTTATATGACATTTTCTGGTCATTCATAATAGTCTGCTTACAAAGGGTGTGTCTGGCATATGGTTCAAACGTCTACATATTTAGAGTTGGTTTTCATTCTGTGGGTGCATTGGCCATTGGGGGTGGGGGTGGGGATGTGGGGGCAGCAGAAGGAGGCTACAGAATTTTGGTGCCATTTAATCATTCGTAAAGAATGGCAGTGGTCACCAACCCTGCTCATGGGGATCTGTGTCCCTGCCAAGAGTAATTCCATCCACAATCTGCCACACCCACTCAAGCCTATTAACATATTCCATGTATGCCATTTCATTTCGCAATAATCGCAAACAGAGAAATGTTTATTAGCTGAGGAAGCATGTTTTATGCAGGTAGGGACAAAACTGAAGAGTGCAGGAATGTAGATCTACAGGATGAGGGTTTGTAACCAATGTTCTGTAGTATTACTCAGAAAGAACCTTAATTTTTAGGACTTCAAGAACACTATAACACTAATAACAAATACACACACCACCAAACAGACTGAAGTCCATACAATTCTGTGAAATTCTTCAAATGCTTACCAAAATCTGCCCCAACATATCCAGTTCAATCAGTTCTTCAGATGCTATAAGGTTAGGAAGTGTAGGGATAGTGTTACAAGAAATAGGTACAAGATACAAAAACTCTCTGCAAAGAGACCCCTTGAGCAGAGCTTTCCCCATGCCAAATATCTTCCAATATGTAGTTGCCAATCTGATCCTTAGTGGGGTCCCATAAGTGGCACAACTTTAAGCTTTGGCCCTTTCATTGAGAAATTGCCAGTGGCAGCACTCTGAAAAGAAGTGGGGGTTGGGGTTTACATATCTCAGAAGATGCCTATGCTGCCTTTACCCTCGCAGAATGATATAATCATGTGCATGGGGAGATTTTAGCTACTGGGGAGATAATTGGTTAGAAATGGTCCTGTAGGGTCCAGTACAGCCCCATGGATTTGTGTGACCACTGTTCTAATGTTTCCAGAGTGGACTAACCCATTATGCATCTATTATATATAATTAAGATATTGATATAAACACTTTTGAGTCGCCAATCCACCTACCAACATGTGTTTTTGGATTGTGGGAGGAAACCGGAGAACCTGGAGCAAACCCACACGGACATAGGGCGAACACACCAACTCCTCACCGACAGTCACCCAGAGCAGGACTTAAACCCACAACCTCCAGGTCCCTGGAGCTGTGTGAATGCTACATTACCTGCTGCACCACTAAACCTCACATGACATTATAGACAAACCTAAACCTATTGGCTTTGTCGATATTAATATTTTTAAACTAACTTTAAAATTGATGGCAGTGCCCTGTAATAAATGTCAATTAGCGACTGATGCTGTAAATAATGTATATTGAAATATTGAAAAGTCACATCATTGTTATTGAAACGATTCATATTGCAATATATATTAATATTGAGTTATTGTCCAACTATATTTTTGACTGACCATTTTATATTGGCCTTGCCTGCACTGGCTGTAGTGCAGGGTTCTTAAGGTTTCCTTCTACGCACTGGTTTGAAAACCACTATTTTAAACTCACTCCCACATACTGCATTAATACATAGAGTTAATTCCAGGAAGACTGACTAAACCAAAACACATCTGACATCCAACATAATTGCATTATATAATAGGATGCTATCTGGCTCTATAAAGATAGTAGCTCCAGTCCATGGCAGACTCAGTAAGCACCATCTGGTTCTAGAGACCGACAGGAGGAGTCTTGGCTACAAAAAGAGCAGAGAATATGTCAGTGGTGCAAAGCAAACAACAAAAATGGCCTCTGTTTTTAAACTAAAGGCACCAACTTTGGTGGCCCTCCCGAAAGATTACGTACTAAGTCAGAAATAGCTGGACTATACCACCCGCTCAAGCAGAAATGACTGTGTCTATTAGAGAACCGGAAAGTGCTGTGGTCTGACAGCACAAAATGTCCTTCTCTGCCACTGTCTGAGGGACAGTGAGTGACATTTCATGTCATGCGTGATCGAGGATGAGACTAAACATGAACACACATGGGCCTAATTAAGTCCTATTGGCTTCTTTTCCATCACATCATTCATGGAAAATGAACAAGTTACACATTCAATATCTTCTACTAAACTGAACTAATTCTTCCAGTAAGGGCCCATACATGTTAGTTACTTCAGAAAATGTGGGGCGTTCAGTACGTTTTTGATATGTATATAATCTACTAATCCTCCAGGTAATGTTCTAATGGTTCTAGGGAGTGACACTTTCTGAGGGTATATTAAAAAAAGCTCATATGGAATATCAGTGCAATTGCTACACAAACTCAAATATTATGAGGTAGACAAATATGTTGAAAAACAGTGAGCATCGAACTGTGTAACTATGGATTCTATAAGACCTACAGTTCTCACAGCAAAACTAACCCTTCCTGCTCATTTGTGCTCACTAAGAAGCTCCACATTTTTAAGGTGGAATGGTATGTTTGAGTAAGGGGCCGACCGTTGCTTGTGCATGGTTGAAGTTGAACTTGTCTCTAAGTTTTTATTAAGTGTTTGAACCTCATTTGTAACTTGAGTTTTGTAGCACTTTAGGTCTGCGTTTATTTTCATGCAGTTTGGCTCTCCAGAATTTGGAGTCGGTTCCTTACTGAAACAGGAAATTGAAGTCAATTTTACCCACCTAAGAGCAGGAATAGTGCAACATCCTCATCTCTTTTCACGTTTTTCACGTTTAAAACGTCTCTATACTGTCCAAACACCTTTAGATGCAGTTTCTCTGCCGTCGAAACAAGCCACTTAGTTTGTTTCTATTTATTGGCTGCATACAAACACCGTACCTTTTTCCAGACCTGAGAGCTAGCAAATGATGAGGAAACATTCCCTGAATTTTATGAACGTATTCTGGATTAAAATCATGAACATGGCCATTAAAAAAATAATAATAATTAAAAAAAAAAATACTGACAAATAACAATGGCAATTCAGTTAAATGTGACTACCATGCAAAACAAAGAGTTTTAGAGGGAGGTTCATTTCAGATTATATATTTATTTCTGTGCACATGAAAGGTCACATTGTTGGGGCAGACTGAGTGTTGTGTAACAGACCTGTCATTGTCATTTCCTCTGTGGGATTCACTTTCCAATATACAATGGATGGACAATTTGGAGAGAAAATGAACATCACTCGAGGGCTTTTAGAAATCCCATGTACAGTACAGCACTCACTGTAAATGAACCATTGTCTAACCAGGTTCAGCCCATTTTGGAAATGGAAGGTACTAATCAATGCTATATTCATAAGGCTAATTCATAATTGTAATTCAAACTGTGTTATGTAACCAAACACTATGTACTTATTATTTCAAGTATTCTATAATCTGCTTTATTTTCTCACAGAATTAGTGATCTTTTGAGGGCCCCCTGAGTGAAGTAAGCGGTGAGTTGGAACTGCAGTGAAGGCCATTTGTGGTTAGGAGTCCAGCATAACTGGCCTCTCTCTCTCTCTCTCTCTCTCTCTCTCTCTCTCTCTCTCTAAATGAGTAGGGTGGCCCCCATTCTCTTCCACCACCCTGCCCAAGATGATGCAAGCCAACACGTGCATCTTATTACTAACATAACATAATTGTGGAGTTAGCATTCTCCTCCAAGCATGTTAAGCTCCAATGACTGTTGTAGCAGCTGTTTGAAAAGAAGTGATGCCTGGGTTCATCTGTACACAAGCATTCACCCTCTCAGCTCATCATGTTATTGGGGAAGTCCTAGCTGTAGTTATCATTATGAATGACATAAAAGACTTGTGAATGTAATTTTAAAGCCCTACGAATACAACACTCACAAGCAGTGATGCCAGAAAACATGGAACTGACCATCAGTGAATATAGAGAAACTAAACAGAGAAGAGACAGAAGCAAACACAGAGGAATTAAAAAGAGGGCTTATAAATGTTGCCCACTTTTATTCCATGGATAATTATGGACAAATAAAACTGCAGGTGGGATTGGCTCTTGGCTGCATTCCGCCTTTGGCTGGACATACATCCGGCTACTACAGCAGGATCATGGTCATTAATGAGGCATGTGAGTGACTCACTCTTTGCTGCGCCCCGGGAAAAAGAGGCTGTCACTAACGGCCGCCTCTCTGGCGCTGACCCGGGGCCAGATGTGTCGCTGCTGACGCCACAGCTGGAGCGTGGATGTGAGTAGGAGGAGCTGCTCGGAGTTCAGTGTGAAGAAGGAAGTGTTTGCTCTGAGTCAGAAGAGAGATAATGCTGCGCGGCGGTCCGAAACAGAGGGGAGGAGGGCCTAAATAGCTTGGAAAAACGAAGCCTCCTGACGCAAAGAGCTTCTTTTGAGCCCTGGCGAAAGACTCGACTTATTTACTTATTTATTTTATTGCCTGCTCCATCAGAGGACAGATTTATTTTTCTATTTTGGTGAAGTCCACATGAACCTCATGCAACATCATCTCCAGAAATGCATTCCTGCAAGTACCTCCTCTCAACCACGTCATCCATATTTCATAACCTGCGGCCTCGCCTTTAAATTTCCCTTGCCACTGAGTTTTAGAGCCATTTTTATTGTCTCTACTTTCTTTTTTTTATTTACATCCACTTTCTGAAAAGCTTATCTTCACACGTCAAATCATCTCAGGTTACAATAGGACATACATTTGTGGCTATCTCATCCAACAGCACTTCTGAAATGAATAGTAGCAATAAGGGAGGCTTAGGATTGTGTTGGAGCATTTCTGTGAGGATTTGATGGCATGCTGAATGATGGATGATTAGTTTACAGCCATTTTTTGCCAAAGTACCAACTGGATGGTGCCCCATCACAACGGAAACTGCTCCACGGCTCAATGCAGGCTGGATTATACCTCTCTATCTGTTATTTAGCATGAGCATATGGCCTTAAACTCATGTACAGCTGCTCCAGAACATCCCTTTTCATTACATGCTATTCTGTTGAGATTGTACATACAAGCTGTGCACACAAATGAACATCTGTCTCCATAATCAGCGTCTTCAAACTTTCAAACAAACAGTGCAGCACTGTGTGCACTGTTTCCACAGCTCTCCTAACCCGAGAAGGTGGCCATGCATGAGTGTTTGAATTGGTTACAGAGTTGTGTACAACGCCCTCCCTTACGGCCATAATACTGCCACTCATCTCCCTCCAACAAAAACTACACAAAGCAGTGGATCAAATGAAGCCAACAAAGAAGAAGGCAAAGAAAGGGAGAAGAGGGAGCAAGATGGGGTGTGTTTGGAAGTGTATACGTGCTCACACACATACACACACACATACACACACACACACACACACACACACATGGTGCAGGTCCAAAAGAGAAGGTCTCAGAAGAGTTTTTTCCAAAGCGGTGAGCACATTGAATATTGATGCACCTCTCCTGCATTCAGGGCTTTTGCTTTTATCTCCGGCTCTCTCCCTCTCTCAAAGACACTACCTTTTACTTCCTCGCTTCTCAGAAGCAGCTACACAGCCAACTCCGCAGCCATCCGCTCCATCCATCCTCAACCTCCATCTAAAATGCCACCAGAGACCCAGCTCCGAGCTCCACGCTCCTCAGCCGCAATCCCGTCATCTGCATCTAGAGCAGGGGCCTATACTTTGGCACACAGCACTGTATGGAGCTGTATAAGTAGCGCCTATTGCTCACTGTGTCTGAGGAGTTTATTAAGAGCCCTGAGATAAGACTTGGAGGGGATATTGTCACATATGTATGTAATTACAGTGTAGTTATAAAGTAGTCATAAACAAAGCAAGTATTTTTATATATAACCAATAAATACTTGCTTTGTTTATTATTAATTTAGAACTATATATATATATATATATATATGTGTGTGTGTGTGTGTGTGTGTGTGTGTGTTTCTGTAGTGTTTCATAGTGCATAACAGATAAATTTCAGGTTCATTTAAGTTGTAGAAATACTACTTTTTAGAGATTTTGCTCTTTTCAACTCACTACAGTTATATTAAAAAATAACATAAACACAACTCTAGCTTCATGTGCTCAGGGGAAATCACCCAGCCTTTAGATTCCTACCTCCTGAAGTGAAAAGGCCTGAAATTTGAGCTGATAGAATACAAGCCAGTGCTTGTGTGGCCTGTGCCTGCAGCTGCCGGCAGGTTTTCTCAACTTCAGCTGATGCAGTGAATCTCTAGAAGTACACACAGACAGACTCACACACAAACACACACACACATGCAAAAATGTGCTGGCAACTCCCTGGCACAGTGTGGACAGTGCCAGCAGTGCATGTGTTATCACTTATCATGTGCTCCTAATTTTCCATTAGGCTTCTCAGGCTTTATCAGCTCTGTCCTACCGCATCAGCCAATCTGAGCTCTGATAACAGGATCACATCATGGAAAACAAACCTGGAAGTCTTTGATTATACTGCGATTGCTAATATACTGAACACACTCTGCTGCAAAATAGAGGCAGAGTTGATTAAAAAAAACTAATTTCCAAAAGACTGTGCTGGTGATGCCACAACTATGAGCTCATTTACAACGCTGTCTATAATTTAGAGACCAGTCAAAATGCCCATTTCCTCTTGAGCTCTCTGAGCTATTCATTTCTCAGAGTCAGTATCATATTATTCAATGTGGTTTTCATATTTCTTTCCGTCTTACTGAGAAACATGCCTTCACTTGAACTATTAAGAAGTTGATTGCACTTAGTCAAACTAGTTTGGTTAGTTCTATGTAGAGACAGCCCTTGTTTTATCTGAAAATTAAATATATATTAAAATGATAATAATGATAATTCCAAAAAGTTCCACAAAGTAAACTGCAATTTGCAGATCACTGAGTTCAATGCTGAACGTGCACCTGATGCAGTGATGGAAGGCACACTCTGCTGTAGTCTCCCAACATTTCACAGTCTGTCTGCCTCTCCCCAACACATGCTTCAGCATTGTTCACCTCACGTCTCCTGCCTTCAGTGCTGGCATCTGTGCTGAATATTTACAGATGTGTTTTTCTTTTAATTATCCCTTTAAAAAAATGCAGTAAAACAACTTTTTACAGCACTACCTTTTTATTAGGTGTAGGCTTTATGATCTACAGATGACACCAAAGGGGGTCCGGTGACCTATTGCCCACAAGTATGGAAGGATTGGCTGACTGCACATTCAGAAATGGTCCGTGCCTGTTTCCTATTTCCTTGACAACTACACATCTTTGCAGATCCATCTAGGGAACTAGGGATGACCCGATCCAGTGTTAGGATTGGATATTGGTCTTGATCTTAACAAAATTAGCTGGATCGTGTATCGGATGAATAAGCCAATCCAGGGGACCGATCCATTCACTTTCAAGTTTTGAAGCTTTTTTTTTTTTAAGTTTTCAGTGGCATGTTTGCAGTGTTTGATTACTGATTGCATTTGACCAAGATATTGGTTTATTCTCAGGTTCAGCTGCTAGATTTTGGATTTCTGTTTACACTAAATATTTAAAACTAAGATTACTCTTTGTGTGTTTGACAAAGTGAAGCTGCTTATTTTCATTTTTGGCTGATAAATTTTATTTATTTTAATATATATTTAGAAGTTTGACTTTTTCATTTTGAATTTGAGTACTGTGCCAAGGTCCAGCACAACTATTCATTTTAGTGACACAATATATATATATATGTGTGTGTGTGTGTGTGTGTGTGTGTGTGTGTGTGTGTGTGTGTGTTCATTTGTTATATTTTGTTAATATTTTTGTTAGTAAATCTTCAAGCCAATCCTTATGCCTTACGTCTTTCCCAAAAAGTGAGGAACATAGTTTATTAATTCAACAATGATATTGGATAATAATGGGGTATCTGAACTGAAAATGTCAGATCGGTGCACCCCTAATGGAAATCCTGAAACGAGTCCTGAAATAATCAAATCTTGATCTTTTTTTTTTTTTTTTTAAAGACAGAGTACTTGACAGCCAAACTGGTTGTTTGCATACCTCACACACACACACACACACACACTGATGGATTGGAAGTGGTAGAAAAGTTGGGAAATGGACATGAAAAGAGTGTTGTAATATGTTTGGTGGTGTAAACCAAGAGACATTCTAGAGTAAATATACATCTACCCTTGTTGAAATGTTGACAGTACATAATGTCCTTTACTGTCTGCGTTGATGTAGTTTGACTGTGCACTGAAATGAGTAGCATTGAAATATTTGGCAACACACACTATTTTTTATTACACAGTAAGTGTAATGCTGCAGATAATAAGAGGGTGATGGATTCGTGGAAGAAGCGATGGGTTAGATAGTAGAGTACATCTGCTGGGTGTATTTTAAAAGAGACACGCCTCACAGTGGTGTTCTGGCAGAGGACTTTTTTTTTTTTTTTAACAGCGGATTCAGGTGATATTTCTTTCATCCTGGGAAGTGGAGCCTGGTTAAGGTTGGATATCTTTCTCATTTCTAATGTCAGACACATTCCGTGTTTCCACAATAGATTACTACACCTTCTCTTTCCTCTAGGTCATCATTCATAATGCTACAAAACCCCCTACATTCAATAAGCCATTCATTACAAGTGACAGAAGCCACATTAGCATCTGTCTAGTCTCCGTTGTCATAAAGCTGCTTGGTAAAAGTGTGAATCCTGTATTTATAACGTTTTAGAAATGTATTTATAAGCTGTGATAAGGCTTACTGTCCTACACATGCATATTTCAGACACTGTAAAATCATATATGCCACATACACCTATTAGCCATAACATTAATATAGCTTCCTTATTTTGACACTCATTGTCCATTTTGCCAGCTCCAGTGACCACACTGTTCTACAATTACAGATTGTAGTCCATCTATTGCTCTGCACACTTTAGTAGCCTTCTATCGCCTTGTTTTTACAAATGTTAGAATCCCTGCAGGACCAGTGCAGAGTAGGGTTTGGGTGGTGGATCATGTGTGTATTGTGCTGGTACAAGTGGATCAGACACAGCAGTGCTGTTCGAGTTTTTAAACCCTTGGACTGAGAATAGTCCTCTGAACAAAAATATCCAGCTAGCAGGGTCCTGTGGGCGGTGACCTGTGACCACTGATGAAAGGCTCTGCAGCAAAAGATGAGCTACCATCTCTGACTTCACATCTACAAGGTGCGTCACAAGACACTGCAGATAGGACGCTGTATGAAGGACTGTAATTGTAGAATTACAAAATGCCCCGTTTATATAGCCTCATGTACAATGACCTACAGGTACCATTAGCCAATCAAGGAGAATATTCATGTTACCAGGAAATGGCTAGCAGTGTCAGGTGTCCTCTTCTGCCATTGGCTGTCAGGGCTGTCAATCAACTGTCAGTAGCTAATCCGTGCACGACTTCAGTTTGTGTGTTATCTCAGCTTACACTCCTAGTCTGTCTGAAGCCTCTGGTGTCTCGTCTCTGTGCACTCCCAAGGGAAGATGTGTGTGTCTGTGTGTGTGTATGTGTGTGTCTGTGTGGGTGGGTGAGAGAACAAGAGATAGAGTAAAATCGAGCAGGCCAGTGTTTGTGTCTGTGTTTGTGCTAGTGACTGTGTGTTCAGTGTGAGTGTAGATGCTATCAGGTTTCAGATATTTTGTCCACTCTTCTTCTTCCAGGTGGCTAAGCACATAGACTGACACACAACCCGCCACCTTTAATCTCCTCAAGGCCGATTTGCCCACTTAACCTGGTGAAGATAAGCAGGCTTAACTCCTGATAGTGTCTCAGGCTGCGCAGAGGCTTGTCCTTGTCCAAGAACTGCAACAACAGAAAGACAAACAATACCAGGTTACAGCCACCCTTCATGCATTTCTGTTCTTGTCAAAAACAGTGACTTCTTCCTCAGGAAGATATTTACAGATCAATTAACTGTAATGGACTGGATATGGCTTTCCAACCTGGAATGAATACCAATACAAAAATATAAATAAATAGAAACTCTATCCTCCTTCTGTGAGGAGTTGGTGTGTTCTCCCCGTGTCCACGTGGGTTTCCTCCGGGTGCTCCGGTTTCCTCCCACAGTCCAAAAACACACGTGGTAGGTGGATTGGCGACTCAAAAGTGTCCGTAGGTGTGAGTGTGTGAGTGAAGGTGTGTGTGTGTTGCCCTGTGAAGGACTGGCGCCTCCTCCAGGGTGTATTCCCGCCTTGCGCCCAATGATTCCAGGTAGGCTCTGGACCCCCGCGACCCTGAATTGGATAAGCGGTTACAGATAATGAATGAATGAATGAACTATCCTCCTTACAATCATGCAAGGCCTCCTACATCAAGCTTCATGCACTATATCTGAAGAACATCAACAAGTATTTACATCTAACCTTCCGCTGTGAGAAGGCAGTTAAGCTGTATTGGTCTGAAAGAATGAGGAGCTGCCAAATCTGTGCTCCGGTTTCCTCCCACAGTCCAAAAACACTTGTTGGTAGGTGGATTGGCGACTCAGAAAAGTCCATAGTTGTGAGTGTGTCGCTCTGTGAAGGACTGGCGCCCCCTCCAGGGTGTGTTCCTGCCTTGCGCCCAGTGATTCTCAGTAGGCTTCGGACTCACGGTGACCCTGAACTGGATAAGTGGTCACAGGCAATGAATGAATTAAATTATATATATGTGGGTGTGGGTGGGATGGTCTCTGATCTTTTCTACAGAAGAATAACACGCAAATATAAGCCAAGAAAAATGGCAAGGTATTACACATAATGAATACTTCAGAGGTTAATATTGAGAGTCCAGGACGTGTAGGAGTGCAGGAATGAATGGTAGATCATGAAAGAAAGTCAATGTTCATCAATCCAAGTTTTTAAACAGTTTTTTGTATGATGTAAGCCCTAACATTAATACACTCTATAAACCTGAGATAAGGTAGAAGTTGGTTTGAAGTGCTTTCTGAGGTTTAAATGGATGTAAAATATTGACTTTTGCTTTTGATTTGTTCATTCAAAGTGCTATTTTTCAGTTGAATACACCCTCTTAAACAGCTTGTTCCCAGCTGAAGCAATGTTTCCAGCCCTCCTTTGATTTCGATTGCTATGAACTAGAGTAAACCTTGGCTTAGTCAAAAGAGCAAAAAATAATTTTCGCCACAGGAAAACAGCAAACAGTAATTATGAATGCAATTCGTTATTAATTTTACATCTTATTTTCTATGAAGTGCCACTTAAATTGCTTTGTAGTTTCTGTATGAAACACTTTATACTCCAGAGAGTGGGTCCCCTGTGTAATCATGGGGCGACCATTATAACAATAGGGTTTTTTTTCTTAGGTTGAACAGATGAGATGTAAAACAAGGAACCAGGATGCGTAAGCACAAGCCATCCAAAAAAGTCCAACCCCCTACTTAGCACATGCCTCTAGTGAGTATCTGTCCAGCTACTGGGTGACGTTTTAACTGTGTTCTTATATGAAACACATTAACACATTTGTTAATACATTTTGGCTTGCCGCTGTGGACCATTCATAGAGGTGAACTGAAGCTAGCCACTACCAGTAATCTCCCCCAGTGGTCACCGACCATGCTATCTGTTAACAGTGCAACAAGGGCAAAGAAAGAGAGCTGGGTTCATATAATTAATTGTTTTACAGAGTCGGAGGCTAAATCAGAATTAATTATAATTTTATGAGCCAAAAGGACAGATATGAGGAATAGGGAGAACCAGGTGATGATATATAAATAAGACTCTCTCTGTGGTCCCCCCTCCTGTCTTATTGGAACGGAACCATACAAAAAGCTCCAAATCCCTGGTCAGACATGCAACAGCAGCTGAATAAAACAAAGAAAAGCTTCTCCTTTGATCTCTGTACTGGACTGGGATGAAAATGTGGAATTTGTGGGGATTACTGGGATATATCCCAGTATTCCTGATGGTCCCGTTTGCTAAACAGCAGATCAGCAGTGGTCTGACGTGGACAGCAACACACCCTAATGGCCTACTCAGCTCGCTGAAGTTCTGCGAAAAGGGCAGGCAATCATGTTATTTGTTTTTTTTTTAGCGGATTTTGATCCCTGTTCAAACAGGCAGCAGGCCTGGTGTGCAGATGGCTTTGACCTTCGTGTTTGAGACTAATTAAAGGCTGCTGTCAGAGCGGACTCCGCTCCGGCTTTTTTCAGATCAATGTCGGCACGCGGCTGCCGCAGTGTCCATTTTGGGCGGCCTTTAAAGGAAGAGATTCATTATGGGGTTCAATAATGGCTCGTTGGTCTCTGAAAGGTGGTGCATGCCCCTCCCAATTTAGGCATTCATGCGTGGCAACTTAACACTATGTATCTGAAGGGATATACACTCCTGAGTAAAGCAAAAACACTGGTGCTGCTGGTGCGGGAATCAGTTGATTGTTGACGTGGGTGGAGCTACAGGTACAGAATTTACAGAGTGAAACAGATATAAGTGTGCCTCTGTTGGTCTATATGTAAAAAGTGATTCCATCACTCTATTTCTCTGACTGCTGAATCTTTGATCCATGCTTTCCTCACATCCAGAATTGATTATTGCAACAGCATTCTCTACGGCACATCATCAAAATCCTAAATAAACCCCAGTATATTCAGAATTCAGCTGCACGCCTCCTCACTCACTTCCATTCTCACCATCACATAGGATTCAGTTCAATATTCTTCTCTTCACTCTCAAAGCCTTCCATAACCAGGCTCTGTCCTTATCTCACTGACCTGCCTCAACATCAAACTCCTTCCTGAAACCTTCGCTCCTCTGATGCCAAATTCCTGTCCATACATTGTAGGGTTAAGCACCAGACCTGGGGCAACAGAGCCATTTCCATAGCTTTGGAACTCCCTCCCCAAACACATGTAAAACATGAAACTATAGTTAGTAGATTAGTGTCTATGGTGGTGTATATACGCTGTGCAGCTATATAAACAGTATCTATAGAGCGGAGTACAGTAATGTGTCTCTGATGGTGTGTATAGGAGGTGGAGTCAGTGAATCAATTGCTTGTTGTGAATGGAGCTATGGCGACAATTCTGAAGTTGTGTTATAGTTGCTTGGGTGAGCCTCAGTGTGAATCACATTTCTTAATTTTTACATCTTCTGCTTGTTCTCAAGTGTTATCTTGCCCCTTGGAAATGAGTTACAATTTGCTGTGTTTAAAATCTTCCCCAATGAGCCTTCAAGAGTCCAAAACATCATCAGAACTCACATAAGAACAGTGCTTGAGTGGTGCTCTGCTGATGGTCCACAGTGATATCAGAGAATGCCTCCGGACTTTCATGCAGCTAAATTTAGGAAAAAGAAAAAGATGAGAACCACTGCATTAAACAATGGCCATCATAAGTTTTAAAGGATAAAATACTGACATTTGTGGCTTTGCCATTGAATTTCATGCCATTCGCAGCCCTTCGTTTGAAGTGTGCATCTGAAAAATCTCCATTTTAAGGGTCCCTACCTCTTGGCCCTTCCCTTCTTTTCCAACAAGAATTGAGACACCATAGGCCATACAGATAGGGCTAAGTGGTAAAGCTAAGTGGTGAAATGGGATTGACATCCAGTTGTTGCTAGAAGGCTCTGTGGCACTTATTTTGATTATAACACTTTAGAATTACAGTTGAATCACTGTACAATGCAGCAGATTATAATACTTTATATAGACAAGTAGCTCTCCACATGTTTTGACAAGTTTCCACACATTTTACAGGATTTTTGTATTCATAGTTTCCAATGCACACTGTAACTTCTAGGTCATTTCTCATAAGACTCAACTTTCTGTCCGGGATGTTTCCCTTTGTGCTTACTGGCTCTACTCATTTTTTATTTTCCCCATTGCGGTTAAGCCCAAACCAATTCGTCACAGCGCAGAAGCTAGAAATGCTGAGATAATAGCTTTGGGTATCGCAGGAGGATCTCAGGCATTGTTTGCTATGCCTTATTGAATCATAATGAGGAGACAATGCAAAGGACGACACGCTTAAGAGAGGGGAGGATGCAGCCTGAGCTTTCATTAATCACCAGTGATCAAGCCCCTCACTCAGACTAATGTGGAAGATTCTGAACAGTCCCTTTTATGGAAAGCACCGGAACGCTGAGAATGTCAAATCATGGGTTTGACATATTTGCAAACAACGGCAGTGATGGTTTTTGAAGTGTTCCCCACAAATTTATAGGATGTTTCCCTCATTGATATTCAGTTTTGCAAAAGTGAGTGCAAACTCAAGTGGTAAACAAGCTGAAGAAGTAGTTAAATCTATGCAGAAAACAATTCAGCCTTTGGCAGTCTCAAACAAAGCATGATAGCATGATGAAATTTATATTGTATTTATTATAAATGTATATGCATTTATATATGGTACCAGTCAAATATTTGCATACACTTACTCAGGGAGGGTTCCCATTGTTTTGGGCCATTTCCCACATATTGTGAATGTACAGTACCAGTCAAAAGTTTGGACATCTTCACATTCAATGGTTTCTCTCTTTTTTTATATAATAGGCAAAAAAGAGTTAAACAAACCAGAATATGTTTTATACTTTAGATTCTTCAAAGTAGCCACCTTTCGCTTTGATGACAGCTTTAAACACGCTTGGTGTTCTCTCAATCAGCTTCATGAGGTCGTCACCTGGAATGGTTTTCAGTGAACAGCTGTGGCCTCGTCAAGAGTTAATTTATAGAACTGCTCTCCTTCTTAATGTGTTTGAGACCATAACTCGGGTTGTGCAGAGGTAGGGGCTGGTACACAGTTCTGTACAGTGAATAACCCTAATCCACCAACGCAAAGATGTGTCCAAATTTTGACTGGTACTGTACCTGATTCTCCTTCTGTTCTGGGTTGATTTTCAACTTATTTCTCAGTGCTCATTGTTTAAATGTGGGTTGTGAATGGACAGACTGAGATGAGGAGGCCCACACAATAACACAAGGGTTGTACAGTTTCAGAGCACGTGGTTTGGTACACATTCCAAATGCCCAATAAAATGTCCATGCACTGAAATAGGAAATTGATCAGTGCTGGTCAAAAACTGTTCAGCCAATAGACTAAAGTCAGCTAATGCCATGTACAAAAAGTAAATTGTATTTTCCACATCTCTCAGTACAAAGAAACATTGAGTGAGAAAACAGCTTGTTTATGGATGAATAAAGTGAAAAAAATATATACTTTTTCCTTATTTGACCTCTTTGTACATTTAGCCTCATGAATATTTGGTGGAAAAGTGGACCTCTAAGATTCATATTTGAGTAGCCCTGGTAATAGAGGGCAGCTAGGGTTTCAAATACTGAATAAAAAATCACAAGGCTTTATATGAACCCAGGATATGCTCTAATCTTGACCTTCAGAGGATCTCGCCTGGAGATGAAACTACCATAGCCTTGGAACCAATGTGAGAGAATATTCCACTTTACTGTGTAGGCGTGTGTTTGTGTGTTTGTGTTTACATCTAGTATTTATACTAATATGAAAATTCAGACAGTGTTAGTATTTCACAATGTTTGAAACAAGATAAACTAAAAAAAAATGTAAGGATGGTAAAATAGACTATAAATACACAATATAGCAGTCCAGATGTGCAGTGTGTACAAACACATGGATGAGGAAGTGGCCACAGCAGTAAAGTGCCAGTGGAGTGTTACATTATTAGTTTTAGAGCTAGGTTACATTGCAGTATTGTACTTGTTTATGTATGAGGAAAACATGCTCATTGGGATATGCATGGATGCATAAGTAAACAAATTCAGTCAGGTTTAAGGTGGAATGGTATATTAGAATAAAATCCTATAGCTATAGGTGCCAGAATGCTACTGTTACATCATTTATGGTGGAAAGGAAAATGTGATTAAGAACAAAAGTTTATTTTTGATTACATTTCTTGGATGATTGTTCGCAATTGTTGTGTCTCATACTGTACTTTAATAATGTTGATATTATTATTGTAAACACCTTTTTAAACCAATTATACTATGCCTTGTATCATCTACAAAAAGGGCTCCTATTTAGGTGTTAAACACGCGCCACGTTTACAGCTTAAATTATGCCCTTTGGATTTGCTATCAAAGCTATTGACGAATTTGATAATCGACTGCTCTGCTCTGTGACCCAGTTTATTGATCACTTCGGCGTTCCTTGACATGCTCTTATCAAGTGAGGGAAAGCCTCTTTAATGCTGATGAATGTCGTTTACGAGCTTGGCCATTGGCAGGTGGAATTAAGGTCTTTAAACACAGACAAATGGCTCTTTCTCCCTCTCTGGCTCTTTCTCTCGGGAGTCACTGACCCATAAGCTGAGCTTGACGCGTGGCTTCACTTCAATAAATAAAGCGTGAAGTATATCACCTCTACATCACTGCCAATATCCCACCATGGTCACTTTGGCTTTAGAGGGCTGAACAGGACAAATCAGCTCCAGACCCAGTGAGGATGATGATGAATGAGAGGAGGAAGAACTGAGGGAGAGTGGCGGATGCAGCTGGTGTCACCCTCCCTGCGCACAATGACACCAATCATCAGTCAGGATATCACACACACCAAACTGTGGGTTCATGTGAGTTCACACTCACTGAGGCCATTATACCACCAACCAGCATGAAACATCTAGAGAGTAACTCTGTAAAAATTATTACTCAGTCACACTGCACTATAACATGTAAATCTGTAGTAATGTAAAATCTATAGTATGCTAAACAACTCATAACTATTTAGTCTTCATCAGAATCATATGATCTAATAGAATATCTAATTAAATTACCAAGTATTAAGTTTAGGATTAATTATGATTTTGACTTCCAAGCAATTTTGTGATTTAGTGATTGATTTCTTAAAACAATATAATACATTTAAAACTTAATTCATAACTATAAAAAATTGCTAAGAAGAGAGTCTTCAAATTTCTAATGGTCTAATCGAAAATCTAATTAAAGTGCAAATAATAGGATTAATAATGACACCCTGGAAAATACACAGTTTTTTTCCTACTTTTAATAAGTTATAACAAAGTAATAACTACTGTATTGTGAACACATTTCATAGCTATAACAAATATTGAAAACACATTTCACCCATAAATATCTTACATGTTTAATGGATGCTTTATTAAAAGTCCAGTATTTAGATTATTAATAGCATTTTCATATCCAAGAAGGTTTATGTTCTGTTATAAAATGCTATAACAATGTAATAACCACAAATGTGCCGATAATTAATGCATGCCTTTAGAAACTGCAGATTGAGTAATTATCTATTATATTGAAACAACAAATAAATAATTTATTCCTTATATAATATATTTATCATTCTACTATTTATACAAGAGGTTTATTATTTAGCCAATAATTAAAAATATGTATCAACTGTGGGAAGACTTATAATAGTTGCAATGAATTCAACAAATCATACAAATGAAAAACATTAAAATAATAACTTTTTATAAAATTAATTCATTAATTTCATTAAGTCTATAATGTAACATTGTACTATTTCTACAACACACAGTAGCAGTTAGTTATTGAGACAATGGAATATTAAATAAAGACCCTGTCTCTGTGTCAGTCATTATATTAAAATATGTAAAACTGACCATTTTATGGGCTGGGGACATGAGGAAAGGGGCACGGAAGCTTTCAAACTAATGCATTCCATCACTGCCCATGATATCAAATATCACCACTGTCAGAACAGGAAGAGGAGGGCTCCTTTACATCAGCTCACCCAGAGGAAGAGCTTGTGATATTAAGCTCTCAGATAAATAGGCTATCTGCTAGATACACTTAAGTGCTATTCATATGTGCGTGTGTGTGGACCTGGATCACGCACAGCTCTTTTAAAGTGAATGAGGAACATGGTTTATTCTTACTGGCAGCCTGGCGTTCTGTAATGGATTATCTCAGTTATATGGTATTATGAAGACAGGGGAAGAAAAGGCTCAGCTTTCAGCCATTTTGTCTGGCGCTCTCACTCTGTATAGTCTCGCCATTAAAAGTGAGACAGAGGCAGGCTGTAAATATGCAGCGAGGACCGGCCCGAAGGCACAGCTCTGTGTAAAGCTTTATCAGAGTGTGTATTAAATCTCCGATAACCATGATTCCACTTTACTCTAACGTTCAGAGAGAGAGAGAGAGAGAGAGAGAGAGAGAGAGAGAGAATGGAGACAGATTCAGAAAAGAACGTAACAAGAAAATGTGGAACATATTTTTAAAAAGTTTAAACATGAAAGAACTTTAAATAAGAAACAGAATGAAAGTGAGAGGGACAGAGAGAGAGAGAGAGCGAGAGCGAGAGAGAGAGAGAGAGAGCGAGAGCGAGAGCGAGAGAGAGAGAGATTAAAGGGGTAACAAAAAGGCTCCTGGTAGGATTTGGATTCGTGTTTGTGGATGTAAATCCTACATTTTTCAGGAAAGAGAGAGAGAGAGAGAGAGATGGGTGATTTGGTGTTTTTCTTTCTCTGCCTTCCTAATGAGCTGTGGTCCATCCTGCTGCAGCAGACACAGAGCGTATCCTCAGCAGCCAGCCGCACACACACACACACACACACACACACACACACACACACACACACATACACATACACAGATGGCGTGCTTCATAAACGTCTGCATCAGCTCTTGGAGCCCTTCTGAATCCAGCATTAGACAGTGGGCCAGCGGATGTGAAGCCCGGCCTGGTCCTGCTCCGTATGAAGGTGTGCGGAAGTGTGCAAAAATAGGCAGCTTTCTTTCTGGAAGAGATGACGGGATTGAGCAGGTCTTTGATTCTCAATAAGGCCAATGCGGAGTGAGAGAGCCACCGTAGGTTAAACCACGGCTAACACACCAACTGATGGCTCTTGCATAATTCAGCGCCACAAAATCATATGATCAACCACAGAGAGTGTTATCTGCATAATATTGCAGTGCTGGAGGAAGGGGGTCATCTATATTTGATCTAAAGTCCTCAGGGAATTGCGAGGGGAACACTAGGGGGCAAGCTTGAGCTTCTGTGTTTCGACACCTCAGCAGAAAAAGAAGCCAGATGAGACGGAGACAGAGTCGGAGAAGCGTCTCCGTGCCTCCTCTGCTCCGGCTCTCTGCTTTTCTTCTCAGCTCAGGCCTTAGTTCCTTCAAGCCTTTCCACTTGTCCTCGTTCGCTTCTGTGTTCTCTTCATTCACAAGCCTCGTCCACACATTCTTGCTACGTTTAAATACGTTATAAAAGTAACGGCTCCAAGATCAGCTCTTTGAATCCAATAGGAATGGTGGTCCTTCTATGGCCAGAAAGAGGAAAAGGTGCCAAGTAAATGTCCCTGAAAATACTTAGCAGGGCTCTTAACACCCAGTCGTGTACCTAGGATTAAATACAAGGGATCTTTAGTTAAGAACATGGTTCTATATTGAACCCTGAACACTCAAAGAACCCTTTGCCTATTTTAAAGGATAATAGTTTTTTTATAATACTACTACTACTACTACTACTAATAATAATAATAATAATAATAATAAATAAATAAATAAATGAATAAATGGTGGCACGGTGGTGCAGTAGGTAGTGTCGCAGTCATACTGCTCCAGGGACCTGTAGGTTGTGGGTTTGAGTCCCGCTCTGGGTGACTGTTTGTGAGGAGTTGTTGTGTTCTCCCCGTGTCGGTGTGGGTTTTCTCTGGGGGCTCCGGTTTGCTCCCACAGTCCAAAATCACACCCTGGTAAGTGGATTGGTGACTCAAAAGTGTCCGTAGGTGTGAGTGTGTGTCGCCCTGTAAAGGACTGGCGCCCCCTCCAGGGTGTATTAATGCCTTGCGCCCTGTGGTTCCAAGTACTCTCTGGACCCCCTGGAATGGATAAGCAGTTACAGATAATGAATTAAATAATAAATAAAAATAAACAGGAAGTTCAAATGGATTTTTGCAGTTAGCGCAAATTTCACATATGGCACTATTATGTTCACTAAGGTACATGGACATACCACTGAGGGTCCCACCACTGACACCAATAATATACACCATTTTTTGTTATTTTTATTTGTGAGAATTCCTACATTTTCCACCACTCTTTGTATTTTTCCTTTTCTTCTAGACCCTTTTTCAGGTTCATTGCAGGTTCATGTTTTACATTCCTATTCCATGTAATTCTGATGACTGGACAGGTGCAGTGCCATCAAACCACAAGTTTTAGGCCTGTGGCTGAGCAAATTGTTGTTTATCCTCCATTGTCCTTCTGCTCCATTTAAAATGCAGCCAAAGTCATGGTGGAGGACTGGCCATTTATTCACAATGGCTGCTTCCCTTTGCAGCAGACTGAGCAGGCTCCAGGCTCAGGGTTTTGATCACATCCAAAGGGGCTGGCACATTTTATTCTTTTAGCCCATGTATATCTCCTGTTGTATTCGTGCCACTGTGATCTGTTGTTGAAGCCAATGGTACTTGGTTCCATTCTCTGGAATTTCACTTGTACTTTCCCTCTCTTGTAGCTCTGGTTTAAACTGACTGAAGTTGGTACACAGCTGCCAGTCCAACACTGTGCCCAACATGAAGAGCTTTAACACTCGGTTTGTCCCCTCCTTGATGTAGCAACAACCTCCACACTATGGGGAAGGCTTTGGTCTAGATGGTGTATTGTTATTTTGATGATTTGATGGCATTTGGCCACATGAACATTAGTGAGGTCAGGTACTATGCCGGAGGATTACCACTCTATCCCAATGGTAATGGACAGAGCTCCAACATTTCTTATGTTCACTGAGTTAAAGCTCCATGGAATGCTCTACACTGGACATGTTGACTTAAGGCATATGTACAGCTGCTTCAGCAAAAAGAGTGATGTAGTACATATTTTGATGTAGTACATAATTTACTAAAAAAACACAGCAGAAATCTGTAGCATTTTTATGTTTGCGTCACCAAAACTCATAATTATTACCTGTCCACAGGTGGCACTGTTTCACTAAACACATACAGTACATACTCTCTGTTATATACTTGAAGGATGACTAGAAATAGCTGATGTTTTTGGTTAGTGATAGCATTAAACAAGAACAAAGCACTGTAATTTGTAACCTTTTGGAGTTAGGTTTAGGGTTATGATTAGTGTTTGTGTTTTGGGTGTTTGGACGTTTCAAACACAAAACACTGTCATTCCTAACTTTTTTGGGGCGTATAGGTTTGAAGTCAGCAGTTGAATCAATTTAAGTCATCTTAAAAGAACCATTTTATTTTAATTTTTTGCTGTATAAGAACACTTCACTATAATGTGCTATATAAAACAATCTATACCATATTCTCCATCAATATAAAGAATTAGAATCGCTTTATTGGCCACTGTGCTTGCACACAGAGGGGTTTGTTTTCCGCATTTAACCCAGTCCGTGCAGTGAAACACACATTTACACACACACTAGTGAACACTAGGGGGCAGTGAGCACACATGCCTGGAGCATTGGGCAGCCCTAGCAATGGTGCCCGGGGAGCAGTTGTGGGGTTAGGTGCCTTGAACCCCTTCCAGATACAAAGAACCATTTAATCATGCACACGCTTGTTGTTTAGGGTTCTATTATAGAAAAAAAAAATACATTTGAAGAACCATCAATTTTTTGTGTGTATTCTGACCGTTCTGAGAACTTGTAAATTGAAATAAGACAAATATTACCCATCCATCCATTATCTGTAACCGCTTATCCAGTTCAGGGTCGCGGAGGGTCCAGAGCCTACCTGGAATCATTGGGCGCAAGGCGGGAATACACCCTGGAGGGGGCGCCACAGGGCAACACAGACACACACACATTCACTCACACCTACGGACACTTTTGAGTCACCAATCCACCTACCAGCGTGTGTTTTTGGACTGTGGGAGGAAACTGGAGCACCTGGAGGAAACCCACGCGGACACTGGAAGAACACACCAACTCCTCACCAACAATTACCCAGAGCAGGAATCGAACCCACAACCTCCAGGTCCCTGGAGCTGTGTGACTGTGACACTACCTGCTGCGCCATTATTATTATTTAATTCAAATTATATTTAGTACACATTCCATATGTATTATGAATCCTGAGAATGCTTAGTACATTATCTATGCTCCAAAGCCTGCCATTGTATCTGTAATTCACTATGAAGAGTCTACAAGCAAAGTGTGCACCCTAAAGTGGTTATATTCACCAATTAGGACAGTCCAAAAAAGTTTGGAAACGATGTATGTGGATCTGCAAAGCTGAACCAGACTGATTTATAATCCACGCTGTTTCTTTAAGTGTCGCACACACTGAGCCATTTCAAACTCATTTGCAGATGTTAGATACCTCCTTGTTCATTTTATGACAGCTCTTATGTCTTCTACAGCACTCAGCTATAGAAGAGATGCTCGCAGCATATGGAACTTTACTTTGAAAAAAGCTAATTTCATGTGTGTTGTGACAGTGGCACTTGAGCGGAGGCTTAGAAAGTGGGCCACCCCGAGAGAGGCTAACTATATAAGCAAAGAACTTTAAAAGCACCCAAACATAATTAAAAACACACTGGAGAACAATCACCAGCAGGGCCATTAAACAAGCCGTGTGCGGAAGAGCTAATACCAGGGGCGGAGGAATGACACGAGCTACATTTAATGACTCACACCCAGAACATTGTTTTCAGCCGTGGCACAAGCACTGCTCTGATCAAAGCAAACGTACAAATCTAACACTTGGAGGGTTTTTCCAAAACACGAAAAGGTCCAAACAAGAACCAGCTGAATGTACAGTTCGAGGTCATTTTCCACCAACTGTAGACACAGCTGGGAGTGGCTTAATAATCACAATGAGTCAATAGTCTTACTGTGCATTCTGTAGTCTATAGGTTTGGGGACCCATGCCCACACAGAGCTTCACTGCATTCCCCTATGCTGCAGTTCCAGCTTTTATTCTTTATGCTAGGTGCTGGAACATGTGTGAGGGTTTGCTGGTATCCAGTGGCAAGAACCTTGATCATGCTAATGTAGGGTGCTAAGTTCAAGATCATAAATTCAGTTCCAACTCATCCTCATTGTACGGGATGGTGCTCCATCACTCCTGAGAATGCAACCCCACTACTCCAAGGTTTAATCCCGGGGGACATTCAAAAGTGTGTTTGTGTGTGTGTGTGAGTTTCACTTTGTGAAGGACTGGCGCCCCCTCCAGGGTGTGTTCCTGCCTTGCACCCAATGATTCCAGGTAGGCTCACCACGACCCTGAACTGGATAAGTGGTTACAGACAATGAATGAATGAATTAATTCATTCATTTCACACTCTCCTATGGGCATTAGGCTATGAACGCTCTGCAATTCAACATTCATCCACAAAGAGTGCACTTTACACACAATTCAATTCAGCAGTGAAGAGATCTTCAGGCCCAATGGGCATTGTAACTGAATAAGTATTAGTCTAATAAACCATAGTTGTTGTACATTCACTAAGTGAGCTCCATTCCACAAGGGGCACTGTTTCATTAAATACATTAAAACAGCCATGACATATTGGACAAAAAAAGACAAACCCCATTCAGAATGGGATTATTGTAAATGAATGATGTACATAATGTATTTCACTTGCAATAATTCCATTCTAAATGTGATTTCTCACTTTTTTGTCCAATAAATCACAGCAGTTTTGTATTAATTACAATGATTAAAATGAATTCTCGTTACATGCGGAAGCAAATGACATGCTTGTTGGAGTGTGTTGGGGGCTGGGGTGTGTGTAAGGGTTTACTGTTAGGTTCAGGTTCAGGGTTAAGGTTAGGGGAAGTTTAAAGACTGATTTTGCAGCCAGGCTTTCACCAGAACATACACAAATATATTTTGCACACATTTTAGATTTTATAAGTGTCAATGATGTATACCATGTACTAATCCTGGGCGGCACGGTGGCAGGGAGTGTCGCAGTCACACAGCTCCAGGGACCTGGAGGTTGTGGGTTCGAGTCCTGCTTGAGGAGTTGGTGTGTTCTCCCAGTGTCCGTGTGGGTTTCCTCCGGGTGCTCCGGTTACCTCCCACAATCCAAAAACACATGTTGGTAGGTGGATTTGCGACTCAGAAGTGTCCATAGGTGTGACTGTGTGTGAGTGTGTGTGTTGCCCTGTGAAGGACCAGCGCCCCCTCGAGGGTGTATCCCTGCCTTGCGCCCAATGATTCCAAGTATCCCCGCTCGTTTGATAAGGTACTGACCTTTAAATCAGATGCAGGAGGCCCATTACAAATAGAAATGGCTGATGGCAAGCATCGAACATGCACTGCTTTCAGGGTTCCTAGAATGTCCAATTTGCAGATCGTTGCTGGAGAAACCGCTTGTAGTCTCAGTTTTAAAAAAGAAAAAAAGAAAAAAAAAAAAAAACAGGCCTTGAGAAACTTTGGAGAGGTCTATTAACAGCCAGTGTCTCCGCTGACACACGGCAAGACGGTCTCAAATTAGCCGGACGCTCCCTGACGATTCTAAGCGCAGGTTTGGCGATTCAGCAGTTCGGGGAAATCTCTTTTGTCAGGTGCTGCTGGCGAAGGTGATCACAGCCAGAGAGGCTTTGTAAGCAGAAAGCCAGCGTCTCTGTCTTTGTGTATGAATACAACTGCCACACACTTTGTCGCTCCCTCGCCACTGCAGCTTGCTACAGGAAAGCGAGGAGGGGAAAGGGGGGTGAGGAAATACAATAGGCTTTGGATCTGCATCAAGCACCAACACTTGACAAAAGGTGAGAGAGGGGAAAAAAATAATATTGATTTGAGCAGGGAGAGCTGGCGAGGCGAGAGAAGGAGAAAAATCGATAATATGTGGATAACCAGGTGAAAAAATAAAAATAAACAAAAAGAATAAGCTGGGTCCAATGGTGAAAGATTGTCAGAAAAAAGCACATTCTGTGTGGAGTTCTCTGGCCTAATGATGCCTCTGTGCCAATCTGGCAGCAGAGATACATGTCCAGACTTTTGAGGCCCCTCCTTCTAAAGTATAAAAAATGTTTTAAGTGTACCTGCTGCTGTCAGCAGTGTTTCAGACTGGTCTCAAGTAGAATTCATAAATATCTAACTACAAGACTATTCCAGAGATTTGCACAATGTGTACTAAATATAATTAGCACTTGTAAATGTATATTATTTATACATGTGGATATTCCTATGAATCTCTGGCAACCCTGTGTAAAAAACAAGCTTGAAAACTGTAAACCTAAGCCTAAGTCTAAGCCTTAAAGGAACAGTAAGCACAGTTTCTGTAGTGCTGAGCCCAGACTACCTACAACAGAGGTCTCTATTCTCTCTATTAGAGCTCAGAGAAGCATCACAAATATTTAAAATCTGTAACTAAATTACCTACCCTGTGTCCGAAATGACTTCCTATTGAGTATTCCCTGTATTACTCACTATATATTTTACTATTATAGGGAACTGAATTCAGGAGGATAGTGAATGATTTTGTACACTATCTTATGTGGGTTTTTACCAAAGAATGCAGTGGATTATGGGTAATCTGATATTTGTTAGTGTACATGGTTGTACACTACTTTATGTAGTGCATTGTGGGATTGTTTGAGTGCACTGAAAATTGTCCACTATGGTTTTGGGCACTAGTACAAAATGGCAGAACCCCAAAGTAGTGCACAATATAGTGAATAGGGCACAGTTTCAGACACAGCGCTAGAGATTCTTTAACAGGAAAACAAATGATAAATCCCTAACTGAGGTTAAAACAGCAGTGCATTGTGCTTGTGTAATGTTTATCGCTAACAGAAAAGCACACTTCTGTAGCTCTTCCTTGGGTACATATCAGAGAGCTTGAGTGTACTTAGTGAAACAGTGCTACCAGTGGACAGGAGGTCACTTACTGACTGTAATGTAACTGTATATTAAACGGATCAACACATACAGACGTTGTGAATATGTGTAGTTCTTTTTTCAGTAACACATGCGCACATTTTTGGAAATTGTGTCGAGTGTTTACTTAATCTTCACATATTCACCATGATCAGTAACAAGCAAACGATATGTAAGGCCCTTAGCATCTGGATCCAATGCCTCTCATGATATGGTATGTCGAATCCAAAACTTAACATCCAACATTAGCACCTCACCTCAGAACTGTTTACACGGCTCACTCAATCAAATCCTCATTGCAGTGTTCCAGCCTTCTCAGAAGTGTAGAGACTGTTACTCGAGCAAAAACTGGTCAAACTCCCTTTCAATTCTGATTACAGGAAATGTCTTGAATGAGCAGGTATCCCCAAATGTAATGCCTCTTAGCAGAGCCTCAGGTTATAATTAGCAGCATTAACAAGAGGCCATGCCTGCTCTCCCTGGTTTACCTCTATGTTTAAGTCAGTGGTGTGGCAGGTTTCGTTAGCATTAGCAGGCAAAAAACGACTGCATTCCACAGCCCTTTGCCTCACACCTTTCCCCCAAAGACCGTGGAGCTGAGAAGTGCTGTTTTAAAGACGGCAGATTGTTTCTCTAATGGGCTGAAGCAGTCATTAGCAAGACACCAAGGCGGAAGCTCCAGTCAGTTGGGTCATTACAAGTGCACATATTGTGGATGTACACGGGAGACTGATAGAGTGTGAAAAGAGACACAGCCCCAATCCAAATACTATGAGAAGGGCTCATCATCTTTGTGCTCTCTCAGTCATTAGCGCCGATGGGCTAACAGCTCAGATAGGTAAGCGCTGCCTGCCTGTAATAGCTGCGATTTTGCAAAGTGCTCTGAAGAAGAACATAAGATAGAGCCGCGGATCCGTGGTGGTAAAAAGCATCCAGCAGGCCCCACTTGAGATTCCGAGAGGATCCTGGCTGGGTTTCTTTTCAGAGGATCTGGCCAAATGTGTGGAGCGAAATGGGGCCACTGGCCGGTCTTTAGATTCCGAATCGCATTGGACAGCCGAGCTGTCGAACTGATTCTTCACACTTTAACATGCAGGGAAGTGTAACTGCTGCGAAAAGTGCCAGATTCAGAGCCTCTCAGCTAGTGAGAGAAGACCTAGAGATTTGATACACTGCGGGCCACTTTCCCAGACCCAGATTAAGCCTAAGACCTAGACCAAAACGAATTCCCAGCGTCGATTTACCATTGGCACTGCAATTTGGCCCCTAACTAGGCTTTATCCATAGCTGGCTATCCAGCCTTGTCCTAAAGTATCCAGACACCTGCTCATGCAGTACTTCTACTTCTTCCAAAATGAAGGGACTTAGAAGACACTTTAAATCCTCCTCAGCTGCTGGGATCTGACCCCATTCGGCCACAAGAGCATTAGTGAAGTGAGCTGTGATGTTGATTAAGTCGAGATCACACGCAGCCTTCTGAATGTAACCCAAAACTGATCAATGGTGCTTCACCCCACTCCAATGAACCTGATTCATTGCATTCCTTCAATCATCAGTGCCAGGGAGATTTACACCTCTCCAACTGACACCTGGCATGATGCTTAGGGCTGGGTAGGGCTGCTCTAATGATGCCTTATTCTATTGCCAGTGCTTTTCTAAGGAGAACACACATTTCTGAACAGATTTAGCATCTGTAAAATCAAAAGGGACAGCAAGTTGGCACTATATGTAGTGGCATTGTCACACATGCTCCAGGGTCCTGGGTTCAGTTATTGCCTCTGGTCACTGTCTTCGAGGAGTTTGTTGTGTTCTCTCAGTGACTGTACTGGTTCCCCCCAGGATGGAAAACACCTGTTGGTAGGAGGATTGGCTGTGTGAATCTGTCCACAGGTGTGAGTGTGTGTGTGTGACTGGGTGAGTGTGCAGTGACTGGTGTGTTGCTGAGGTGCAGTAACCCTAAAGATGGACAGTCACAGGGAATGAATGTATGAATGAAAATCAAATAGAGTGCTATAAAGAAACATTAAGTAGTTTTTTAACCTTTCATTTACACCTTCAAAATCACTGTGAGGCTTCCCTGACCTGTAACTGACCTGTAATAGGGAGAACAGGCCTACAACAGCACTGCAGAAACTGCACTGTGTAATTTTTGGATGAGTAGGAACTATTCATTTTAACTAAACCATAAGATTAAAATGACTAGGTGTTTCTATAGTCCTTGTTCATTTAACAGCTCCATTAACCATACAGATACAATTTGTAGATCTACAATCACAGATACATACGAGCCTATCGAGCCTCCTGTCACTCTGTTCTTTGATAGTCAGGAGTCAGGACTCACGCAGGACCACCACAGAGCAAGTGTTTAGATGGTGGATCATTCTCAGAACTGCAGTGATACTGATATTGTGGTGGATCAACCATAACTTTATGACCACATGCTTGTTTCTACACTCACGGTCCATTCTCTCAGCTAACCACAGAGTAGCTCTAGTTCTACAATTACAGACTGTAGTCATCTACTGCTCTGCATACATTGTTAGCCTTCTTTCACCCTGCTCTTCAGCGATCAGGACCACCACAGAGCAGGTATGATTTGGGTGGTGGAGCATTCTCAGCGCTGTGGATCAGACACAGCAGTGCTGCTGGAGTCTTTCAAACCCCTCAGTGTCACTGTTGGAGAAGTCCACCGACCAAAAATATCCAACGGACAGCATCCTGTGTCCACTGATAAAAGACTTGAGGACAACCAACACAAACTGTGCAGCAACAGATCTTCTACGAGGTGGGTACTGTGTTTAAAATCTCAAGCAGCACTGCTATGTCTGATCCACTCAAATCAGTGCAACACACGCTACACCACCGACACATCAGTGTTACTGAGAATGAGTCACCACCCAAATCACACCTGCTCTGTGGGCGTACTCACCATTGAAGGACAGGGTGAAAGAGAGAAAACAATGTATGCAGAGTAAGAGGTGGACTACAGTCTGTAATTGTAGAGCTACAAATTGTTCCTGTCTGGTCAGTGAAGCTGCGAGAATGGACAAGGAGTGCAGAATGTAGTAACAAGGATGTGGTCATAATGTTACGGTGAATGGTCAGTGTATGGCCAGTGTATGGTGTCCTATACAAGAGAGGCTTGAGCCATTCATGACATCCATTTTTGAACATTTACAAACTGTACGGAGTTCGGCGACACAGACAGATTTCCACTGATGTCTATCAGCCTGACTTTTACAGAAGGAGGCGAAGGACAGATCAAAGTGAGGGGTGACATTCACACCTGTTACGCACCGCTTTTGTTGTTGGCTGCGTCTCCTGGCCCCAGTCTCCACTTCAGCCCTTAACACCTTTGGAAACAGCTTATATTACATTCAAGATAGGCAATCAAACCCTCCATCATCCCCCTTTCCCTCCCCTCCCCTCTCCTTGACACGGTTATGTCCTGCCAGAGAATATTTCCTCTTTATCTGATGGCCGGGGCTGCGATGCGCGCCCCTCTAAACCCCTCTCATCCCTCCGAGGCTGTGTTTATCGGAGCGTGGATCTGCCTCCATCTCTGTTTCGCTGTCACACGGGAGATAAAAGCCCGGCTGATCAGCTGGGGCGAGGTGCTGAGATATGACCTTTAAGAGAAAGGGAGGGGGATAGAGGGGGTGCTCCATGATCCACAGTGAGGGCAGATATAGGACGAGAGCTTATCAGACCAACAGAGAGATAGGAGCGTGGATGTGGAGAATGAAGCAGACTCATGAAGAGAAAGAAAAATAGTGAGAGAGAGAGAGAGAGAGAGAGAGAGAGAGAGAGAGAGAGAGAGAGAGAGAGAGAGGAGTAGTATAGTAAAATAAAAATGAACTGTACTTGTATCTTCAAGTCTTACCAAGTTCACTGGTGCTTCTCCACTGTGAGTTTTAACACTTTGGTAATGAAAAATATACGTTGACAAACTATTTTTCACAACGAAATTTTGAAGAAACAAATAAAATAATCATTGGAAGAGTACTATGATGAAATGTATTTTTTTAACATCTTATGAACAAATAAAATCTATACCAATATGTGAAAGACATATGGCCTGTTGTTTCTGATCTGAATACAGAGTATCACAAGGAAATATAAACAGGAAAATGCTCCTTCTGTTTACAGTCTTCAGGGCAGTGAGAGCAGCCAGGTGGAATAGTGAAGAGGCATCGACTGCCTAAGAATCGATTCTTCCTGCGTCTTGGAGTCACTTGTATTGACTGTTGGCCAATGATTCATAAGAAACTCTAGGAGCTGACTCAGTCTTGGTATCAGAGCACTTTGTATTCAAAATGAATTTAAAGGGAGGGATTAGGTGGCCAACTTTCTTTTATAATTTTGATTAACTAAAGTTGGGCGGCACCGTGGCGCAGCAGGTAGTGTCGCACTCACACTGCTCCAGGGCCTTGAAGGTTGTGGGTTTAAGTCCCACTCCAGGTGACTGTCTGTGAGAAGTTTGGTGTGTTCTCCCTGTGTCCGTGTAGGTTTCCTCTGGGTGCTTCAGTTACCTCCCACAGTTCACAAACACACATTGGCAGGTGGATTCACAACTTAAAAGTGTCCATAAGTGTGAGTGAATGTGTGATTGTGAGTGTGTCATTCCATGAAGGACTGGCGCCCCCTCCAGGGTGTGTTCCCACCTTGTGTCTAATGATTTCGGGTAGGCCCCGGACCCACCATAACCCTGAACTGGATAAGCGGTTACAGACCGCTTATTAATGACTGAAGTTAGGCTATTTTCTTTGTTATTTAAAGGAACACTGTGTAAGGTTGGGGTTTTTCTCCTGGAGCTCACCATAAAGTAGTTCATTTTAACAGCACTGTGCTGAAATCAGTGGGGAGGGAGGGGGGTGGGGTGGGAATACAACGACAGAGGCTCTGCTCTCCATATTACAGGTCACTGGAGCAAAACAGTAATTTGAAGGTAAAATATTATGTGTTCCTTTAATGGACTAAAATTAATCTAAAATGCTTTTAGTTTTCCTTGACTAAGCAAGACTAAGAGTAACATTATTTAAATGGTTAAACTAATCTAGACTAAAGACTAAGATTCAGACTAAATCACTATACCATGGGTCTGAAAGGAGGTGTCCATATGAAGAATTCAGTAATGGACCAAGCAATGGAGAGTTAGTTGGTAGACGGTGAAGCAAACAGACATTCATGAAGAGTGAGAGGACCCAGAGGAGGTCACAGTTGCACCTTTCCCCCCCTATATCCCTCCATTACTAGCCTTTATACCACACTAAATCCATTTCCCTGCAGCAGGGAGAGAGCTTTGTCTGCGCAGGCCGGCGTAAGGGAACAGAGGCGGTAAATAATGCAGATGCTTTTCTTCTTTCTTCATTTCTGCAAAAAGATGTACATTCACTTGACCCTCACTCAAGCCTCTCTCTCAAGAGCACTTATTAAAGACACGGACCACTTCCTTCCTCACCCCCCGCCTTTTCATTCCCCCTTTCTTTGCCAGAGCACTTCTCTTGACAATTACGTTATCCGTTTTAGATATTCGATATTCACAGCCCCTAGATGACAACAAATTTCTTTGCCAGAATATTTAATACTTTCTTCTTCAGACTGATCTCTATATAAAGAAATATGGCCTGATATTTCTGATCTAAATACAATGTATCACAAGGAAATATAAACAGGAAAATGCTCCTTGTGTTTACTGTCGTCAGGGCAACGAGAGCAGCCAGGTGGCCTCACTGCCACAATCCCAGGCTGAGATTATGAGGGAATTTTCATTTGTTCTTTCCTGGCCTTTCCTCTATATTCAAATAATCTATTTCTTCCTCAGTCTGGCCCCATGCCTCCATTTTCCACTTTACGTCTGCTTCTGAGCCCTTATATATATAATCACTTTATTGGCCACTGAATTTATTCTCCAGATTTAACCCAATCCGTGCAGTGAAACACATATTTACACACACACACTAGTGAATACTAGGGGGCAGTGAGCACACATGCCTAGAGTCGTCGTCCAGTTTTCAGCGTTACTGACCATACAGATGCAATTTGTATTTCTACAATTACACACTGTTGTCCGCCTGTGGCTCTACATTCTTTCTTGGCCAAGTTTCACCTTGTTTGTCAGTGGTCAGGACCCCCACAGGATCATCACATAGTAGATATTATTTAGAAAGAGGATCATTCTGAGCACTGTAGTGACACTGAAGTGCTTCTAGAGTTTTGGAACCCCACCCCTCATTTGCTAGTGAGTACAGCCATCCCTCATGAATCCTGTTCTTATGAGTGTAACAGGGCCTCTTTTCCAGAGCTTGGCGAGTCTGAAATCCCCCTACTCCTGCGTGAGAGCGAGGGGGGCTCTGTTGCTGGAGCTCCGGCCGGGTCCAGAGAGCTGTTTTGCCATGTAATTGCTGGCTTACAGTGCGGACCAGTAGCAAAACATCAAAAGAGAGACAGATGGCTGTGCCTTTCACATCCTCTTCTGGAAGGGATTCAGAGTTGAGACTGATTGAATTCAAGTGTTGGGACTTAAAGCCGTGCCTGCTGCCTCACTGCCACAATCCCAGGCTGAGATAGTGAGGGCATTTTCATTTGCTCCTTCCTGGCCTTTCCTCTATTTTCCTCTCTCTATTTCTCCCTTAGTCTGGCCCCATGCCTCCATTTTCCACTTTTAGGTCTGCTTCTGAGCCCTTGCCCCCCCCACCCATCGCTTCCTTTTACTGCCTCCATTTTCCTGTAGACCCCCCACCACTCCTCTCTCCTCCTACACTTTCCCTTATTCTGCCCCCCTGCTTCCACTTTCCTCTTGTTGGACTTGCTGTTTCCACTACTCCTCCCCCTCTCTCTCTCTCTCTCTCTCTCTCTTGCTATTTTCTCTCTCTCTCTCTCCCTCATGTGCTCTCTCCATTGGCTCTTTCGAGCTTCCTCAGTCCCTCTCTCGTCCACCTCTGGCTGGTAATAGCGCGGAAAGGGCATCATTTGATTCGTTCGACCCATTTTCCACTCTCTGTCTCCTCCAGAATGGCCCAGACATAGAGACATAGAGAGAGAGAGAGAGAGAGAGAGAGAGAGAGAGAGAGAGAGAGAGAGAGAGAGAGAGAGAGAGAGGCAATTTAACAGAGAATGTTACTATAAATCCTAATCTCCGCACTAGATGGCCAACACTTTGGCAAATCTATGCCATGGCGTTGGGTGGAAATATTTGCAAAAGTTGCAAAACAAAAAATGACCATTAAATTGGGGTATGCATCTCCTGTGTTGCCATGGCGCTACCTGTCGGCTTCATTTGGACATGAACATGTGCTCCATGTATGACTACATCAGTTCATCCTCACTAGTTCTATATAGCACTGCGTATGCAATGTAGAGAGCAGCCTGTGTTTATTCTTTGACTCCCAGTCTTAACAACCATAGAATACAAGCTATCCATCATTCATCGCCTTCATCTTTGAGAAGAGGCAATCAAGCTGTACTCTCAGTTCAGTCACAGGTGTGTGTGTCAAGAAAAGGTGTTTTGAGACAGCCATGGCCTAAAATGTAGACAATGCAGCTCGGGACCCATGGTCACCAGTTCAATCCCCTCAGCTGGGGGCAGGGGGAGTGAAGGAATGAGGCTGTATTCCCCTTCAACAACAAAGTAGTTGGGTCCCTGAACCCCAAGTGCTCCCCGGGGAAAGGGATGGCACCTGCATCTCTCTGTGTGTGTGTGTGTGTGGGTGGGTGTGTAGTTACTACTCCTAATGCAGTAGTGTTTGTGTTCACTGCTAAATGCAAGAGCTAACCCCAACCCTTACCTTAAACCTAAAGCTCCAAAAGCAATGGCAGCATATTGTGGTTGTTTAAAGGATCACTACGTAATAGAGCAAAACTACAGATTCAAAAGCATTCTCATGGTTCACTGATCTGACTAGTGGCTGGGAGCTCATTGAATTTAAAATGTCTAAGACTTACAATGTATGGACATATTAAGACTTTCTGGAGTGTTCTTTTATTCCAAGTAAAACACACTCGCTTATGGAGATCTTGTAGTGTCTACTGAAAAACTGAAAGCCAACAACCTGCATAAAGGCTGAGTCTGGACACTGCTATTACATTTAAAGGTTGAGGCTTTATCCTTGTACTGAATAGCCATTTTAACTGGAAATGAAATATGAGAAAGCTGACCTCTCTCTCTCTTTTGAAAGTACTGTACAATAAAACACGGCATATCAGCTCCCAACTAGTGCGAGAGTTAGGCTCTCGCAGTGTCAAGAGCAGACGCAGAAAATAGTCTGAGAGTCCGCTCTGGCCTTAATGCGTTCTGTAGACTGTGCAAGATAGCTGAGGAGAGATGAAAGGAGTTAGCTCTTTTTTTTTTTCAGGTCAATTTGCCTCCAGGGTGTTTACACATGGTAAAGCGAGGGAGATCAGTAGAGAGAGAAGCTGGTGGGGAGGAACTGAAGCTGGTGCATTGAGTGGGTTATCTGTGCATCGGCTAAATCCTGCACAGCTCCTCCTCTGGGGAACTAATCTGGGCGCTAGCAAAGCAAAGCAGAAAAAAAAAAAAAGAAAGAAATGGCTCTTCCAGCGCAGATCTCGGACCAGCTTTGCCGCTTCTCTCCTGGCGTATGATTAAGATTAGCACTTGCGTGTGAGGAGCTGGTCCTAGATCAGTGTATGAGGATGCCACTAAGTGGAGTCTAATCTCGTGCAGCGTGGTTATAGGGGTGCCATCTGCGCTAATGCGATAGCTAACATCATCACTATATCCAGCTTCCTCGCTGAATCTGGGAATCTGGTCTAAGCCTCCTCGTCCTCCTCCGAGCTCAATTTCCGAAACCTCCACTTTAACAGCTGGAAATGAGAATGCAGGAATGGAACTGATCCTGGATCAGGAGTTATTTTATCACCAGCTAGCGTAATAATGGCAAAGCTGACACTATTCTCAACACCTCCCACCCAAGGTTCTTCGAGCCATGCGAAGGCTTCCAGAGTCAAAAGAAACAGTGCTACATGATGTGAGTGTGTGTTTGTGTGTGTTTTTTTTTTTTTTTTTTTTTTTAATGTGTGTGTATAAGATTTTCCTAAGACTGCATTAGTACGTTACTTTTTATCAGGTTGAGTGCATAAACAATAGAAAACTGTACCACCACGCTGCATGTGTACATTGTTCCAATGCCTATAACACATTACTTACACATGTTATAACACATTACTTACGTGAACACCTGTCATAACACAAGGTTTGTATTCTGAATAGAAATGGTGTCAGTTTCAACGCTGTCTTAACTGTCCAGTGAAAGGTCAGTCACAAAATTTAACACACGTTTCCTCTATTAAAGCAAACACACAGTGTCCTGAAGCGGTTGGCACAGTGGTTAAAGGTTGCACTATTAAAAATAAATATGCTACAAGTCACTTCCAGACAACATTAACAAGTTAAAAACACAAAGATTTTTTTTCTTCTTCTTTTGTTCATTTATTTCATCAAATATATTATTTTATTCATTTTCTGAAAACACTTCATTTTGTTCAGGGTCACAGTGCTTCCAGAGCCTGTTCAGAATCTGTGTGTATGGCAGCAAGACATCCTGGATAGGGCACAAGTCCATCACAGGGCATCAGACATACACTTAATCTCACACACACACACACACACACACACACACACACACACACACAAACACTTGTGGGCAATTTCACACAGACAATGTACCAGCATGTGTTATTGGATTGTGATAGGGAATCTGAGCACCTGGAGGAAACCTGTGCAGACAAAGGGAGAACATACACAAAAGAACACAAAATTACTGTTCTTTCTGATATGTATTATATCACATAATTATTAACAACATTATAATCTTGTCCCTTTTTGTTTCAGTAAAAGCTTCAACAAAGTGAAATATTGTCAAGATCTGAACGCAGTGAGCCACATAATCACTGAGGTCAGGTACTGATGTTGGATGATTAATTATGGATCCCAAATGCCAGCAACGGGCATCTGTTGTTTTAAAATAGCTGTATATTCTAAACTGAGCATTTCTAATATTTATTCCAATGTATTTACTCACAAACAACATTTGAATGCCGTTGAGCGTTTGCATTTGCTTATGTCTCTCTATATTTGTAACAGATCAACTGACCCTAAGCTGAACTGCATCCCGAATGCACACATATCTGGAAATATTTTCAGTCTGAATGTTTTCAGCTCAGATATTCAGCATTCATGTGCCTGCTAGTTTAGTTTTCCCAAAGTATGTGATGCCTGAGATACACCAGAGAGTTTAAACTGTGCCAAGCATGCATGCTGGCCCAGATTTCACATTAAAATGTGTATTTGTTTTCATCGGTGTGGCAATGGACAAATTTGCATAGGTCACTGGAAGAGCTGCGGTTCAGAGTTCTGTTCTCTGGGAAGGTGCTGCTGTAATGTATGCACAGTGACCCGGCATAGAAGCTCAAAATCCAGCATTTTCTCACTGACCGCACATCATTCCACACACGTCCATCATTGTAGGTAAATGTCAGAGTATGCCTACCATAACATTAGCACAGTTACAGTCCAGAAGAGAGCTTCAATCTTTGTCTGGGTGGTGAAAGAATGCTCTATTCAAGTCAGCCTATTGTAGCATGTTCCTCAAGGGGTACAAGAGCATTTCAGAGGGTACACAATGTCCTATTGCCTTTGAGACCCAGTTGAAACCAAATTTGAATCAGTAGAAAAAATATTCACAGCGGTACTTGTGTTCTAGCAGAAATGTTCCCTCCAGATTTACGGTCTAAAAAAACATCAACATCACTATCTATAGCTTCTGCATAGGTTACGCTTCATAAATGCATTTGTAATTATATTAATTTCATATTTACAATTATAATTACATGTGGAATACATTCTAAAGGAAGTATATAATTTATTTTTATTTTTTTAAGCCATGTTCCATAACATCTTTAACAGAATATCTGTAACCAATATAACACATTATCACATTGGCTTAGTCCATAAGGTACCTATGAATTTTAAAGGAGATATTTAATGCCCATTTTCCACAAATGAAAACATTTATGGCGTCTTAATATATGTGATATGCTTTGGTCAAAATACCACAAGGATATAACACCTGGTCTTAACAGCCCTGTTCACAATGACCAGTTCCCTGTTCCTTTAAATGAAAATGAATTGCAGCTCAGTTCAGTGGGAACCCAGAAATTGAGAAACGAGAAGTAGAAACTGCATTTTCTTCATATTCCTTCGGCTCTCTGATCTTGTTTTTTTTTTTTTTTTTTTTGTTTGCTCCCTCATTTCCTCTGTGAACAAATATCCAGTGTCATTAACTGGAAGAGGCAGAGGTGTCACACTACACTATCAATTTGTAGATTATCTACCTGACAAATACTCTATATACACTATATATCCATATAGCAACTAGTATATTTGCTGTTGAAAAGATAGGAAGGCATTGAGCAGCTATAATTGACCTTAAGGTGTCCAGACCCTTGGTCATAGTTTAAGACCTGTATGGAGCCATGGCACCCATTTTCCCATTTTCAATAAACTCAAATGTCTTTGAAGCCATTGGTCTGTTCTGTCATCACATCTAGATCTCTGCATCATTTTGCACATCAATTTCCATGTTCATAGTTTTGGAGTTTCCCCAAAGTAGTTCTTGCCCATGGTTTTAGCAGCACAGTAAAAGAACAACATAGCTGACTAAATGTTATTCATTACCACAAGCTACCTTCCTCTCAAGTGGTCAGGCACTACTGTCACACCCCTATGCCAAGTAAATCTCTCTTCTAAAGTGCCTTCCTGGAAGACATCAATGTAAAGTGCTCATGTACTTTAGAAGGCTTCCGTTACACATAACAGGAGTAGCTTCAACCACGTTTCCAATGTTTCCTGCTGCTCACTGTGGTGACATCACCAACTGATAAAGTGCTTCACAGCCAACAGCTCATTATGTATATCACTGAAATCAATAACTGATTACTTGTCGTAGACCTCTTTATGACTGTAAAAACTTCAAACGTTCTCACATCAAGTAAATCTACATTAGTATGTTTTTACTAAACAGTGGACTCCAGGATACAAACCCCAGAACAATACCCCAGGATGCTGTAGACTGGAAATTTTTGGTAGGTGGTCTATTCTCAGTCCAGCAGTGACAATGAGCGATTTAATACCTCCTGCATCAGTGCTGTGTCTGATCCACACCCAAAATAATACCTGCTCTGTGGTGGTCCTGTAGGGGTCTTGAGCAAATAAAAAAGTGTATGTGGTCTAACAAAGTATACAGACTGTACCTGTTGAACTACAAAGTTATTTAAATGTTTTGGCTGATCAACAAATATTAGTGACTAATGATTTGTTTTTTAAAAGTGGGAAAACCAGAAGGAAATATGAACTTGGATCACCTGAGGAGCTGTAAGGCTCTGCTCTAATACAGGCACAGTGACCCATGCAACAAAGGAGCTGAAAACCTGTTCGAACTGACCACACATCATTGTAGGCAAATGTCAGAACGCGTCAACCTTTATATTTCCACAGTTACAGTCTCAAAAAAGAGCTAAAACCTTTGTCTTGGAGGCGAAAGACTGCTCTGCTCCAGCCAGGAACATGTTCGCCAAAGGCTATAAGAGCATTTCAGAGGGTAGACAATGTCCAGATAAAACTGCCCACTTTAAAATGAGGTCCAGATTTGAATCACCCTGACAAAACCTCACAGACTGTTTGTATTCCAGCATGGAATGTTTTTGCTTGGTATAGAGAGAAATGAAAACAGAACACTGTGTCCTTTTGGCATGACTTTATTTAGTCTTAATGAATGGCAAACGCCAATCCAATAACATACTGTATATTCAGTATCACTGAGTAAAACAGGGCATGAACTTCTCAGTCTCACCGAAAAGTATAGAAAACATATTGAACAGAAAATATAGCCTCAGATAAAAAACAAGAGCAAAGAGAAACTAGGCAAGCCTAGATTTGCTGGACTGCCATTAGCCATATAGCCACTGTCACAGAGGTGTTTTTGGCACTTCAAAAACAGGAAAGCCCAAAATACATACCCTTGTCATTTGAAGGTCTGGAGTAGCTTTGGTGCTTCATATCAGTGTCTTTGTTTACGTGTGTTTTTTTATTATGTGATTGTGCTGTACAGAAAATATGGAGGGCAGGTAATAAATACAGAAATTAAAAATGGAGCACAATGTTTTGTTCATTATATATATATATAACACCGGCATCAGAGTTTTTCTTGTTCAGTTTATTTAAAAATAAATGCTAAATGATCTACAACCAAAGAACAAAGGAGAAATTTTGTTGATTTTAAGAATTACAATTCTTAAAATGTCTACAAAATGAGTCCCCACCACTTCCCTTTACAAATTTTCAGGCAAAAACACACACTTGCACAAAATAAGACAAATTCAGCAGTCCTCCACTCTCTGAGAGATATAATACGTGTGTAAATGTTGCAGAGTTCTGAGTGGTCCGGCTGAGCTTGTGAACAGCAGAGTAACGTAACTAACGCAGAGCCAAACACAGCCCCAGAAACACACAAAAACAGAGCATGTTCCTGGTTTATTTCCTATTATTTATTTATATGAAACATTATAAATGACCCTGTCCAGCTCCACTGGGCAATAATGCTGTGATTGAGGCTCTGAGCTCTGTTTTGATTTACTGAATCTCAACATGCCCATGAATAACGTCACAGTTCGTGCTAAAGACCCCGCTTGTTATGGGCATGGATGTTTCTCTATGTTGTGTCTCTATCCTGTCCTGTCCATATATTCTAGGATCCAGTCCTGGGTTCCTGACTGCTCATGCCGGATGCTGGAATCTGTGTCCATGGTTTGACTTCAACCGTCCACTATAAAAGAGATGTTTACGTCACACACGGCAGGAAGATTTCCTCACTAGACTGTTTATCTTTTACGAGGTTGTGCTCTGTTTGTGTCGGTAGAAACATGTCGAATGGTTTCAAATTTAGTTTACAAACTGGAACCATGCCATTTCCTCGCTGGTGGTAAAGTGCTATGTGAAATATGGCTTTCTGCTTTGACTCAACGCTGAGTCTACATCGTAGCCTTCACAAGTTCCCTATACAATTGTGTGTGTTTATAGTTGTGTATTGTCCAAACTGATAAAAGGGCTATATCACAAATATGTTCCTTCACCCTATAGTACAAAATGTAGTGGTGTAGCATTATATTTATAAATCTGTAAAGTGCACTATTTAAGGAGTAGGGCACTATTTAGGGAGTAGAACACTAATACCAACAGAACATAATTTACATATGGTGCCAGGAAAGCTGTACAAAGCCCCTGAGTGTTCCCACTCCTTGTAGTGAGGTTTCTTAAGAGGTTTGGGATAAGACTTATTCTTAGGAGCAGATTTAAACTGATTTTTTCGATGGGTGGGCATCAGAAGTTCACGTGTACATTTATGAATGATGAACTATATTTTCTACACATTGTATGAATCATTGGAACAGCCTTTTAGTCAGACACATGCAATTTCATATTGAGACCAGACTTTTTAGGTTGTTTCCCAGACAGGGATTAAGCCTACTGCTGGACTATATCCTCCTTTCAATGGAAAACCACAATTCAAACCACTGTGTAGTCCAGAAATAGGCTTAATCCCTGTCTAGGGAAACACTCTTTGATGTGTACATTTAACCTTTGTTACAGTTTCCATTATTTGAGGGACTTTTTTTGTTTTACTTTGTAAAGAAACACTATGACTTTTTTTTTAAATAACAGTTTTAAAAACCATTGTGATGGGGAGAATAGAGCCTTTGCTGTTCTTACTCCAGGAACAGCACTGCAGAAACTGCACTAACATTTGGAGGAGGGTAGGAAAACACCAGCCCCCCTCCCCCTATAGTGGTCCTTTAAAGACATGTGCAGGGTTATATTTTCATACCTCCATTATTTGAGCTCAGAGGCTGGTTGCATTTTCGACTTCACAAAATCCAGTTAAACCCAAACAAGTTTAGTCTTTTGGCTGTATTCTGTCTAGGGCTGTTCTGAATACCATTTCTAGGGCTTTGGGGCTTCAGCAGGAAAATTCACAAATATTCAAATATACTTATATTCTTATATCTGCTTTAAACCCCAATCTCCAGGCTGCTTTCCTCACAGAGCTCTGCAGCTCAGAGCTAGAGAGTGAAGCTGTGCTTATCTGAGGGCTCACTAAAGGCACAGCCTATACCGGGATAACCAGAACTTCATGGAGGTGGTCAAACTTGCCACTGTTCATTGGAAATAGGGTGTTTTTGTGTGTTATTCTGTTTTAGGCTTTATTTATTCAAGGACTTTTATAATGACGAATACCTGAATATGAATGAATGGTGGGTTTCCAGGAGCAGAGTGCTGTTTTTAGCACAGGAAAACCAAGAACGAGCATTCTTTATCCATAGTCTACACTTAGGGGAAGAAAATAAAAAAAAAGAAAACTAAATATACTAAACTAAAAATTTTATTTTAACAATTATCTCACTGCTGCTTTGTGATGAAATGAAAAACCTCATGTCTGTTTTGACAGACAGCTGTCAGACATCTCTGACTCTATATTCCTGTAAGGGTCACCATCTTATATTAATTTAAACTATATAAATAAATATAAAAACAACTATATATATATATATATATATATATATATATATATATATATATATATATATATATATATATATATTTTTAGGCATCAGAGTCTTAAAATAAAAACAGGAAAAGGAACACTCTGACACGCCCTGCTTCATTTTTAGTGTTTCCTTTTTTTGGCTGCACCCCAGTCTCCCTTACACTGAAGAGATTGTTGATGACACACATTTGCCACTTGTCTGCTTTGTCAGCGTAGTGCTCCAGCAGAGCACAAGCCTGTGGAATTGGGGGAGACGAGGACGACTAATTCAAAACATCACCGCCATAAGACCCACATCAACTGTGATTTAGCTTTAAGTGTACACACACCTCTCTGTACTAACTCTTCTGCTCTTAAGATGGGACACCTGAAGGTGTTCCACTTTCCCTCTGGTCTGAAATGTTTGGTTTTATATTTCAGTTGAAAGGTATTAAATGGTGTATTACCTACAACCGTATGCAATGTCAAAGAATGTGTGAAGACAGTGGCTCAGTGATGACTGTACTACATATATATACTTAAGTTCTAAGCCTTGTTATGTCTTGAAAGCCTGAACACACTTTCACTTCCCTACACTGGTATCAATGTGTCACTGCACTGGTCATGACATACTGACACTCTGACACCATGTCATTTCGATACGAGCGAATGACCGAATGATATATGGCCGCTCTATTTGAAATATTTTACACTCCGCACACTGTGTTTCAGCCGGAAATTACACAGGGAAAGACCAGGGCTGGGTCCTGGCGCTCAGTGTGGTAATATTAGAAGACTCAGTCTGACATTTACTTACGAAGATGAGCGTCAGTAGGAACAGCTCAGCCAGAAAATGCAGCCTTTCCCTTTGAGGACGGCAAAGTACATGGCTTCAGGTCACTGCAGCAAATGTCTCGAGTCCTTCTCTCAACCCAATTAGTGATACAAAACTAATAAAAAAAAAATTAAACAAAATAAAGTCTCAAGTTAAGGGCAATCTTGTAACTCAAAGAATGAATGGTAAGACATCAACTCAGGCTCTGGGCCACCCCAGAATATTATCATGCCCTTCTCTCTCTCTCTCTCTCTCTCTCTCTCTCTCTCTCTCCCTTTTATTTTGTGACAGATGGAGCACTAGAACCAATCCAAATGCACTGAATGCACTTGGAATAATATATTTAATGTTAAACGTTTATGAACACCTGCTAGAACATTTCTTCTGCAATCATTATATATTTAATGCAGATCTTTCCACTTAAGAGCTCTGGGCACTTGTGTTGGTCTGCCTTTGTGGATGTAAATGAACACTGAAGTAATGTTGAAATAATGGACTAAAATGCTATTCCCAGACTTTGTACAATATGTTTTTGAATGTAGCGCACATGTACTTTTTCTGACTTCTACCCTGAAACATTTGTCTTTACCCTAACTCCAACACTATTCAAAACTCTGGGCTGTTCATTTTCAGGGGTGTATGTATTATTTTTGGAGATCTTGTTAGGTTACATTATGTAAAACTAGATTTTAAAACTAAATCCTCCATTTTCCCTAGTTTTGCTGCCCTTATAACAAACATTCCATGGCTACGTGCTTCCACATGTCACTGCCCTTGATGTTGACAGATACAGTAATACCTTGACTTACGAGTTTAATTCGTTCTGTGACCAAGCTGCTCATATTTCAAATAATATTTCCCCATTAAAATGAATTGAAATGTTATTAATCCATTTCAGCCCCAAAAACCACACCAAGTTTTTGTTACATGTTTTAAAATAAGAAAAACTTACAGATAAATAACAGATAATGTATAAATAATAATAATACATAATAAAAAAGAATGTAAAGAAATACACTGGTTCTGTATTTACCTTAAAGATGCTGGTGGATGTGGAGGAGATTGGCGGAGGATGTTGGGGGAGTTTTTCTTTTCATTTAACTTACTCGCTACACACTTAATGCTACAATGCTACAAAAAACAGTGATACGACACCATAAGCTCACTTGCTCATAACTCAGATCTCGGCTCGCATCATAAAGCAAAAAAAAATAAAAATTATCGACCCAGTGACGGCTTGTATCTTGGAAAATGTGTAAGTTGATTCACTCGTAAGTAAAGGTTTCACTGTATATGTTGTTGGGTGGAGATTGAACTACTGAATGGTTGGAAAGTGGTGACATCAATTTGAAAAAAATAAAAAAATAAATAAATGACTCAAATGTTTTGGGACATTAACAGTAAAACTTTTTAATGTTTCAACAAATAGATGAAGGTTTAGTTTTCCATGATGGGGTCTTCTAAAGCTCCCATTCTGAGATATGTGTTTTTTGTTACGACAGCGGCAATCTGTAACAAGATATGATACGTGATGTAAAGGCTTCAGAACAAAGACGGCTCACACACACTAGCTGTATCAGGCAGATAATTCGGCTGTAATGATGGAGAGGCTCTCAGATCATACGGCACTGAATGATTACTTCCCATTTCCCTTTTATTCTGGGGTAATGCATTTTTCCAGCCTCAAGGCTGGCAACCTCACAAACTCCAAATTGAATTTTATTGCTAATAAAAGCTGTGGGAGAGAGGGGGAGACAGTTAGTCAATCCAGCGGAAAAGGGAGGAACATCTTTTTAATGGTTCAGATAACAGTATGATGGCTCATTTGCTATACAATTAAGGGGGGACCTCAAAAAAAAAGGACAAATGGTTGTGCTTTAAGCTTACTTTGGCCTTGGAGATGCAGAGCATATGGAGATAGCACTGATTACTACAGTGGCCATTGGCCTGAGATCTGCAAATTTAAAAGCTCAGCAGGAGGGATATGACCATCAACGTTGAGTACCTCTGCTAATGTAAGAAACTTACATTGTTCACCTCTACAGATATTTCTAAGTCTTTCTTATTCATACTCAGGAGCTGCAAGTTATTCATTTTATTCTGCTACACCATTCACATGCGATTACCCAAATGCATTTGCAATTAAGTAGCCATTATGCATGAATTACATAGACATTTAATGTACTTTTTCAATTTTAAGAGCTTATGCTAAGCATAGTTAATCCTTTGATTTTACTGTCAGTAAATGACAAATCATGTCAACAAAGCCCTTTACCCCCAACAAAGCAAGAGCAGAACAATAACAAGAATCAAAATTCCATTATTTTGTTTTCAGCCATAACCAGAATGTTCAGTGTCTTATTTCATGTTTGAAAGAAGCACTGACAATTCTCTGCACTTTCCAAGGCCGTCATGCTGGTATTCTGGGTAGAAAAGACCCAGGTTTTCATTGCATGCACTGTCTTAGTCAAGGACAGAGCGGCTGCAATCAGAGGGAGAAATTAAAGTGCAGGCAAAAATCTCCCGTGCTCTTTAAACTGGAGGTGCTAAAAAAAAAAAATTAAAAAAAAAGTGCTCTTTGCAGTGGTGCCACAGAAGAAGCAGTCAATGCCTGAATCTTTAAATAAATAAATAAAAAATAAGGTTGTAAAGATGGTGAGATGTGTGAGTGTGAATAGCCTCTTTAAAATTTAAAGAGCCGTGCTCATAATGGACAGGTCCCTTACCACTTTTCTAAAAGGCATCTCCTGGAGCCTTAAACCTAAGTCAAGATCCATTTCTACACTCTTGGAAAAGATGCTTCTTTTATTAGCAATTTGCATTGTTCATTAGATTGATTGATAATACGATGCATATGGTTCAATACAGCACCTTTCTAAAAAAACAGGTCTAAATAGCAACGAAAAATGTTCTTCTATTGAAATATCTGAACATCGTAGAACTAGAAGAACTCGTTTTTCACATTTAACACATCAGTCAGACATTCCCCACAAAAAGACACACTTCTCTTTGCATTTCCAGTCAGAGGCACACTATACAACCATTATCAAGTGGAAATCAAGGGGATGAATAGACAGTTGGCTGCTATTTACTTGGCTTTTTCTGAAGGTTTAAGACTATGTTTGAACTTTTTGAATTTTATTGCAATCATCCATGAGAGTAGTACTGAAGTGAAGTACCAATGATGGATGCTTAGTTCTGTATCGCAAGCCCCACACCAACTCATCCTAAAGGCACTGTATAGAGCCTCATCACATTTCTTCTGCTAAACAGCTCAATGTTAGGGCTGCCCCCCCACCCCTTGCCCCCCTGTTAACATACCTGTTCATGATAGACATTTTGGGTCATTATTTAATCATCATACTTGGTAAATATGAGCAGGTGAGCACATTAGCTGTACATTTCCACGTCACATTATGTATTTCCACACAAATGAGATACATTTTTATTGAGGATATTAGCATATGGGCTCTGTAAGGCTTGATGCCAAGCCTCCTAAGATATTTCCTCAAGGTTTATGACGGCAACAAATTATCATTCAACTATTATTCACATCAAAAGCGGCAAGCAAGATTAGATTTCCTGATTAGCATACTGCCGAGACCCGAGCGCAGTAACAATTAATATGCTATTAATTTTGCAGGTCTAAATGAAACATTTAGCAGTTGTGTTCCACTGCATGGCTTAAAGTATGCAGTATCTCTACTCAGGAGACATTTTTATTAAAAAAAAAAAAAAAAAACCTTACATCCCCCTTCTTTCAGATTGCTCCACTCTGCCTTTGGCTTCCCTCATCTATTTTTGGAAGTCTTTTATATGTTACTGTACTTTTGCATCATGCTCTCAGTATAGGGGAAGAGCATGTCAACAATGGCACAACCTCCTCACATTAAACCGGGAATTCCATCTTCTGAGAGTTTGGATTAAAAGTGAATACTGGAGGAACAAGCAAGGATTTACAAGACTACACTGATCTGCTTATTTAATGTAGACTCTGTTAGCTGTTTAAAAATCACTAACAGCAAAACATGCTTTATGGACTAAGGCTTGACGTATATAAATGGAATTAAGTAAGTAAGTGAAAGTAAGTCTTACCGAAAGGCTTAACATTACATGAACAATTCTTTAAGGTATGGATGGAATATCAAAATCATCAATGAAAAATTGAAAAACCACACAGTTACTTTTATTATCTCTACTGGCTGCTAGAATTGTCCATCAAAACATATCTCCCCCCTCCCCCGGACTGATGGAGTGTCCGTGCTAAAGTAAATGACCTCACGTTTACTCGCGTGAAATATTAAATCAGCAAGGCTATATTTAATCACAATAAGTATCAAGTATAGTAATGATAGACTCTGCTTTTGCTAAAACATGTATTAATAGCAGGGAATACGGTGCATGCTTTGGTTACACGGAGGTGGATGTAGTTCATTGGAATCCACTAAAAGAAATCCGCAACGCATGCAAGTCTGTTTTACATATAAAACTTTCGGACATGTCCCAATAAAAATATTTTTACATTTCTGTAAAATGTAATGTGTCTAAATCGCGTTATCTGTGGTTTATTTTTACTGTTACAGTCAGAGAAATATAGTCTTTTCCTGTTCCTGAAAAGTTAGCTTTTTGGAGATATGTGTTTTTGATTGGACTGTGATGATATATTACTACAAAACCATTCCCAGGACTCGTACAAAATGTACTACAGATAAATGACACTCATAAAATCTGTACTAAATAAATCATGGAAGTTATTTTGAATATCTTTTTATTCAGCTTGAAAAATCTGGCTTAAGTCTTTGCTTAACCATCAACCTAGCTGTACATCGTTAAGCTTAAATACATAAATAAATAAATAAATTAAACAAATAAATAAAATGTCATTTGTGCTTGATTAGCACTATTGCTAACACTTAACCCAAACCCTGGCAATAACTCTAATCTAACCCTAAACTTAACTGTAACTTTCACAATGTCAAAAACAGCAGCATTTTGTGCTTAACCTTACACCTAAACCTAACAATAAACCTGATGTTTGTGTGCTTGTGTAGCATTAGCGCTTAGATAAGAGATGATTTTGACAGTGTATTTGCTGAGACAATGCCACCAGTGGAACGGAATTCACTTAGTGATCATAAAAGTAACTATGAAGTGATTTTAGGAATAGCAGGAGTGATTTTCTTTTTAGGGTCTTTACACTTCTCTGGCATTCGCTTGGCCTTGAGCACTCAGTGCAGCTGCTCCAGAGCCTATTCTATTCCATTGGTCAGTGTTTTCTATGACAATTATACAAAGTGCATGAACACAACTGAACATGTGTGTTTGTGGGTGCACCTTAAAGAAGCAGAACACACTGATTAGATGGAGAGTCTGCAAATATCTGGATATATAGTCTATTCAAATATTTGTCTTTATCTAATCTTTCAATATATGCTTGTGCCCCACAGGGCCCTTATTCAGATTGCTACAGTCTAATTACAGGTTCAGCTTTTCAAATACCATATCTTGGAGTAATTAACAGCTCTTTGAATGTTACATAGATGAAATCAGTAAGATAATTATTCATACATGGTCTCATTTGGCATGTTCTGAAAGGCAGCTTAACAGGGAAATGTGGTAATACACTATAATCAAGCATTCATCACCATGTTAAAAACAAATACAGTCTGTGAGACATGCTAACCTCTGCCCATTCTAGTCAAATTCTGATTAATCTACACACCAAATACAGCTGCTTTAGGCATGTCTTGATGTTTTGGCCTCTAATAGGATCTGCTAACTTATTCACGTTTACAGTGCAGTGTATTAAGCCCTAGCAGCACTGAGCTGAAGAGCCAGGAGGCTGTGTCCTCAGGACTGACCTTACCCCATTCAGTATGGGATGAATTGGAGTTGAGTTTTTGATCCAGAACTAATTATTAAGGACCACCTGGTAACTCGCAAGATGATGCAGTGGTCTGCTTTTACATGATGGTAGTAGCAAATTCATTGTTTGTGTTAGTCATCCCCTAGTCCTTCAGCGGCGATGGGACGTCACCAACAGGGTGCAGTTGGCTCATGGTTTTCATTTGTTGACTCTTCTCAGTCCAGCAGTGACACTGAGGATTTTAAAAACTCAGGAAACACTGCTGTGTCTGATCCCGACATACTAGCACCACATCAGTGTCACAGCAGCACTGAGAATGATCCGGCACCCAACTCATACCTGGTCTTGTGGTGATCCTGGGTACTGAAGGGCAGGGTGAAAGGGGGCTAACAATGGATGCAGAGAACCAGATGGACTCTACCACTACAGAGTGCTTCTGTATGGTTAGTGGAGCTGATAAAATAGTGAATGTAGATACAAGGTAAGTGATCCTAATCCAGTGATAGCTCAGTGTTTAAATTACTGACAGCTTGAGCATTGAAGTGAAGGAGCATGTTGTTGCACTGAATCTCCAATGCATCATGATGCCAGAGCCGAGCCACATAGTGACCTCCCATCACTGCGGAAGGGCACAGATGCCCTCATCACATTTCAGGGTAATTCTCACTGTTGTGCCCATAATATTTGAGAGCAGCAAGTACAGGTTAGCATCAGCTCTGAAAAATTTATGAAGGAGGGGGAAAAGTGTCTACGGTAATCATGAAATCTTGATTCCCCAGCGGCTGAACTGCAGCTAGGGAGGTCTGTGAAAGAGGGAAGGGGGACTATAAATAGAAATCTGTTGTCACATTAAAATTGTACCTTTAAAAGAGACAAACAGAATTCTTAACGTTACACCACATAAGTGATTATATAACAAACTAATGTAAGCTACTGAGTGAACTGGATGACAGACTATTGGCCTAATTGTATTGTCAAGCCATTAGCAGGTTATGCAAACCACTCTCTACTAAGACGCTAGTCTAAAATTGCACATCTTAAACACTGTCTAAACACTGTGGAAAATCAAATCTCTATATGTGCCAGCATCCGGAAATAGCTGTTTCAGTATTTGGACTGGGCGTAGGAGTGAGTGTGGTGTAAATCGGAAGGGGATGAAGTCAATGTGTGTGATGTGGGTGTATGGTGTAAGAATGCTAGGAGCTCTTTTGTGCCGCTTTACATCCGGTTTGTTTATGATGCATCTGTGGTTGGTTTTGTTTTGAACTTTTAATGCCTTCTATAACTTTTAATACTGAGACCTACTATACTAGCTGACCATAGTACCATGCCCTAGTGACTATCTTATTGTAGTACTTGAGTAGTGGAGAAGACCCAGGCTGGGAGCTCACCACGATAGTGGAGTGGATTGAGGTAGCAGTAGAGTTGACTAGGCCAGATTTCATGAGGCATCTTCTATCACGGTGGTCAAGCCATGAACTTTTGAGTAACTTACTGAGACCTGACCTATGGACTTTTTCACCATGGTGCTGGGGACCATTCGGCTCTGAACCAGTGTTTTTCCCGCCATATGTGTGGAGTTGAATTGGCCCACAAGCCAGGGTTTTTTTCTCACCCTGGTAGCACTTTTGACTTGACCAAAAGCCAGGGACCTTCTCACCATATTAGCTGAGTTTGACTGCGACAATACTTGGGATTTCTTGTGGGAGCTTCATGAGATCGTCACCTGGCATGTTTTTTTTTAGTGAACAACTGTGGCCTCGTCAAGAGTTAATTTGTAGAACTGCCTTCTTAATGTGTTTGAGACCATATCTTTGGTTGTGCAGAGGTAGGGGCTGGTACACAGTTCTCTACAGTGAATAGCCCGGCTCCACCAATGCCTAATGAGATGTGTCCAAACTTTTGACTGGTACTGTACATTAGAGTTGCCAGTAGGGGGAAATATGAGTGTGTGTGTGTGTGTATTTCACTGAACAAACACTGGATTATGAATACCTATCTACACTCACTGTCCAATTTAGTGATTAAAAAGTATGCAGAGCAACTAATGGTCATGTATTTTCAGTGGAGCTGACAACATGGACAATGAGTGTAGACACAAGGTAGATGTTCCTTATCCAGTTGATCACTCAGTGTATACGTGTGGGTTTTGTCTTGTTTGCTGTTGATTCAGAATTATAAACCTACCTTGAGTTTGAAAAGGGTTGAAAAAGAACAATTCTTATATGAAGTGACACCATGAAGTGGAATGATCTTATTGCAATGGTAAATCATATTATCCCCTTCTAGTATTCCTCTCCACAGTGCAATGACTTAAAATAAGCCATATAAATGTCTAGAAATAAGTTATTAGGCAGACAAGATAGGTCTGAATAGAGAAAAGCGCCAGAGCTCCACCTGGGAACCCGTGACAATCAGATAGCAGCCGTTTCTCTTTGTAGTATCTTTAGAAAAGTGTATTTTCAAAGCTATACATATGAAGGGGAATTTTTCTGTAGCCTAAAAACAAGGCCATAACCATTTAAGGTAACAAGAGAGCTGTCCAAGGCAGAGCTGAATACCTAATCACAGCTGTCTGCAGGCAATAAAGTGAGCACTTTCCCTGTATGGTGTTTTGGCTATGACACACTTGAGCCGTATCATCTAACCAGCTTCGTGACCACAGAGAGTGGCATCTACACCACGGCTCTTCCTCAGCCACTTCATCACAAGAGTTAAATATTGACAGCTGACAGCTCCACTGTGCCACTCAGCTACTTTGCACTGGAGTTCATCGAAATATGATATGCAGGTGCTGGCTACAGGAAGACAGAGTCCCCGCAAAATGCAGCTTTTATGGCTGATGGCACAGTCTGCAGGCACCAATGGATCCTGGCAGTATGAGGGTTTTCTTTCCATATATGTCACAAATGGCACAAAAAAGTCTGCAATGGACTGGTATTAATACTGGTGCCACCTAAGTGGACATTTGCATAAATATCCCAGTGTGAATATGGCTGTGTGGGTGACTGTAAAATATGTAATTGCATTCTTCTCTCACACACAATGCTACCGACCTGGGAGCTTGAAGCCAAGCACCTGCTTCCTCTCAGACATGGGAAGCCAACTACCCCTTCTTTTCAAACCGATGCTAACACCGCTGGGCATTTCAACCCCAACTGCCCAAATCTGCCATGTCATTCAACAGATGCTTGCACTGGCCAGCTCTGAGCTTGTGTAATGGGGAGGGTTGGGGGGAAGGCATCCTATAAACCCAGAAAACGGAGCCAGTTGTACTGTCCTGGACTCCTGGCCTTGGATATCTGATATATAAATGGCGAATCAACCAGCAATCTCCTAATGTTTGGTCCAATTCTTAGACCACAGCACCCCTGGGGATCCCCTAGATTTCAATAGCACTTTGGGTAGAATCATATTCATTTACACTGCATGTCCAAACCATTGTTTCCCCATCCCACTGCCCCACAGCCAAATGCTGATGTATTTTAAAACCCTGAGCTGACATCTCACTCCAAACATAAGAGATTGTAGAAGCAGTACACACACAAACACACACGCACACAACAGAATTTATTTATTCCCTTCTAATATTTGTGTTCTACTGAACAAGAAACACTGCACTAATAAAAACATGTTCAGGTCCCAAATCATCACATGTTCACTTGGTGTGGCACGGGTAGTGTCACTCACACAGCTTCAGGACCCTAGGGTTGTGGGTTCGAGCCCCACTCTGGATGACTGTCTGTGAGGAGTTTGGTGTGTTCTCCCATGTTCACTCTGGTTTTTTGTTGGAAGCAATTTCTACCTCTGTTTTCAGTCTCTGCACGTGGACAGGATGACGTAGGTAGATCAGACAGATAGGAAAGCCACCAATCATTTTGTCTGGTCTGACTGAAATGATTGCACAGGGTTTTTACAGGTTAGTGTCGCAGTCACACAGCTCCAGGGGTCTGGAGGTTGCGGATTCGATTCCCACTCCGGGTGACTGTTTGTGAGGAGTTAGTGTGTCCTCCCACAGTCCAAAAACACACGTTGGTAAGTGAATTGGCGACTCAAAAGTGTCCGTAGGTGTGAGTGAATGTGTATGTGTTGCCCTGTGAAGGATATGGGTATGTAACAAAAACTGCCTTTATGTGTAATTCTAAGGTTAGGTTTAGAGTTAAGTTTAAGGGAAGTTTCAAGGCTGATTTTCTAAGCTAGTTAGACAAATACACTATTTATATTAGTAAAATCATATTTTGAATGAAAGAAATGTTCATTTTCAAAACATTTTTGGCTGGAAAGCTGTGTGCCAAAGATATGGAAGAAGACATAATTCATAAATATATAGTAACTCCTGAAAATCACAGCTGCTGCTACTGCACACTGCATGCGTAATTACTCGACCACGCTGAACTGAATTAGCATGTTGACTTGCCCGTCCAAAACCTCATTACCGTACACACCTACAGGATGTCACTCCACAGAAGTTGGGGAGCTTCCAGCATCTAGCCCAACTCAAACACAAAATGAATTGTTTATACTGGGATGAAAGCGATGCACTTGGCACATAGCTGAAGCCTAATTTATGGAAAGAGAAAACACAGTGAGGCATTACAGTTCTGATGGGTTCGGTTTGTCCGCAGAAGTAGATATTTTGAAAACAGCTGCTTGCGGTTCTGAGTATTCTGCTCCTGTTCAGTTAAGGGCTTTTTTTTATTATTAATTTGGCAAGGTAAACAAGCCATATGTTCATTCTTGTACCATACGTCCAACAACTCTTCTACTGACTGATGTCTATTTAAGGTCCACCTGTTGTGGACACAAGCGTTTGCCTGGGCACAGTGCCAACAGATTGGGGATCTTTGAAGCAGCTGCACATGAGTTTTAGGACACCATGCAGCCAGGTCTTAAAGTGCATTTATACATATGATATTAAAAGATCAGTCCTATCCAATGTGGACAAAATATATAATGGATGCACATGAAAATCAGCCTTGAACTTAATCCTAAACCATACCACAACCAAAACCATAATCTTAAACATACAAACAATAAACAATAGGCATAAACTTGTCTTGTGTATAACCCTAGCCATAATTCAAAACACTACCCTAAGCCTCAGCTTAATCTAACTCAAAAATCCATAAGCTTAGAAATGGCAGGATTTTCTCTTGCATAACTTTCTCCACAATTTACAGCACTGTATTTGTAATTATTCTTTGGGTAAGCTACATAACAGACAGTGTGGATTTATTGAAACAGCACCACCAGTGGATGGGAGCTTGATAGCTAAATGTAAACTACCAATCACAAGGTAGATATATTAGGGATATCTGGACTGCTACTTTAGGTATTTTATGTACTAAGTTTTGAAGAACCTGTTTTACCATGACCAGTGCCAAATGGGCTAGAGGGGTATAACGCATCTAAAGTTGGGCTGTGGAGTTCTACCTAATACCTGGGAAGGGTAGGAGAAGTCTTCAAATGCTAACATCAGTGTCTGACGATTGTAATGTCTATATTCCTTGATACAGTCAAATCTGCATATCAGTGTTCCAGTATCTAGTGTAAAGCCTTCTTAGCGGCAGGAAAGGGAATGAGGATTGATACTTGTTTTTTTTCCTTCTTATTTCTTTTTAGTTAGATATGGCTGTCATTTTAATGTCTGTGCGTCTGTAATAAATGATCAGGTGAGCAAAATATAGAGCAAAGGACACACAGAGGTGGATAGTTTTTATACAGTAGCCATTTTGCATTCAGTCTTGGTTCAGTGGCCTGCTAAATGGTGAAAAATCTGCCCTAGATTCAGGCCCTCACCTCAGTCCCTCCAGCTTATTTTCTACCAGGATTTGTATGGCTTTCACACACCCCAGTCATCTCTGGACAAAAAAAAAGCCAATTCTCTCTGATGAAACCTTTTGGACAGCCATAAAAAAACTAAATAATGCAGAAAGATCAAGTCAAATCGAAACACAAGTGGAAGTGTCTAGACCAGACGATTAGAACAATTTTCTGCATAAGCATCAAATAGTTCACTCATTACAAAGTCAGTAGTTTGGAAAATGAATGGCACACTAAAAAGGCTGCTTCAATTTGTTTTATTTTTGGTGCTTCTTTCCTGGACCAAACAGCTTGTTATATTACAACAGGGCTTTTGCATTTCTTCGCCTTTGTGCTTCCCTTACAAAGCCTCTTCAGAATGGCTAAACAGGTTTTCCATTTTTCGTTTGTTTGTTTTCCTTTATTTCCAGCAGCAATAAAATCACAATTTATATTCCATAACAATTTGTACCATAAGACCCAAAGCTTGGAAAAAAATCAATGATTATTGTTTATTGCCTCATTACTCCATTTTCCTCCCTACCAGAGCACTGCGAAATGGAATAACGCTAAAAGTTTGCAGTGTTTTTATTTCCTCAGTCAGATCATTAGAGTTAGAGGGGTTTTTGTTCACTTTCCTGAAACTTCTCTCCTCAATCTGACACCTCTGTAGCACACTGTTCTGTCAGTACAGCACTTTTGTTGCTCATCCATCATGCATTCAGCTTACGCGTGTTTGTACCGAGACAGTTGTGAAGTTGTTGTGCTTTTGTCCCAAAGCTTATGTTAAGTTTCTTACCAACTTACTTGGAGCTTTCAGGAGTATTACGACACTTTACAAACTAACGTTGATCAGCTTAGTTAAGATCAAACTCGGAATTACAACAGAAAATACAAAGCAACCAAATCTGCAAACTTTAGGATAGATTAGTACAAGGAGCAGCACAGGCATTCAAACTGAAACTGCTGTAAAATGTTGTGAGAAATAGTAGACAATATTGTCATTTCATTTTCATTCTGACATTGTGATTGTCATTGTCAGTCCAAATTTCATGACTGGATGATTGGACATACATGGTTGGACAAGTTAAAAAATATTCCAAAAAAATTCCAAACTCTGTTTTTGTAACTTTAAATCACATTGAAATATATGAAAGATATGTTTTGTGGTGCTTCAAATGCCATACAGACATTTCCGTAGGAGTGTATAATAATTGTGGTGGTAGCTCAGTGAAAAATTGTTTAAAAAAAAAACAAGATTCCACTTTGAAGACATAGAAATGCTTTGGATTTTCCAAACACTGTTCAATCCAAGCTGCTGGAATCTGCAAGCTTTGCAGAGGTACAGTCCATTCCACAGGTGGCAACAATAACAATCTCTTTAGCCGCCTTAAACAAAGGTACCCAGAAGAGCATGCAGAGAGGCTAACGATGCATGGCATCACAACCGAGTTCATCGTGCTCAGACTCTGCTTTACACACACAGTCAGAGGTAAGTACAGGACTTAAACAAACACTTCCCACTGAAGCATTGAAGAGAATTACTCCATATGACCACTCAAGCAAACACTGGAAATGGATGGCATGTTTCTGCCAAAGCCACTGCACAGTCCCAATTAGAACAAGCTATCTACAGGATTATATAACCAAGAAAAACACTTTCAGAGATTACTGCAGCAAGAGGTACTGGAAGTTGATGAACTCGAGTTTCCTGTTGGAGCCTCAGCATCCAGTAAATTTATAACTGAACAGACAGCCTCAGATGTATAACTACCCTGAAGTGTAAAGGGTGGCTCGGTGCAGCATGCTACCAGCAAGGAGCAGCAGCCGCGCTCCTCTGGAGAAAAACTCCAAATCCCATAATGCTCTGGGGTGATTGCCCAAAGTATGCTCAGCTGTAGGGATGGCTATTTGGACCCAGAGACCCCCTGAGAAAATGTTGCACATTTGTAGAGGATCAGCTGGTAACTGGGACAAAAGAGAACAGAAAAAAAGGAAATGTCAGAAAATGAAAGCATAGGAAAGAGAACAAAACAGAGAAAAAAAACAGAGAAAACAGATACCAGTGCAAAAAGGACAGAAAAGAAAAATAAAAAATAGAGCAAAAGATGAGAAAAAGAAAATACTTTAGAGCTTAAGAAAAAAAGAGAACGGCTTAATTTTTGTTCTTTTACCTGTTAGAAAAACATCCTTTGTTTGGCATTTTGTTTGTAATTTCCCACAACTTTCCCAATTACAATCTGAGGTAGTGAATTCCAGCATACTTTTTTATGTTTATTGGATACTTTCAGCATGTTTCCTCTCTTTTTAAATATTTAACCCAGTTTATCAACCAAACAGGGCCACACAACCCTGCACTCTGGTCCTCGTACATATCCGCTGTGGCACGAAGACCTTAGCTGAGACAGCTAAGTTTGAGTTTTGGGTTCCAAGAAGAAGGGGTTAAAAAAATGGGGTCATCTTAAACTTGCTCACAACAAACTTGAAGCATTAGGTTTAAACCTAAAAGCTATGAACTAATTCTCAGTAAGACAGACACAAGTTAAATATGGTAGAGACTGATAAGAATGATAGCTTTGTTTTGAAACATAGCCAATTAGCACCGCAGCATGACAGCTAGCATAATGAGACGAAGTGATGATGGATGTAATGGAATAATATGAATTATGTCTCTAAACTCATTTGTTTAGTTTATCATTTGGTAGCTAATGCTCCCCCATAGATAAAGGCGGCAGATCCGGGGGGTGCATGGACACAGGGAATTATAGTAAACTGAGACGCTGGTGCTGTCGTCCCGCCGCTTCTCGCGATCACTCAGGTTTGTTGACGGTGGAGCGGAGGGATGCCAGTGTTTCAGGATGCTCCCGTGTCTGTGTGTCCTCCTGGTTCTCTCCTTTTAGTTAATGCTGTCATAGTCAGATCTGCCGGAGTCATTAGCCACACTCTGGAAATTTTTATATTTTCTACTTTACAAACACAAAACAGTTCAAAACTAATTCCATCCCTTTACATCTTTCCGAGTAAACGACTGCCCACCTGTCTGTCTGGACACTGATGGATGACTGTCGAGATCCTCCTCCACGCTTCAGACCAGCTGCCCACGCTCCAGCAACCACCAAGTGCCTTGAAGCTGTCCCTACACTGAAGTTCTCATGGACTACTAACTATCATCACCAGTAGATTGACCAGAGGAGGATGGGTCACCCCTTGTGAGCCTTGGTTCCTCCCAAGGTTTCTTCCTCAGCTGGGGGAGTTTTTCCTTGCCACTGTCGCCCCTGGCTTGCTCACTTGAGGGTTTTACATTTGTCTTTACATTTCATGTCAAATCTTGTCTTACTGGAATTCTGTGAAGCTGCTTTGTGACAACATCAGTTGTGAAAAGCGCTATATAAATAAATTTGATTTGATTTGATTTGATTTATGTATAGGTGACGGGGGGTGATGTAGGCCTCCTTTTCTTTTCTGTACAATAGCAGGAAAAGCCCCTGAAACCAGGTTTAATCATCGTTGCACTGAACTACAATTTACTGTTGACTCACATGTAACCCATGTGTGGCAGTGAACACACACATACACACGCATACTTATACATTTTCCCTGACTCCAGATGTGGTGGTGGTGTGTTAGTTTGTGTTATACCAGTAAGAATGGATCAGAGCTGCACACAGCAGTGGTAGTGGAGTTTTCAAACTCACTGTGTCCATTGTCTGTCTACTCTATTAGACACACTTACTGTGTTGGTCCACCTTGTAGATGTAAAGTCAGAGACAGTAGCTCATTTGTTGCTACACACTGTGTTGGTCATCCTCTAGCTCTTCATCAGTGACCGCAGGACACTGTCGGATATTTTTGGTTGATGGACTATTCTCAGAACAGCAGTGACACTGTGTTTGATCCACTTGTAACAGCACAACACACACTAAAACAACACCACCATGACACTGTCACTGCAGCACTGAGAATGATCCACCACCCAAATCATAACTGCTCTGAGGTGGTCCTCTGTGGTTCCTGACCGTTTGAAGAACAGGGTGAAAGGGGGCAAATATGGTCAGTGGAGCTAATAGAATGGACAGTGATGTACTATACAGCTTTAATCAGTTATCAGTTTCAGTTCTGGCCAAGAGATTCTGTATTTGTTCATAACTAAATGCTCTAATTATTGTTATTGAACCTTGTGTGTGTGTGTGTGCGCACGCGTGTGTGTGTGTATAGGACTCTATGAAATCTCTTTATCATCTGCTTTACTCACAGTGTGTGGTCCATGGCTTCTATAGATTCGCCAGCAGTTGTAGATGAAAATAAGTTTTGAAACATTGTTCTCTGTCTAAGACTGTGCTCATTGCCGCAGCAACAGAGCTAGAGTTTCAAATGAAACATTTGTTTGGTTGAACTAGGGCCTTTGCTTGAATCCGCGAGGGTCTTCTGTGAAAGCTCTGGTAGCTCCTGGCTAAGGCTGTTTCTGATAGTGCTTATGAATGTAGGAAATATTCCCCATTTGTCTGTCTGATGTTTAGTTTGGGTGATTCGTTAGAGATAGGGCGGGGTGGGTATGGGCTACAAATAATATGTTCAAGCTGTTTTAAAACTTAAAAGTTATTAAAAAAAGAAATAATACAAATATGCTTAACAGAAGAATAGAGCTACAAAAATAAAAAGCAATTTCTCTGGAAGGAAAAGCTATTGTTGGATCTATCTTGTTGTAATAAAAGCATAACCTGTGTTCCAGTGTTTACTAGTACAATGTAAACGGTAATCAAGGCTGTTACCTCATTTACATGCCATTGCAGCAGTAATATGCCACATAACAGTCCCTAACAGGTTATTTTGAGCTTTTACCTTCAAAGAGACGATTTAGAGTACCAAGGATAAGGTTAAACAGGTTCAGGAACTAATTTGTCCACAGTCAGTTATGCTGCTTAAGCAAGTGTGTAAATCGATGGATAGGACACATGGTGAGGGTGTTTAATTGGGGTGTGAGTGTATATGAGGTATATGATGGGATGGTGTGTTTTTTATTGTGATAAATGTAATTAAACTGTTTAATGTGGTGTGTATGATATTGTACTTGTAACAGAGCCATTGTGAGATGCAAGACAAATTTCAGTGCATTGTTTTGGGTTTCCACCATTTTGTAGTAGTGTCTGAGAACATAGTTGAGAATTTTCAGTGCACTTAAACAATCCCACAATGCACTGCAAAGAGTAGTGTACAACCCATGTACACTAGCAGATATCAGATTACCCATAATCCGCTGCATTGTTTGGTAAAAAACCCACATGAGGTTGTGTTCGAAATTGTTTACTATCCTCCTGAATTCAGTTCCCTGTTATAGTGAACTATATAGTGAATAATATAGGGAATAGTGAATAGGGGGCCATTTTGGACACTGTATCATTCATTGCTCACTAGCAGCTCAACACTGACCTTAAGCTATTAATATTGCTACCATGAAAAACAACCAGAATGATTACTGAGGTGGGGTGCTGTTAAAAGAAGTTTAGGAATTTTCTATAGCTGGTCATTCAAACCAAGAACCTTTAAGAGATTTGTGCTATTCTGCTTTTATTGTAGATACACGGACACTGAACCAGTAGGCTATGACCATGTGTATGGTCAGGGTCATTTAGATTCATGTGGCTTGATTTTTGCAATTTCAGGTTCACAAATATTGCAAGTTTTATAATTCCCTTAAAAATAGGGCAATATTATTCATCCTGTATTTATAATGGTCTATACATGTATTTTTATGGTGTTATAGGGTATACTGAATAAAGTATAATGCCTGGCATAAGCCAACATAGCTGGTCATTCAAACCAAAAACCTTTAAGAGATTTGTGCTATTCTGCTTTTATTGTAGATACACTGACACTGAACCAGTGTCCTATAATTATATAAAAGTACATTGTGAATTCTATGATAAACTATGACCAGGTTTTGTTTTAAAATGGGTTACAGAGCCAGACACGGTAGTTGCCGAATAACTTAATGTATAGCTTGATCATACATATCTATTATTTTTTTTATTTTTTTCCCCTTTTTAACTGACTAGGATTTCAGCAGTATGTGCATATGTGTTTCCTTCTCCTAGCTTTTTTTTTTTTGATCCCTTATGACCCATGTGTCTCTGTTATTCATGAGCCATCTGGACGGCTGGTATCATGAGGGACATACGTGCCCTGATCTGCTCGTTCCTGTTCTGGTGTTAGCAGAAACGCTGTGTGCTCACCACTGTGTGTGCTCACTGTACTGGTCATTTCAGTTCCTTCATCTCTCGTCCTGTATGACACAGGCGGGGACACAGGTGGCAACACGATATATTTTCATGAAATAGAGCCGTAATATGATTACACTATGAAGGACATCATATGTCAAATACTGTAATATTGATATTTTTGTGGTTTGTCACGTGACGCTGAACTGGGCCTCCAAAAGGGAAACCTAATTTACACACCGATTTCCTCAGTTACATCTATGCATATGCATGTATGGTAAGTGTATTAAAATGTGATAATCAGTAAGGACTATACATTGTAATTCATTAATTTCTCCCCTGCAATTTTGTCAGTGTTATTTATACACAGTGGTTATGTGTGCTATCCTACCTAGCTCAAGACTGAAGGAGAACCCTACTGCTAGTCGAGTTATGTCAGCTAACTGGTTAGAGTCACACTGCACCATGGTAGTGTAAGACAACTTGACTGATCTGAGCCTAACTCCTGACCACCGACAGATAAAGCCTCAACTCTCAGTAACCCCACATTGAAGACACACACACACACACACACACACGGCTTATATAACTTCCACAGGAAAGCATGAAATGAAACAGGACACTCTAGAGCAGCTGCACATGAGCTCAACCCCTAGGATCTGACCCTACTAAATGTCCTCTTGGCTGAATGCCATCAAATCCTGACAGCCATGTTCCCACATCTAGACTATGTAATTTCCTCTCTGTAACCTGTCCAGGTTTCCTCAGTGCATTTCATCCTCCCACTGTGTCCTTTAGCGTCTTTTTTTATTTTTGGGTCCAGGCTTTACGTCTACATCTGCATCTGTTCAAAGGCAGATTTTTTTTTTTTTTCAGGCATCCATTTTTCATCATCAGACAGATGAGGCTGTAGGTAATTAAATCAGTTTGGTAAATTAAATTTACATGTACAGGCCTGTGAAATGTGCCAGTGAATTCCAACTCATTTCTGTGCCTCGGAGAAATGAGTCTTCACATTGGACTTGGGAACATTTCTCCTATTTTACAGAGGCACCACGTTATCCATTTCTTCGCATAAAGATTTTTCTATTTAAATAATTGGAATCAGGGGTAGCTTGAGGATAATGGATGATAAAAATTTGCAGCAGGAGTTTCATCAGGGAGCTGTTTTCAATTGTTATAGCAAATTATGATTATGTGTATCTACGATGAAAATGTGAGATTACAATTTGAACAACTTCTCAACACTGTTAAGGTTTTAGCTTGTTTTGGCTGAGAACTAGGAAATTGAGCAGGCTGTTCTTGACTCTGTGTTTCACTGAACTTCAAAGCGAAAATGGGATGGAAAAGAATGACTATTAACCACTCTCTAGAGCAGCTGCAAGAGTCAAACATTAGCATTCAGCGTATAATCTTTGTGTAAAAATATAGTTTTCCTTTCACTGATGTACGCAAGAAGTTCTGACACCTACCCAGAATGAAATATCAGCCTTAAACCTGTCCTAAACCCAAACATAACCCTAAACCCTAACCCTAATTCCACACAATATACAGCTTTAAAGCATTGTGCTGTAAGGAGAATAGAGTCTCTGTCATTTCTACCCTGGGCACAGCACTTCAGAAACTGCATTATGTAACTTTTGGGAAGAGGTTGTATAAATTACCTGATCATGAGATCAGGTACTGAAGTTAAACCCATTCAACTTCAAATCTCCACTTCAGAGAATGCAGATCCACCGCTCCACTGCCAAAGGCTTCAGGTCTTGATACCCCTCTAGCTGCTGTTTGGCATTGAGCATGGTACAAGCTCTGAATACAGTCTCAGGATCAAGGGCTTCTCAGAAAGGTCCCAGGTTCCTTTGCCAGTTGCAAGAATCGAACAATGGCATTCATTAAACACCAAGTAAAACAGATGTTATGAACGTTTTGCCAACATTGTTCCCACACCATTGTGTCATCTGTACAATGACTAGACTATTGCTGCACTCTCAAGTGGGCCAACCAAGAACAGTCATGTATCTTAGTAACTAATCCACAAATATTAATGGGACACAACACAGTTAAGGTGGCACTACTTTGGGGATTAGCAAAATCAACAGTTCCACTTGTTTGCTGTAACAATTAACAAAGACAAAGCGAGCTAATAGAGCACAGGGCGCAGTGATAAATGACTTGCTGCTGTAATGAGGGAGCCATTTTACTTCCAATGACTTAATCACAGATAGAGGGTTACACAAAAAAGATCATGTTGAATAATGATGGGTTCCAATGATATTAGCTCGCAGCCTTTATTTTGGATCTAAAAATTAAATGTAGCCAGCTAGCTAACACTGCTGTGGGATGGTAATATTTAACTGCTTATTGTCTGTAACTGCTTTATCCCATTAAGGGTCTCGGTGAATCCAGAGCTTACATAGAATAATTGAACTCATCTAAGGTACACACACTGGATTGAGTGCCCGTCTCTCACTGGGCATCACACACTCACAACTATGGACTGTTTATGCAGAACAACAGATAATCTACAGTCTATAATTGTAGAACTACAAATTGCACCCATACATCCAGTGGAGGTGATGTATGGACAATGTATTTAATGTTATAGGTAATTGGTGTATATAGTTGCAGTGGACCATAGTGAGATTTTTTTTTTCCCCATGTGTGTAGGTGCTAGTATAACGTTTATTGCTTGGCTTGTCCAGCTGAAGTAATGTATAAAGGTAGAGTTTAATGAGCTCAGCCATGTCTCAGTCCTCTGAATTCTGAGCACATGTCCACGATAATCATCTGTGTACTTCTGAGATCCTTTGCAACATAATCAATAGCAGGGGGGGATCACACTGGACGTTTCATTGTCCCTCACCCAAACATTTTCCATGCAGAGGCAATACAACCGCGGCTGTAAAAAGTGAGACGAAAGTGCTACATGCTCCATGAGGAGGAAGATGAAGTTGGAAACATTGCAGAATTCGCCCCGTGCTCGGCAGGGACGTATGCAAATGAGCTCGGAGGCAGGGATTGCCACACTTGGCTGCTTCGAGTCAACAAGCTCCCTCCCTCTCTCGCTCATTCTCTGCACTCACGCTTATCTTAAGTGCCTGCTTTGCATTGTTTCTTGTTTTGTTGTCCACGAAAACAGTAATTTAATTAGATGCTGAAGAAGCCGCCTTGATTTTTTTTATCAGGTGCTTGTTGCCTGTCCCGCTGTCGTCTTTTTTATCAAGACGAGTGCTTTGTCAGAGAGAGAGAGAGAGAGAGAGAGAGAGAGAGAGAGAGAGAGAGAGAGAGAGAAAAGAGAGAGAGAGAGCAGCAATCAGTGCATTTCATGCAAAGCTGAGTGCTTGGAGTTCAGCTTCTCTGTAATGACTCAGAGAAGTCCTCTCCATGCTAAGAGGCGCTTAGGATTGCACTCCTAATAGTCTTGTCACTTGAGAATCCAGTTTTCCCTCTTTTGCAGCGTTAGCAAGCTGTGGATTTAAAAAAATAAAATAAAATAACATAAAGAGAGGACAGCAGTGTTATGTGCCATGCACTCTGTAATTACAGAAATAACTGGGAGGCAAGGCAAAGCAAGTCATCCAATTTAGTTTCGCACACACATTATATAGAATATACAGAGAAAAAAATTAGACCAGTGCTATTCTGTCTTGATGCAATGTTACACTGCCTCACGTAACTGACCTGACTCCAATGTCAAGCGCATATGCTTTCAGTTCTTCAAAGCAGGGCTCTCTGTCCACACCTCCAAAGTTACTCTTGGAAGTCTTGGAGGTTGGCTGCATGATCCATGTTGTCCCACACATACAGTGATGTTGATGTCTGGGCTTTTGTGCAGACAGTCCACTGTTCTCAAAATACCAGCCACTTTCTTTTTTCAGCAATAATGTAGTCACTCTTCCTCTATCTAAAAGCTGTCATCTTTGGGTATCTAACAGGCCTTACACAGTTGTCTCTATATCCCCTGTTAAGACCCACTTCTCTTCTAGGAAGGGTTTATTCAAGATTTTCGATGGTTCAAACATAAAAGTGTTAAACTGAATGACTGTTCTTCTCAAAAGGTACTGGATTGGGCTCCAACATTCCAGAGAACACTAGATAAGATTTTGGGTTTTTGCTCCTGGGGCTCCCTCTAATATAAGGGTTCCTATTCCAAGGGTTTCCTACCCTGCTCCAAAAGTTACATAGTGCAATTTCTACAGTGCTGAGCCTGGAATAACAGCAACTGAGGCTCTTTTCTCCATATTACAGCTCAGGAAACCATCACAAAGCTGTAGTGTTAAGGTAAAAATATTACGTAGCATTCCTTTTTTTGTGTGTCCAAGCTGGGTGCACCCAACTGAATGTCTGTCTCCACAACTGGTACCCCTTGTACAATGTCAAGTGTTTTTTTTTTTTCATATTAATTGGAACTGTATACTTATACACAGTGAAACAAAATGCTCCTGCAGGACTGTGGTGAGAGACTCGTGAATCAATACAATATTTAGTTATTTTGTTATTTTGCATGGAACATATTTTGCTATATTTAATATGAATACATATACATGCAATATATGTAGTAATGTGCAGGAATGACAAATATTTACTTTTTTTGTCATTTAAATTGTGCAAAAATATAGGAATTTGGTTGCTTTTGTGCATGACTGTGTGGAGTATCAGTTTGTTCCTACTCTTGAATTCAAGAGTCTGGTGGCTTGAGGGAAGAAAAAGTTACACAGTCTCTCTGTCTATGGAGGACTGAATGCTACACTATTTTTTTTCCAGATGGCAGGAGAAGAGTGTGTGTAAGGCATGTGTAGGGGTCATCAACAATGCGGGAGACTTTGCAGGTGCAGATGGTGGTGTAAATATCTGTGATGGAGAGGAGAGAGACCCAGATGATCTTCTCCTCACTATGCATTGCAGGGTTTTGTGAACGGCAATCAGTGCAATTCCAAAATCAGGTGGAAAGGCAGTAGCACAAAATGCTCTCTATGGTGGTGGTTGTGGGGGAACGGGATGGGCTTCCACAGAAAGATGCTGTTGGGCTATCTTAATTGTGGAACTAGTGCTGAGTATCCAGGTGAGGTCCTTTGGTAAGTACTTGTGGCAATCTCCATAGAAAATCTGTTGGTGTTATATTAGAGTGAGCAGACTGAACCCCTCCATAGTTCAGAAACATGTTGCTGACTTGGTACCAGTCCATTATTCATTGCATCTCTTGTTGATGAGGCCCACCACAGTTGTGACATCTGCAAACAAAATCTGTGCAATGTCGCACAGATTAGTCAAGAGAGTGAACAGCAGTGTTTTAAGCACATAGCCCTGGGGCACCATAGTGCTCAGTGTGGTGATGGTAGAGGTGTTACTCCTGATCCAGATTGTCAGAGGTCTCCCAGAAAGGAATATTAGGATCCAGTTGCAAAGGGCTATGTGCAGGCCCAGTAGGTTTAGCCTGACAATCAGTCAGATGCAGAAAAGTGATGGTGATAAATGCTGAAGTATTTCATGTTGATGGGCATGAGTGCAGTGGGGTGGTAGCTGTTAAGGCAGGACACTGAAAAATTATTTGGCATTGCAATAATGGCAAAGTATGGATTTGAAGGAAGGGTTGAAGATGCCCATGAGGACATCTGCCAGCTGGTCTACACATTCCCTGAGCACACTGCCAGAGATGCTGTCTGGTCTGGTAGCCTTCCAGAGTGTTACTCACATCAACCACAGACAGACAAAGCACCTTGTCATTTCTAGGAGTAGTCTTCCTCACCACCATGTTGCTCTGTGGTTCAAAGCATGTATATTTGTTGATCAGGAAAAATATGGGCAGGAGGCATCACTGTTGCAGCTGATTAATATTGTCCTGCAGTTGGTGATGATCTTAACACCCTGCCACATGTGCTGTTTCTCACCAAATTTCTGGAAGTGACTGTATTCTCTGGACAGGTGCAGGCTGATTCTCTAGTATCTCATGATGGTCTAACTCTAGTTGTGCTTACAAATAGTTAAAGTCGCTAATTATAAAGGAGTCTCTTCAACTATTTGGACAAACACAGCCTATATTTTGATGGCTTGAAGAGTCTAAAAATTACTCAAAAGGGGAGGGTAACTGATGGAAAAATGAAAAGGGAGCAGAAAAAAGGGGGAAACAAGAAAAATATGAAAGAGGCATATGGTCAATGCTAACCAAATGGCCTTTTATGCTGAAGGGTGACTTACGATAAAGGCCATGGGTATGTGACCATCCCAGGGAGCAGATAGTGCTCTGAAATAATTGGAGGACAGTGGATGACATTTCGAGCAACTTTATTCGACGCTAAATAGATGAAAAGCAAGGGGGAAGGCACAGGAGCAGGTTAGCGCGACCGGGGGAAGGCAGAGAAAAGGCGTCTTTGAATGCGGATCTCAGCCACTCTTTTTGTGGGTGTGTGGGTAGTCTGCTAATGACTAGAAGATAAAAAAGAGGAGGCCTGATGGATTCATGAAGCCTAACGCGGAACAGCCTGGCAATAGAATATTTTTATCGGTGGAGAGAGGGTGAGAGAGGAGTGCTATGAAGCAGAAAGAGGGAGAGTCTGACAGCTTTCTGGTACAGGAGGATGACTTTGGTGGTGGGGGTGGGGGTGGGGGCGGTGGTATCTAAGGGAAGAGAGCAGCACAGGGGTGCTGTCAAGCCTCAAGCAAGCTCAGTTTAACAAGCTGCAGGACAGGGTGGGGCTCTTCAAGATGTGCCGAGGATGGCCAAGCTTTGAAACTGGAAGACAGTAGTAAACAGCCTCTGACATCTCTCTGCACACACTAATATACTGACCATTGTTTAACAGACATTTACCATTGTGTAACAGGTACTGAGTAAGAAAACATATACACATGAGCCCCTTCTACCGAACCTTAGATGATTTGATTGCCTTTAATATTATGATGTTGTGTAAAGGCCAAGAACATGTAGTTAGCCATTTTAGCATGTCCACCTTGTAGTCAACACAATAGCATACCATATATATGTACAGGTGCTGGTCATAAAATAAGAATATCATGAAAAAGTTGATTTATTTCAGTAATTCCATTCAAAAAGTGAAACTTGTATATTATACTCATTCATTACACACAGACTGATATATTTTCAAGCGTTTATTTCTGTTATTTTGATGATTATAACTGACAACTAATGAAAACCTTCAAAGCAGAAATGTTATGCCATTGTGTTGACTGCTTCTTCAGGCTCAGATTCAGCTAGGGTTTTTTATGTCATAAACCTATGACCCATTTTTATTGAGAGTGCAATTTCCATATACTTAGCATACTGCTACAGAGGAAAAAAGAGGACATTGCATGCTAACTTTAGCAATTTTATACAGAAGGTTGATATGTGTTGCATTTTCAGTTGCAAAGGTGCTAAAAGAGAAGTGTCTAGGCATGGTGGAGCTGGAGTGTCCAAGGGAGGAGAGCATCACAGGGTGGCTGTCAAGCCTAAAGCAGGCTGTTTAAAGCTGCAGGACAGGAAGGCTGAGATTTTGTTTGCAAAGTTTATAAAAGAGAAGTGATGAGTGTGATTAATGATGTAGAGGCAGAGCTCCAGGGGCAGGGACCATTTGCATATTCAAGGACCTGCTTGTACTGAATGAAGGTGAAGGTGTAGGTGTAGAGTTACATTTCTGACAGCAGGCGATTATTTTATTTATAATTATTTCTAAGAATATTGTATAGTTATATATGAAAACTATAATAAGATATATTAACACAATAGAGATTATTCTGGCTTTATGTGCAAAAAGGGAGGGTACAAACTTATGAAAATACATTCAAATGTTGTATGTTCATTTTTGCACAGTATGCCAAGGAAAAAAAGGGAACTTGGCAAGTAGAGGAAGGGCAATGTATATATATATATATATATAAAAAAAAAAACACGCTGCAAAACAATGAGAATAACGATAAGATTATGCATTGTTTTCAGTTTGATTGACTGATTATTCAGTCATAATAATAACAGCAGTAATAATAGTAAAAAGGACATATGAGCTTCAGGAATATTAGCAAATCCTTCAAAGTGGATCCAGAATTACTTTAAATGAATGACTGCATGACAAGACAGCAGTCTAAGGGGTTAAATATGCAACCCTTTCAACTTTCTGTAATCTGATGTTATTTAAATCACTGCAAATTGCTTCTAGCAACAAACATTCTCATCTCCACATAAAAATATAAAACCTGATAATGAAAAAGAAATCACAGCAGGAAAGTGGGCAAGTCGTGCTTGCCTGGATCTTAACTAGCTTTAATTGGGTTACCATTACATAACTCGGAATTGCTTATTACAGTCTTGGATCTTGTATCAGAGCTTTGCTAAAACAGTTCAAGAATGCCCACACCTACAGTGCTCCAACATCCTTCTCCAAGGCCCTGATAAAAAATAAATCCCACAGGGCACACTTCCAGTCACAAAGGCACGAAGGGACCCACCACTGCACTTATCTTCCTTAGGACAGACTAAAATGTCAAAGCCTTTGCCATGCCGAAGCATGATTAGTTCCACCTTCCCTATTAGTGCCAGCTAATTTTGCGCAAGGCACATTCTTATGTTTAATTTATCAGCACTCCCAAACGCCTGGCTCCTCATGCTTGCATTGGCTGATAGATGGGAATGGGTCCCAAGGCGAAGATATCAGCCAGTAGTGCTTCCTTCACAGGCAGACTGCAGCCGGCCATCTTAGAGGAGCTGGGTTGCAAAGTGGATAATTGAAACATACTTGAAGGCGGTTGGTGAATCCAAGAGCTGCGCCTTTCTCTTCTCTACATGAAACATTCAGAGGTTGCGTAAGGATTGGTTGTTATCTTTTCTGAGACAAATGACCCAAGTGACTTGAAACATTTGCAAGAATAATGCATTAAACTTTCCATTTTCATGACCATTTTCTCCTTTTGACTTCTCCATTTCATAATAACTGGTATGCTCTTGAAATCAAGCACCCTTATCATCCTCCCACCCTGGCATAATTGTTTGACAGATATTCAGGCGACTAATTCAATTATGACTACACTCCTTATAACTGTGCTTCAGTAATGAAGCTATAATTAGCTCTTTTATGTGCTGCAGTAGCACAGGATGATAAGCAGTTATGGTCTCAGTCTGAAAACTGACCCCCATGGTTCTCTGTCTTCTCTCCCCAGGCGGCCGACTCTTCTGCCTGGTGCTATGGCTGAACCTGGTGCCAGCATTGAATGGCTGCCCGGCCAAATGTGTGTGCTACAGCGAGCCGAGGCCGACTGTGGCCTGTCAGCAGCAGGGTCTGTTCTCTATTCCCACTGAAATCCCAGTCCGCAGCCAGCGGATATTCCTCCAGAGCAACAAACTGACGGTGGTCCGTTCCACCAGCTTTAGCTCTGTGCATAATCTCACCGTCCTCTGGATGTACTCCAACAACATCAGCCACATCGAGGCCGGGGCTTTCTATGGCCTAGAGAGACTGGAGGAGCTGGATATTGGCGACAACAGCAACCTTCGCATCATCAGTCCTTCAGCATTCCGAGGACTGACAAAGCTGCACACCTTGCACCTGCACAGGTGCGGACTGTCTGAGCTCCCCGTAGGGGTGTTCCGCGGACTGTCCTCGCTGCAGTACCTGTACTTACAGGACAATAACCTTCTAGCCCTGCACGACGACACTTTCTTGGATCTGGCCAACCTCACTTACCTGTTTCTGCACAACAACAAGATTAAGGTGGTGACGGATCACATGCTGCGAGGATTGACCAACCTGGACCGCCTGCTCCTGCATCAAAACCGTATCACCCATGTGCAGCAGCGGGCCTTTGGCGACCTTGGCAAGCTAACCACCTTGTTTCTCTTTTACAACAACCTCACCATGCTGAGTGGGGAGTCGATGGACCCTCTGGTGTCACTCCAATACCTACGGCTCAATGGGAACCAATGGATTTGCGATTGCCGGGCCAGGCCGCTCTGGGACTGGTTCAAACGCTTCAAAGGCTCCAGCTCTGAGCTGGAATGTCACCTCCCAATCACTCTTGTGGGGAAGGACCTGAAACGCCTTAAAGGCAGTGACCTGGAAGGATGTGTGGAGACCAAGACACGTTCGGGAAAGTTCCACTCCCTTGACGACCCTTTGGGAGAGAGCATTCCAAGGTGTTGTCTTTCAGATAGTGACAAATCGTCCATCATCTCCAGCAAGTCCATCCCTGACCCTTCATCTTACAACAGCCGGCAGATCACCAACAACCCACAGAAAGAAAAAGAGAACATATCCAAGACGAAGGTGCGAGAAGTGGAACGGATAAAGAATGACACTCGCGGCAAGCAAGGAGTAAGTCTCAATGACGGGCCACTGGGAACCCTTTCCAACAGTCTCGACCAGTCTCTGGACAAACTCAACCCTGAACTGTTGGACGATCTGGAGCCCTCGACAGCACCATCAAAAAAGAAAAAAAAGTGTTCCAAAAAGCCAAAATCAGACCAGTCATGTCTGAAGGGTCATGGATCTACGCTTAGAGCACTTGGCCTTCTCTTTTTCCCCATGTTCTGGTTGTCCTTAACCATGTCTTAGTTGGAATCGGAGCAAATTCTTGGATCATATTTTGCTGATGACAATGACACACAGAAATACCTACAGTAACTTACACATGCAGGCAGAGACTGTAAGAAGGGGGATTGTGAGCTTGGACCCACACGGTCAAGAAGACACAATAATTTATGAAGCTAAAGACACATTAAGAAATGGATGCCTTTACAGAACCCATACGATCTAATGTATATAAAAAAACAAACTCAGTGCCCAAATGTTTGTTCTATGTACTTTTAAATGTGCTGTGTTTAAGCAACACTGCAGAGAGAGTCCTCCTCCCCTTTACCTGCAAAAGCTTACACTGACCAGAAAGTGACTCCTGTAGACAAACCCACTAAAAAAAATAAAGAAAAAAACAATAACAAAAAAATACAAATATGAAAAAAAAAAATAAGGAAATAAGAAAAAAAATAAAGAAATAAAGCAACCAGAGAGCCGAAAGCACACGGGAATGTTGCAGGTATGAGACAAAGACATGATTTCTGCTCCCAATGTTTATGTTTTCTTTTTTGTTATTTTTTGCTTTTTCTTCAGAGTGAAACATTTGTTCAAACTGTTATGATTTTTTTATGTTTATAAGTATTTCAGTAAAGACAAATGTTTAATTATCCCCAGAAAACTTGCAGAGTCCTGTGGGCGTCACAACGCTTTTTCCATGTGGCGTCTGTCAAAGGAATGCTGTCTAACTGTTCACTGAGATTGCGATGGAATTATAGATATGCATTTTATTTTACTGGTGTACAAGCATAAATATATTACAAATAAAATATCTCGTTTTGTATAGCGGGTTTATTATTATGCACAATGTCATAGACAGTTCAATGGTTAGCTGGAAAGATTAGCAAAAGTCGGGCAAACTAGAGCAAAGGTAACTGTGGAGGAATGAATTGGGCTTACGGATTCATTTCAGGATCAGCTCTTGGAGGACAAGATGCAATTAGTTAATGGGACACCATATCATGTAATCATCAAAGCAAGGGCGAAACAGAGGTTCATTTTGCAATCAAGGAAACAGGGGAAGACTGCGGTCCATTAACAGACCTCAAAATATCTGCTAATGAGTGAAATTTGAAATGGGATAAAGGAATGCTGGCAGCACAGTGGTATTGCAGGTAGTGTCTCGACAACACAGCTTTAGGGTTCTGAGGTCATAGGTTCAATCCTTGCCTCAGGTCACTGTGAGGACTTTGCCATGTTCTCCCTGTGTCAGGGGAGGGGAACAAATGCCGGGTAACACTTAATCTGTCACAGGAAATGCAGCAGGATATTTAATGATCTCAGAGATTCAGGACTTGGAAATGGCACCACCAATGGACAAATGCTAACTTAGTAATCATAAAATAACAACAATTAGACCTATATGATTATTTTGGGGATAAACATGATGAAGCTTCATATGTCTGGTTCCTCTCTTCATTGAAATATTTTGACACTGGTTCTCAGTGAGTGGATTATGAAGAATTATGAAACTTGGGAGACAAAAAGACTAGACAATCTGAAAGGTTCTAGAAAAAAAGATAGGTATAAACCCAAAATATTTATAAAACCTGAAAATTTTGTTGGAACATAATTAAACTTCAAAGAAAAATGAATAAATAAATAAGGAAATACAATTGTAAAAATGACATTTTTAAACATTGCCATTGTTTCCCGTCTAGATTCAGTTCGGAGTTCAAGGTAAGGAAGGTTCATAAACAAGACTGTGTGTTTTTACCACCTCTTTTATCCCTCAAATAATTACCTTGTACAAGAAAGTCTTCTCAGTTTCTTAATCAATTTACTATTTATCTACCTTCATTTCAACCAAAATATATACAACACTTAGCACGCTATCCTGGTATACAGAGAATGTGTAGGGTATTTTAGTGTAGTTTATTTCAGTTTTATATATCTGTACCATCATCATACCCCCAAAAGCACAATTCTACCTCACACTTAGTAACTAGAATGGTCAAAGACCCCACTGTTGAAGATTCTACCATCAGGCCAGAAGCAGAGTCTTCCTTCCATCCTATATTTATTGTGGCTCATGGCAATGTAGACCTTAAATAATCATACAACATTTGTGTAAGTGCATTTACAATGTGCACTGCCTCTGCAAATGCACTGTATTTAAATCAAACAAACAAACAGAAGCATAATTGCCAGCATACATCTCTTCCAGGGCATTTCATGTTTGAGCCATTATCCCAGCATGATTGTACAGAAATTGTCATTGCAAATGGAATATTACAGTGGGTAGCCAGGGGAATTAATTGAAATCAACAGACCTTTAACTTGACTGAATTTATAATGATTTATATTTTTTTTGGAATAAAAAAGGGCAGACATTCTACACTGACAGTGGTCAATCAAAATGACTAAACATTTTTATTCTGGTTACTTTATTATACATCAGAAAATGGGAAAACGCACGCACACACACACACACACACACACGCACGATTACTTGAGTGTCGACAGATATCCCAGCATCTGGGAACCAGTGGTTTAGATGCTTTGCTCAGGTGCTTGCTCATTTTCCTGCTGGTCAAGGGGATTAAATCAGTGACCTTCTGGTCTCAGACCTGCTTCTCTACCCTTTAGACCATGGCTGCCCATTATTTTATGAATCTAGAGTAGATTACCTCCAGTAGTCTGCACAGAGTCCTGACCTCAACCTCACTGAACACCATGGGAATGAATTGTGATGCTGATTATGAACCAGGCCTTCTCATTCAACATGGATTTCTGACCTCAGGAATGCTCATATGGCTTAACAGACACCTCTTCCCACATATATCTTGTAAAATCCTGCCTAGAGGAGTGGAGGCTCTTTTGGCCTCCAAGGGAAACCAATTCTATTAAAAATGGCCAGGGATTTGGAATGGACTATCTAACAAATGCAACACCACATAGCTGTGATGGTCAGGTGCTAAATAGTTAAATAAAGTTTGGACTCTCAAAGCTAGAATAGGTGAATTTGTAGGAAACACTAACTGTCAGCAAGTTTTTGGAAAAATCAATAATCCAACTAAAAGTCCCAACCCTTACTTTCAATGTTTGTTCCAAAGCCACTCCCCTAAAACACAAATGCAAACATGGCCTGATAGCAAACAGAGAGAGCTGAGCAATGCCTCACTTTTAAAAACTATTCACCTACCTCATATCTCATTTACATGTAAGAAAACCCCTCAAAATATTATTGTGTTTTATAATGGGAAAAAAGAAAAATCACCTACTCAAGCTTTAATTAGAAGCCATTTGGTAGTGTTCACAACAGATTAGGTGTTTTTTTTTTTTCTTCTCTGCAAACTATTTGTCCAATTTGGACTGAAATGTAGTCTCCAACATGAACAAGCTCCTAAGCCGTTGTACATACTGAAAACACACAGCGATAGGCCAGGCTCCTCTCCTCTTCCAGAAACAGATGGCATGTCTTGCTGTGATAGGCTCATTGTTTGCGGATGATGACCCATTGCTTTGTCAAATCTGGCCACTGCTCAAGTCCCTGTCCTCCACATTTAGCTATTCCTGCCCGGCCTGCTCTGTGGGACTCTGGCTCCAGACACGGAACCACTCTCTGTGGTTAGTAGAGCCTGTGGAGGCCTGGCCAGTAACCCTGCTGCCTACTAAACACACCACCATCAGCTCATCTCAGAGAAAAGAACGGCGGGTCTCGGACGCCATTTCACTCAACAGCAGAATGCAATAAATATTCAAAATGGCAGAAGACGTTAGGTTTGGAATTGCATATATTTATGTAATTCCGGCACATCCAGCCATGCATTTGTGTGGCGCTAATGCATCATGCATGTGCCCCCTCAGCTGATCTATTAACGTGTGTGCAGAAGCCTTTTTTTGCATGTGAATACAAGGTCATTACTGAGCTGTTTCAGGTGTGGAATCCTGCAAAAATATTAAAGAGAAATTATACAGTGCTATATGTCCTTTAAACGTTCAGGGTCAAGGGTTTGTAGACACCTGCTCATCCAACCTTACTTCAAACCATAAAGCATATTAATAGGTAGTTTTTGCATAATTTCCTGCAGTATGGAACATTTCTCAGAAAATTAATGGATGTCAGGTAATGATGTTATATGATAAGTTTGGAGCCACTATTACCACTCCAGCTCACCCCACAGAGCTCCATCACTTCAGATAAACAGTATGGTTCCACTGATGTACAGCTCATTGCTGGTGTTTGTACGCAGCTCTTGCCTAAACTTGGCATGGAGCATGATGATATCAGGCTCATATTTCGCTGGTCCAGAACACTGCATTTCATATAATGCTTTCTCTGGAGATTTTACAAGATGTGTGTTCAGAACTGAGCATCTGTTCCCACAGAGTGCCCCTTAAAGTAGCTGAATTCTGTATTTACAAGGGCTGGCAATGAACATCTGGACACATAGCGTAAGATTACTTTGACGCACTTTGGCAAGGCATACTAAAAAAAACAGAAGAGCTACAGTTAAGGAAAGTGAAATAATATTTACATCCAACAAAAGTGGATAGGCCTTAGTACCGAGCCTGGGAAACAATATTTACTGTGACCTTACACATATTCAGCCTGAATTGATTTACTAATCTTATGAATTACTAAACTCTGAGCAAATATTTTAATACAACCAAAAAGGGTGCAATAGTCACCGCATCGTTTGTGAGAAGACAAGGAGAAAATAAAGGGTTTTAGGTTTTTACCAACAGTTCTTACAGCACTTCTTACTGCATAATTTTTTTCCTGCTTGTTTATAAAAAAAGGAATAGTTTTTTTCAGTTATTCTCACCTCCTCCTACAGAACATCCAGTTCTTCTAGTGAGAAGTTCTCATTATTGTTGTTCTTTAAAATGCACTTTTGCCAGTTTGTGTTTTCCATCACAGGAGTAGCAGATTATACAGGACATCAACTGCGATCCTTACATTTTAGCATGTGTCAAACATTCTGCATACTCCATACAAAATACTGCCCACAGTTATTTAGCATAATGTTCAGTAGGTTGTTAATTAACTGTCAAATGGGATGCTACATTATGCTCACTTAAACAGCTCCAGTCCCATATGCTTCCATCCTAGAGAGGGATCTCCAAGCATCCATTTTAGGCAACAATGCTTGGAATGCATAAATCCTAATTTAGAAATGTGTGAAACACACAACATGCAAATGTACTCTGCAAACATTACATTTCCCAAATGCACATAAACATGCTGGCGATACTAAGTTCTATATCTCCAGGCAATTTGTTGTCTAGCCTTCAGAACTCAAGAAGGAAAACTTACAGACAATATGCACATAACACAGCAATCAGCAGGACTTCATCACCATAGGACTTCTTCACCTCACCATATCTACAACATTAATGACAGAAAATAATAGCATTATTAATACATTTCCACTAATTCTAATGACTGAGGAAGGTTTAAAATGACACGATACACATAGGACATCGAGTTAGCAAGACAATTTGTCTATCATATCTTCACTGTCCAATGAAAAATGTTTATCTTCATTTTTTGCCTATTTACTTTACTACATCATCTGACCACAGCAGCAAATTTCATGAAGAATGGACCAATAGAAGTCCTTCTAAGTGAAATCTTTTTATATTGTCTTCCATTGAAAGTTAAAAGTTTTTTTCTTCTCCTGTAAAGTTACTATTTTTGGAGATACACGTTTCTCAGTGGAGAGCAACTATGATCTTTAAGGGTGGTTGGGGCAAATTTTCTGTGAGACAAAATTACCCTTTTATCTGAGATGTCAATGAAATTAACCACTATGTTAACAATTAAAAAGTAATTTTCAACTTAAACCAAGTACTATAATTTATTAAAAGATATTAGAGCTAAAACTTTTTTATATAAAAATAGTGAAAATAGAAACATATTACATTTCAGTACTGTGTAATTGCTGTGACTGTTTTAAGGAACACTAAAGGCCTTATTTATTCTTCATTTAGACCAAGCCATGGGTAAATGCTTCTTTTCTGTGTGCTAAGCTGTCATTAATTAGGACCTGTTTTAATGCATCCTCAACGTCTACTGTGTGATATAATGCACAGTTAACACTTTGTTAGGACCTTGTTATGCAAACAGTCATAAATGATGCTCAAATGGAATGTGTGCACTATGCACCGACTGTTCCATTTGTATGCTGTGCATCGTGCATATTCATGAATTATGAATTCCAAGCATTGCTATGTAAAATGGATGTGTTTAGCATGCCGAAAATCCACCTCTTGGAACGAAGCATGAGGGAATGCAGCTATGGCGTGAGTATTATGTATCATTCCATGTGACCAATCGTATCTGTCAGTTAATTAACGGCCTTCTTCTAATCAAAAATTGATATTAGGTTACAATTTATGACCAGGAGTTTGCATTACATAGATTTGGTAATGGAGTTAACTGTTCATTATTACAACTGATGATGCAATTTTCAGTGACACTCATGTGAGATATGTTCCCATAAGTAAAAATAAACCTTAAAATCGAATGAGTAAATGATCTGGAAATGCTATCGTCTGATATCTAATACCTGTGACAACATTATTGTTATTGTAAGGTACATTATCATCAATGTTTAAGTGGATTATCAAGAGACACACATCTCTACTACAGATTTGATATTATCTTAAACAACACATATCACGTGGTATGATGAATAAAAACACAACAGTAGCAGAACACACCCAGTATCTTTTCAGTGGCAAGGAATTACAAATGACAGCCAAAGTGTAAATATCACTAATAAAGATGGACAAAAAGTAAATTCATTCATTGTCTGTAACAGCGCCAGTCCTTCACAGGCAGCAAACACACTCACACCTATGGACAATTTTGAGTTGCCAATCCACCTACCAATGTGTGTTTTTGGACCGTGGGAGGAAACCAGAGCACCCAGAGGGGACCCATGCAGACACGGTGAGAACACATCAACTCCTCACAGACAGTCACCCGGAGCCAGACTTGAACCCACAACCTCCAGGTCCCTGGAGCTGTGTGACTGCGATACTACCTGCTGCTCCACCATGCCGAACCAGAAAATAAATAAGTTGCTAAAATTGGTTACACACTGCTTTTTTAAATCATGTTTTTTAGTTTTAGTCATGCTTGTGTGAGATTGAAACTCTTAAAGGCAACGTAGGCAACGTAGTGTGAATAGGAAACCAACTGTACCCTGTGCTTGACTGAAGTTTAAAATCTGTAGGTTTTCATCCAATGTTTGTAGCACCTTTGACATATTTTTACATTCATGCAGTTAGCTCTCTCCTGTATTTGATCTGAAACAGCAAAAATCTGTCAATATTACTCATGTATGGAGCAGGAATAGATGTCCTCCTCTCATTTCCTGTTTTTTTTTTTAAGTTTGGAGGGCCCTCTATTGTCCAAAAACTCTAGACTTTTTATTTTATTTTATTTTATTTTTTTATATTTATTAAATTTTTTGCTAAGGTTGAGCCAGTGATCTAATGAGATAAAGTCATAGACATTCCAGACCTCGATTTTATTTGCTTCCCATTTACCAAACCAGGGCTGTTTACAAACACCAGACAAAACACTTAGAGAGCAAATTGTGAGGAAGCATAGTCTGAATTTTATAAAGAGTGTATTGGATTAAAATTGTGAACATCACATTTAAGGAACAGGTACAGAATGTATGTTTTATGTGATATTGAATGCTTTGCTTGTTTGTTGTTGTTTCTGTGTATGTTTTGGTGTACTGAAATTCAGTTTTGATTCAGGCCCAAAATTCAGCATCAAACGTAGCATCACACTACAATGGCAGAGGGACAAAGTCAAACCCAGTCAGTGATGTATAGTGGGAGATGGTTTAAAATGTATTGATGCATGTACAGAGAGAGAGAGAGAGAGAGAGAGAGAGAGAGAGAGAGAGAGAGAGAGAGAGACAGAGAGAACTATCTGGGGAATTGCATGGTCACTTTTGATGTTTGTTTTTATTCCAGTCCTCTTTTTAAGAGTAAAGGTCACTGGCTCCAGTGTCATCTGTCCAGGCCGACTCCACTGACATTCCGTGCTTTTCATACCCCATGGCGTCCAGTGAAACACAAGGTCATCCACTTTCTCCTTTCACCAGTCTTCTGCATGCAATGGTTTATGCACCTCAGCCAGTTTTCAGGCATTGATGGTTTATGAAATAATCTGTTTAAATTTTACATTTAAGTTTGACCTTTTTCTACTGTGGTACTCCTACGTTACAAATAGGGTTATCTTAAAAAGATGAAATAAATAGAATCAAATACTAAAAAATATAGCAATTGTGGAATATGTCAAGGTCTGGACACTCATTCATTTATAAAGACTCTGAATTCAATGAGGGCGGCACGGTGGTGCAGCAGGTAGTGTCACACAGCTCCAGGGACCTGGAGGTTGTGGGTTCGATTCCCGCTCCGGGTGACTGTCTGTGAGGAGTTGGTGTGTTCTCCCCGTGTCCGCGGAGGGTTTCCTCCAGGTGCTCCGGTTTCCTCCCACAGTCCAAAAACACACGTTGTTAGGTGGATTGGCGACTCAAAAGTGTCCGTGAGTGTGTGTGTTGCCCTGTGAAGACTGGCGCCCCCTCCAGGGTGTATTCCTGCCTTGCACCCAATAATTCCAGGTAGGCTCTGGACCCACTGTGACCCTGAATTGGATAAGCAATAAATTCTGCCAAATCATGATAGACATTTTCTGACTCCTTAAACCTTGTGCTAGCATTCAGAGTTATGGAATCATTTGGTCAGAGTTATATCTGGAAGAAATAAAAGAGCAGCATTTGATGAAAAGAACACCTTGCCATCTGTTAATTATGGGGGCGGCTCTATTATTGTTTGGGGGGCAGATGGAAGGATGAATTCCACTAAATATCACCAAGTTCTGGAAGCACATGCAACACAGCCAGCCAAAAAAATGTGAAACAGAGAGACTGCATTCAATAGCAACAACAAAACAATCATCCAAAATACGTCTTAAAAATTAACTGAAATACTGAAAGGTGAAGCTTGTAGAATGGTATCCACACTCTCATGAGCCTCTGTGAACAGAGCTCAGACATGCTGTATAGAAGTTTGTTCTGAAATAAGACAGAACTAGAACACTTCTGCAGTGCAGCGTTGGTGAAAAGCTTGACTTCAGAAACTGAGCAAAATAAGGATTAATCATTTATCCCATGTTTAATGACTTATGTAGAGAACAATAATCTGAAAAGGTGGTCTTGTTTTCATTTTCAATGCTGGTAGACTAGGCCTTCAAATGAATGCACCTGTGAGCTGAAACAATTAGTCGACATAATCGTCAGTGTCAGTTAGAAGCATTTGTCGATATATCTCTTGGGACAGAAGTGACACAAAATCAAAAACAATTATTAAAAAACGTCATGTTCTTATCACACAGTCCACAAAACCAACTCCCATTTTCAGAACTAATCCAAGTACATTCACTCCAAATTCCAGCGGTCTACACTCAACCATTCTCCAAAAACCCCAAATGTGTTTGATCTTTAATCCTTAACAAATGGACTAAAAAAAATATTTTTTGGCCCAAGTGTGCCCTAACTTTAGCAACTTTATGTGCCCTAACTTTAGCAACTTTAATAACTTTCTTTAAACGTCTTACTCGGTTTACGGTCAGTATTAATATGCTCAAAACTTACTAAACCTCACAGCAAATTAATTGTATATGATCAGAAATGATAATTCCAAGTATTAAAAGGTGAATTAATTCCTTAGGTCTAAGTCACCTACAGTTTTGAAACCTATGGTCACGCACTGTATGTATGGTGTATGGTAGTTATTGAAAATTCTTCAGAAATTAATAGATATGTGTTTATTAATATTGTTTACAAATATGTATCATTCATTGTCAAACTGTAGTACTAAAAATCATACTAAACCCTTGGCTCAGTAGGTTACTTCATATAGCATTTTGGCAGATATCATTTTACACTTTAGTTCTATTATATAGCATTAGGTGTCTAGCCAAAGGGCTCTTGTAGGTGTAACATCCTAATTATTATTATTATTTTTTTTTTTATTCTAACTGGAAGCAACGATCTCGTTCTATTAAACTGCTATAAATGGTGTCCCGTGGTTCTGGGCTTTTGTGAGATGAAGAGAGTGGGGGGTTTACAGTGCAGTGGTAATGATTTGATCTTCTCTTGGTCCTGGTGGAGTGCTGTGGGCTCATACAAACTGAGTCACTGCCGGATTTGCAGCACCGCCCCAGGCCTCTGTTGCTGCCTTGAGAAAATTATGAAAATGAGTTTGCTGATGCCACCCACTCTGCATATGTGACAGTATCAGCCATCAACCATCAACACATGCCAAAAAAGGAAAACAGTGTAAATTCCTGAGCTTGTTCCCATTGATGAATCTTTATATATTTATTGCAATGAACATAAGCCGAGCTTATCTTAGTAAGTGTCGACTGATGAGTGCATTCTTCTACACAAATCAATTTTTAGTTGATTTTCACCCTCTGTTTGAAGCAAGGCTGCACAATGTACTGCTTGGATGAACATAAACCAATCTGTTCATGTTTTAGTGTCAAATAATAGTGTTCTGACCAATCAAAGATGGTCCTATAGGTTCATCCACAATGTTCCACAACAGTCATTAAAACATCAATGCTGATTATTTATTTATTAATTTACAGAAAACTACTAAATACAGGGGGCGGCACGGTTGCGCAGCAGGTAGTATCGCAGTCACACAGCTCCAGGGACCTGGAGGTTGTGGTTCAATTCCCGCTCCGGGTGACTGTCTGTGAGGAGTTGGTGTGTTCTCCCCGTGTCTGCGTGGGTTTCCTCCGGGTGCTCCGGTTTCCTCCCACAGTCCAAAAACACACGTTGGTAGGTGGATTGGCGACTCCAAAGTGTCCGTAGGTGTTAGTGTGTGAGTGAATGTGTGTGTCTGTCTTGCCCTGTGTAGGACTGGTGCCCCCTCCAGGGTGTATTCCCGCCTTGCACCCAATGATTCCAGGTAGGCTCTGGACCCACCGCGACCCTGAACTGGATAAGCGGTTACAGATAATGAATGAATACTAAATACAGTGATCCCTTGTTTTTCGCGGGGGATGTGTTCCAAGAACACCTGCAAAAAACGAATTCACGCGATTTTTTAATGTATTTAATGAATATTTGGACTTTTAAAACCCTCCCTGTACTGTTGACAACCCACCCTTTGCATTAAACAGTCATTCTATAATGTTTTTTTCAGCTGGAACTACATGTGATATCCTACCAGTTTCTTTAATAGAGTAATTCTTATGCTGTTATTTAGCGTTTTCATGTGGACATGAAAAATACATGTACTGTACGTAAGAAATACTTGTAAATGATATATTGTGTCACCTACAGGCCTAGTCTAATACATGTAAATAATAAAAAAAAATACTTTTGGCTATTCATCTTTCACAGTTTTCTTAGATTTTCCCTCAATATCCGCGATATAGCGGCCATAAGCCCCATTGAAAAAACCCGCGAAGTAGCGAATCCGCAAATGATGAACCACGAAGTAGCAAGGGATTAATGTATAACAAAGCAATATCCCTTACTCACTAAAAATGCTCCACTCATTCAACCTTGTGCAGGCAAATGGGCAAATAAGAAACTCCCAGCCATAATATAAGCATTAACATGTGAGAGTGATTAACATCCCTAATGTGGTGGTCGTGTGGAGCTCCTGACCACTGAAGAACAGGGTGAAGTTAACAAAGTATGCAGAGCAACAGATGAACCTGTTTGTAATTGTAGCACAACAAACTGCACCCTAATGTGTTGCTTTGCAATATATATGGCCAGTTGTTTTGAAAATTTTACAGAATTTGAATCTCACAAAATATAATAATAATAACAACAACAATAATAATACTAATAAGCAAGGAAAATGTGTTTTACCATGATATGAGCTCTTTAATGTGTTGGCATATGGGGTGTTGAGCCTTACCCAGGGCAGATAATCTGGCCAAATTAAGAAAGGATCTTGTGGAAAATCCGTTATCTCATAGACAGCTAAAGGCTTAAACACTGGAGCAATGAAAATCCCAGCAAGTGGCCATTGTTGCTGATTAACCCACTGGAACAGAATTACTGTGAGGAATTGAAAGGGCATTGGGCTGGAGTAAGGGTCAGCAAGCAGGAAATAACTGGACAGTCCACTTTCACAAACATAGACACACACGCATACACCGACAGTCAGTATTCACAGTGCAGCTCAGAGCAGCATGTAAATGAGGCTCAGTAATTGGGGTTATGGGTGTGCTGCAACATTGCCGACTCGCCAGCGAGAAGATCGAAACACTTCAAATTAAGCTAAAAAGCCCCTTTAAATCATAAACATGCGCACACAAACATGACCCCAACGATGGGCACACAACACAAAGCCAAGTCTACAGCGAGACGGAATGCATAAACACATAAACACACATTAAAGGGGATTCCACTCACTTCAAAACCACCTGCATAATGCAGTCGTGAGATGTAAACAAAGTCATTTTGAGTGGTTTGATGTGAGATCACACATTGTAGAGAAAATCGAATGCCAGAATGTAACTGCTGCATCATTCCACCTTAAACGAGGCAGTGTTTTTTATTATTCTAGTGCCTTTTACTCTAGGCTTCCAAATATAATTTTCCATTCCACTTAAAGTTATACAGGACAGGGCACCTATGGTCACAACAAGGAAGACAAGTCTCCACGATGTCAGTGTGTACACAGGCTTTGGTCGTACACACACACAAAAATAAAATCCACTTCTTGACAGTGGCCCTGATCCAGTCTGAAGAATTCTCTCAGCTCTAGCCTCTCGGGGGTCTACTCTCATAGACCACTGTGACAGGAGTGTTTGGTTTTTGACTAGTGGTCATGTGGGGATGAGCCCTCTGCTCCTCCTGGAGCCATCCAGCAGAACCCTCTTCATTCTGGAAGCAGCAGTAATCAAATTCATCTCAGCCATGCTGGATTCTCCTCATTAGGAGTCAATGTTTATCCTCAAATCACGATAATGAAACAGAGAAAATGAGGCCTAATTATCTCACCCCCTCATCTGCACCAGCAGCAGCAGCAGACCCTCTGCAGTAGAGACCCATTCTCTGCACAAAAACACACCCACTCTCTGATTGAGAGGCACACTCCAGGGTTCAGATTTGGAAGATTTAACTGGGGAGAATTTTATTTATTTATTTATTTTGTAGATATTTATAAGTTTATGATAATGAGTATCACATTTCAGAGAGCCTCGACTCTGGCCTTTTTAGGGCACATCTCTATTAAAACATATTTCTTTGCTTTGTTTTAATGGAACACTGTGATCTAGGAATTGTAACATTCCTAAAATTCCACCTCCCTGTGTCTGTGTGGGTTTCCTTCCACATTCCACACAGTGTTGGTAGGTGGACTGGCTGTGTTTAATTGCCCACAGGTGTGAGTGTGGGAATGACTGGGTGAGTGTGTGATGCTCAATGACGCTGGGTCGGCTCTGGACCAAACATGACACTCACTGAAGGTTACAGAAGATGAATCAATGAATTAATGAATGAAGGAACGAATGGAATGTATGGAAACAGCCCATTTGGAATACACTGGTTATGTGAGGTCACAAAAACTGACACATTTCTATCCAGATCAGCCCGTGGAAACTGAACCTGCTGGGTGATCTAGCCTGGATTGTTCTTTTTAAATGTCATTCAGAACATATATATGGTTTAAACAGTATTCATTGTTTTTATTTAAAAAAATGGCTTTAAGATCGAAAAAAGAAAAGTGCATACTACAGAATAAATGAGAGAGAGGAATAATTCCTCTAATGCAAGTTGAATTCTAAACCAATTAAGCATTATCAAGCTAAATCCCTCTCTCGTAAGAGATTATAGTTTAGCAGTTAATAGTTCACTCTTATGAGAGCTCTGAAAGGCCTTATTGTGTGTGAGAACCCACTCTGGTTAAAGCTTAGATGTGGTTGTCCTGGTTATGCAGCTTTTATGTATGATGCAGCTCATAAAACTGGACACCCAACTCCCTCACTCACTCTCTCACTCACACACACACACACACACACTCACAATTTCAAGCACCTCGCTCAGTCATTTACTGACCCACCCAAACACTGCACTCATACCCACTCGCTCATTCCGTCACCCACTTACCCAAAGACCTCACTCTCTCATCCACTACCCCAATCAAATACCTCACACACATACTCACACTCGGTCACTAACCCACTCAAATACCTCACTCAGTCATTTACTGACCCGCCCAAACACCTCACTCATATCCACTCGCTCATTCTGTCACTCACTCACCCACTACCTCAATCAAAGACCTCACACACATACACACAAACCTCACTCAGACACGAAAACACCTCAATCACTGAGTTACTCACTCAAATACCTCATATACTTAGTAACCCATATCACTCACTCAATCACCAACTCATATTCACTCACTCACCCAGAGAAACACTCACTCACTCACTAACACCTCATTAACTCACTGACTCCCTTGTAAACTCAAACATTTCACTTACTCACCCACTCACTCTGAAGACCACATGCTTTCTTAGTGCCATGTGAAGCTCTACAGAATATTCATAAACTGCTTCTAGCACAAACTCTATGCAGCTCAAAACGCTTGGAGGAGAACTTTAACTTGCCCAAATATGTAAAACTAACAAACAGACATCAACATGGGCTCACATCACGCCGACTGTTGTGGGAGCGTGACTGTGGCTGAGGCATCACTGGGGATCAAACCTGCAAACTCCTGCCATTTCCAGCATTTGGCAGATGCTTTCATCCAGAGCGACTCACAGTTTTAATCAGGTTACAGAGGTATGCTAATGCAGTTTTGCCCAAGGTCTGTTGTTTGTGTAGCATGATGTTCCTGCTGAAGTGGGGACTCAAATTCTAGTCTGTCACACGCAGGGCAACGGTATTATCCACTTTGTTATTCCACATGCACCGTGTAAGTGACCTAGACCATGCTGTACCCAACCCCAATGCTTAATTTCCTTCACAGCGTCATGAAATATTGACAACATGTTAAATTCCACTGTGAGTGACGACACAGACTGTATTCCTGGTTCTCTAGTGTACCATTGGACATTTGCTTCCACTGGTATTATAACCATGAGGCCATGGGTATTTACACAGCATGAAGCCTGTGACCACAGGAGCATTGGAACATCAGGGGACATCTGGACTGAATTTCATTAGCTATGTATGAATCTGCCAAATGCCAAAGCCCTGCAATCGCAGAGAAGAACATGTTCTACTGCAGGGGCAGGGTCAAGAGCAGGAAAATAAGATACAGAAGAGGAATGTGTGCACACTGTGTGTAGCATTAATATATGCGTTCATGGAGTGCGTGTAAGAGTAGACGAGGTACAGCTGCGGAGAAAAAGAAACAGAGAGAAAAGCGCGACGAAAAGTGCTAGCCTGCACATAATTAAATGTCAAGCATTCTCAGCACAGACAAAAAAAGCAAGCCACCATCATTCAGATGCAGGTACGACACTTCATGCCGCATCATACACACCCGAGCTCTGACTACAAGGGGACTTTTTAGGCTTTGGGGAAGGCATGATCCAGTTATCCGGCTCAAATGGCTGCTTCAGCACGTGGAAAGAAGTATTTGAGCAGTGCAGAACAGCCTGAAAGGAGAAAGATGCGGTTCTTAGTCCAGTATACTTCAGTGAGCGCATGAAGAGAGTGAGGTCCAAACTATTATTCGGCTGTTTAAGGGGATGATTGAACACGTACAGGTTGTAGTTCCTCCCTAGAGAAACATAAAACGTAATGAGCTAACTCAACATGAGCCTAATCCCACAAGGCAAAATGCCAAGTATTGGTTAGTGGGGTATAAACACCCCCACCCACACCCCACACACGCATTAAGCTGGGGAGCAGTGCAACTGCATTCTCTTAAAGGGGTAATCTGTAACACTGACACCAAGCGTTTAAAATCGGAACTATAATACAGTCTCAAAACAGTGGAGAGAGCTGTGTGTATGGGATCACTGTCAAAAAACACACTAAACCGAGCAAGTCAGACTCAATGAGCGCACAGGATCATGAGAACCGAGTAAAAACAGCGACAGCGATGTAGCTCCGCGCTCTCGTTTCACTGTTTTCAGTGCGCGCTCCCGTTTTTTCCTCGCTTCAAAAATTTGAGCTCGCTCTCGCTTCTCGGTTTTAACAGGAAATACGTCACAGATTCAAAACCTGGTAACCGATTCCTAGTGATGGCACTCTTGAATCCAAAAATGGTTAATTACTCAAAGATTCCTGACACAGTGAACATAAGTGCTATCTGTTTGCCAAAACCTCAAAGTGCTTCGTGTATCTCACGAACAGATGTCACATTTTACAGCTTTTAAAACCGTGTTTGGGTGCATTACAACCATGTATTTGTTGTTTAAACAAAATAAATCACTAAAACTAAATTGTTGTGCACGTCTTCAATATCTGATTGCTGATTGGGGTTGATTTGGCAGAAAACTATTGGATGAATAATATATTCTGTTACAATACATAAAACAGTAATATATTAAAAATAAGTTTAGAATTGACTCAGAACACATCTTGACGAAGCACATTGGGAAAACTATACTGTTGTAATTACATTCACAGTGCTGCAGGTTGGCACTTCTTGTTATGTAATTATTCGGTTACTTTCTAAAATTCTAATATTCTTGCAGAAACACTTGAGCAGGGCTTTCGATAATACATTTACATTTATCACAGCACTAATCTACTGTCTGTTTTTTTTTTTCCATAGGCAAGGCTCATACGAACTTGCAGGTATTTAACATGAGATAATTTTGTGTGCATGCGCTCAAGCTTCAGATTCAAGGGTGCCAGGTTTTGAATCTGTGACGTATTTCCTGTTAAAACCGAGAAGCAAGCAGATTTTTGAGAAGCGAGAGCGAGCTCCAATTTTTGAAGCGAGGAAAAAACGGGAGCGCGCACTGAAAACAGTGAAACCAGAGCGCGGAGCTACGTCGCTGACGCTGTTTCCGCTCGGTTTTCATGTTTCTGTGCACTCGTTGAGTCTGACTTGTTCGATTTAGTGTCGTTTTTGCGCTCTCGCATAAAAGACAGTGACCTCACTCCATATTGTCTGCCTCCGCCCACTCGTCCCCGGAAGTGAAGCTCAAACAGTTTACCAGTCTGAGGAAAACTGAAAGAACAAGTTTAAGAACTTGGGCCATAATAGCTAAGAAGAATATGCCATAATCAACATATTTACACAGAAAAGTGTTTATCGTTTCGCGAAACATCCATCTACGCAAATAAGTGAACATGCAGCTACAATTTCCCTGTATTTACAACCCTTTACTGTCAAAATCCACTTTAATATTTCGACTAGACCAGGCTGGTGTTACTTACTGATTTTCCCTTCCACCATAAAATCGTTTAGGAGGCAGATTTTATCCACAATGTTCGAAGTAAAACATTTCGTTCCACCTTACGTGTGTCCGTTTATGAGTCCTTTGTTCTTACATTTTCTGCTCCACCTTAAAAGCTGAAACTAGGATATAGCTTTTGAAACTTTTTGAATTGAAACAACTGTTATTGTATTATTCAACCAATTATTCACAATTTCCGCATTCAAGCATTTAGTTCCACATTAAATGTATCTGTTTAAAAGACTTATTTGCTCTTTTGTCCAGCTTCTTATTGAATACTCATTTCCACATTAAACAGCTATGCGAAGCTAAAGCTAGTGGTAGATTTATAAACAAATCTCATTTTGAAACACTTATTTTTTCCCATTTTATCCATGCACATCATGTCACACATATAAAACATAGTGAAACGCTTATATTTGCTGTGTACTACCAAGCTTGATTTCTCCATTCCACCTTAAATAGGTGAATATGCAAGGCTTTTCAAACAGTTATTACTACGTACTTTGTTTAAAACACACATAGATGAACAAACAAACAATGGCATTTACACTTTTCAAACATGTTGTTATTCACCTTATTCGTATAAAACACACAAAACACAGTCCTAACACCTTTCAAACACCACTATGCCCCACTTTCTTTATATAAAACCTATGGCATTTACTCCTTTTAATCTATACATAGGCGTCTGTACTTTTATTTTATTTTATTTATTTTTTTTTTTCAGAAATTATTTGCTGTTACCTGTTCAGGAGAAAATTAACCAGCTCTGGCTCTGCTCTGTAGTGTTGCTGCATCTAAACTGCCTCCAATGTTCAAACACAAGGCTATTTCCTCTCATTTTACTCCGTCTCTTGGTATGGAGATTTATAGTGGGGCTTTTTGGGTCTGGTAAAATATAACATTAAATATGTTCACTTGGTCATTTCATGGCTGTGAGACACTGATTGTAGACCTGGCCACCTGTAAAATGATTGGACAGAGGGAGGGATCACAGGCAGGACTTCGGAGGGTGGGATCATATGAGCTCCGCTCCGGACTGGCCACTTCTCAAGGAGAATATACTGCTTTAGCAATGCTATGAGAGGCATCAGTGTTTGAGCTTTGATTGTTTCCTTAATCTATGATCACACACCCTGGATATTTTATGACTAATTACAGTAAATGTTCTACAAATTGCTCCTTTAAGTGAAAGAGCACCATGCGGCATTTTTGGGGTGACTAGATGTATGTATGTGACCCAGATCTAACCACCAACATCAGTATCTGGCCAAATGTACACTCCCAAGGATGATGATGAATTCATTGAAAGTCCTCACAGCTATGTTTCCAGTTCTAGTCTACAGCCTCACTGCTAGTAGTAAAGATGACGTAATCACCTGTTAATACCTCTTTAAAAATGCTGGTTCTCATTGGTATCAATGATCAACGTGGTTCCATTCTTTCAGAGACGTTTCTTTAGAGAACATTTTCCCACACACCCCAGAGGTAAGAGGCTTAGACTCCTCTAGCCAATGTTTGGCACTGAGCATAGTCACCTTAGCATCTTTTTTTTTTTTTTATCTAATTAACTATGTTGTCAGGAGAAGCTTTTTCCATCGTAGATCTATTGCTAAGATTAAATCGTTTCTAACTCCACAAGACTTGGAGGAAGTAATCCATGCCCATATTTAATCTACTTATAGACTACAGGAACAGCTTGTACTTGGCTATAAGTAAAATTGAATGATCTACAGTAGTACCCAGTTGGGCTGCCTCTAGCCTGAATACAAGATGAGATACGGTTGGGTATGTAGGCAGACAGGTTCCGTATGGCCCACAGATGTTACAGCTGGGCCCTGTAGATCCTGAACACTCATAGGTTGCCAAAGCTGGTGTCCAAGCTGGTTCCATAATTTCTCAATGGTCAATAACTCTGATGACCCAGCTGACCAAGGAAGTGTTGCTCTGTGTGGGCAATCATTCATTTATTCATTCACAGTGGGTGCTTCACAGGGCAACACACACACATACATAAACAATTTTGAGTCTCCAATCCACCTACCAACGTGTGTTTTTGGACTGTGGGAGGAAACCAGAGCACCCGGAGGAAAATCATGTGGACACAGGGAGAATACACCAACTCCTCACAGACAGTCACCCGGAGCAGGACTTGAACCTACAACCTCCAGTTCCCTGGAGCTGTGTGACATACCGCCATTGTGGGCAATCATACATGAAATTATACATTGTAACTAAATCATTGATTGGACAATTATGTGCATAACTGAATCTAATCTAGAATAAGTGATCTTTAAAGTAGCTGAATGCAAGTATTTGGATATGTAACATATGTATTTACTAATAAGCCATGGTTGTCAAGCAACACAGCCAAAGATTCTGCACAGAATTCACTTGATGTGTAAATAAAAATAGTTTCATCCTGCAGCTGTACTGGCTTCAGGGATGTCCTTCAATGTGATCTGGAGCATGGAGCCAGAGATAAGTGTGTAAGGACATTCACCGCACAGTTTAAACAGGAAAATAATGAACACCGTACACGTATAACACACAAGTAAATATGCTGTGCTTATCTGGGAGGCTCTCCTGCTGTTCATCAGAGCTGCATGTTAAAGAGCTCCTGCAGCTCTACCCCCCAGAGGAACGTCAGATAAACAGGCCACGGGGTTCACTCTGTTACATCCAGAGGAGGAGGACGGGCCATTCTTTACCCTGACAGGCCTTCCACACTCCGGCCCAGTCCAGGGGAGATTGTGGGTCCGATTGCAGCTCATTAGCAAGTGAGGGGCACAAAAGTAGGGGCTAACATCACTGATCAAGTGCAGCAGGTCACAGTAGCTAGTTTCTGTCCAGAGAATTTCCCTTGAATAATATTTTTAACATTTCACAGTTTGCCAATGTAGGTTATGGAAATGTAGTATTCAGAAATAAAATGGAACACTCTAGAGAAGCTGCATATGAGTATAATTTGACGATGCTCAGTGCCAAGTGTTGGCTAGAAGGCTATAAATGAACTTCCAAAATCAGTACCTCAACCTGTTCTAACTGGATCTGGACCTGTTTTCCTGTGGCTTCACAGACAAAGGCAGCTCTCCAAGGTGCTGAACCACACTGTCAAACTTCAGTGTCCCAGGGGCGGAGCTAGGAGTTCTGCACGACTGGCCACTGATGGTGGGAGCACCTGAGTCCCCACACACTCCACTTCAGAGAAAACTAACACCTGTTTTGCTGCCTCTCTCTCTCTCTCTCTCTCTCTCTCTCTCTCTCTCTCTCTCTCTCTCTCTCTCTCTCTCTCTCTCAGGACTGAGCCAAGCTTTGCTGAAGCCTGCCGACTGGAACCAGAAAACACTGCCCAGCCGTGCCTCCCCCACAGAGGCTCAATTCACCCCACAACCAACTTCTCATTGACCCCCCTCAAAGAAAAAAAATCTTGTTTATCTTTCTGCATTTATAGGTAAAGAAAAAACCTGTAAACAATACGGGCCCTGATCTGAAGATGAACTGACAGTGGTGTCTGATTTGTCTGGGGTTTATACTCCCACAGTATATAGAATATGAGTTGTGGGTGTGCCCAAACTTTTGAAGGGCTATACGCACTCACTGTGGTCCTGCTATAAACGTATCCCTGTTAAGAAAGCATAACGCAGTTCATTTCGAGGTTGGTTTATCCTGTAAACGAAATGAAATTACCACAGGGGGCATGTATATTCACTCGTGGAGCGGCCGAGGCCATGGAGAGTAATGGTCAGTGCATCCGTTCGGAAAATTTAGCTAATCTCACTCAAGTGACTCTCGGTCCCGAGGCCAAAGGCTCTCACTTATTTTCTCATCTCCGCTCTAAAACATGGACACAACCATTTTTCAAAAGACTACGCAGATCAGCCATAACATTACGACCACCTACTTGTTTCTACACCTACTATCCATTCTGTCAGCTGCATTGACCGCAGAGGAGCTCTTTGTAGTTCTACAGACTGTAATTCATTGGTTGCTCTGCATACTTTGTCTCCTGTCACCCTGCTCTTCAATGGTCAGGACCCTGACAGGACCACCACAGAGCAGGTATTAGGTGAGCAATGAAAAATTCTCAGCAGAGCCCATCTGGGTCACTACTGAATTGAGAATTGTCCACCAACCAAAAATGTCCGCTAATGAAGGACTAGAGGATGGCCAACACAAACTGTGCAGCAACAGATGAGCTACAATCAGCAAGGTGGACCAAATACAGCACACAAACACTGAACACTATGTACTGTACAGAACAGTACACATTACGTAACATGGTGTAAACACTAAAGTGTCTTAAAGTGTCATTAACAGCATAATCCCCACAGAGACTTGAACAGCTGCTTCTCTCTTCATTTGCTCTACTGTTGGTTGTGGTGAGCAGCCCATGCAATCTAAAGATCCTCAGGAGATGTACAAGATGTACATTAACACAGGCAAGGTGCATTACATCTGAGAGTAACAGTAATGAGACAGTGATGTGTAAAAACATGAATTACGGGTCCTTGAGAGCAGTCACTGGGAACACATTGGACTTATGTGGAAATGTTAGGCGTGAACATCTATCTATAAAGGTCAGTGTGCATTTGACAGGGGATGTTGATACCACACAATATTTTTAATGTACATTGTATACAAGTAACATTAAATACAATTAGACAAGACAGGTTTTATTCCTCCTTTATACTCAGTTTCATGTGTTCTTATTTGTTTTCCATTTAAAAGTAGCAAATATTCATAAATGTGTTAAGTCAATATTCATGGTAACCATTTACATGATATATATAAAAAATATATAATTTATTTGTGGTCCCTGAATGAACCAATTTCTGCTCCATGGAGTGGGTGCCCCACATGGGGGCGGCCATATTCTGAGTAGGTTGTGCATACAATCTCCAGTACTTGCAGCTACCACTAGGTGTCAGCATAATGGCTGTTTCCTGACATGAAGCGTAATCATTGAAGAATTTGAATGATTGCTCCTTTAAACCGAGTTCGGGAACAGCTTGATATCGGAGTCCTGCTCAAAACCTCAGATGAATCTCACATGTCGGATGCAGAACAGACGTTTTAACTCACAGAAAGTGAGAAATGACTCAACTAAAAAGGCCCCTGGCCCTGGGGTGCGATCTGGAGGTTCATGTGTGGAGGTTGAAGCCGCTCACCACTCAAATCCTTTGATTTAAAAATAAAATCAGGAGAAAAGAAAAAAAAAGAGAGAGAGCGAGAGAGAGAAAAAAAAACGACTCCCACTCCACTCCATAGCAGCCAGATGGTTCATATATCTGTAAGTTCAGATAAGTGTGTAGGCCTGCTCCACAGGGTTGCACATGGCCGGCTTAAGCAGCAATAAAAAGGCAGTACGCCCACACTGAAAAGTCTAAAAGTGGGCCTACCTCTTCATACATGCAGAACACACTCGCACGTACACACACACACACACTCACACACACACAGACCCACACTCACACACACACACACACACACACACACACACACACACATTCACACACACACACACACACACACACACACACACACACACACACACACACACACACACACAAAAGTGGTTTGTCCTAACTGAACTGATTCAGCTTTCCAAAAAAATTGTTCTCGTTAGCCAACTTCATTCACTCATCCTTTATTTCACTCACTCACGCCTTGGACAGTCAGTCACACACCTGTGGACAATTTAACACACTCACACAGCTACTCACACACTCACATCTGTGTGAGCAATTTAACACACACTCACACAGCTACTCACACACACACATCTGTGTAGACAATTCAACACACACTCACACAACTACTCACACATCTGTGTGGATAAATTTACACACTTGCACAGCTACTCACACACTCACATCTGTGTGGACAATTTAACACACACTCACACAGCTACTCACACACTCCCACTTGTGTGGACAACTTTACACACACTCACACAGTGTTTCTTCTGAAATGAAGGGTATCCATTAGGTGTTTCTCCTTGTTTACTATATTGGTAAAAACTGTTCCCCTGCCCAGTGCTGTGGGGCTTTCTATTGTCCAGTCAGTGCTCCACACCAGGCACGCTGACCTTAGGCTCATGAGCAGCTGCTCCAGTGTGTTTGGAAATGACATAAATTGTGGGCATACCATTGACCATATATGTTTTTTATGGATGCATATTAAGGTCCATAAGCTCCTGACCTCTGTAATTACCTTGTGGCCAAATGCAATCAAATCCTCACAGAAATATTTAAAAAGTCTGAATCAAAATAAATAAACAACAAAACAAGTCCAGACAAAAGTCCAGGCATGTGATGTGAAGAGGCCTTTACAGTAAGAATCTATCTAGCCTCATGATCCCACTGCCCAGATCTGACTGCCTCTTTCCATCCAGTGGAACGAGTCACGGGGGCCGTATGAAGACCCTCCGCTCTTTGGCCAGTGATAGTGCAGGTCATAAAGTAGCTGAGGCTGCAGTACGGAAGCATGGGAGTGTCACAAAACTCCTCGCCTTGCCGCTCATCACTGACTAGAGGAGGCTGACACGTACACAACAGATGGTTCATCAATGTCACGGAGCTCCGCTGGAGCCAGCCAAAAAAAACCCCAGAACCTTTCAGCTCTACAGAGCCAACAACACACACCCCAGACACACGCACCACACACAGGAGACACACCACTGAGAGATCAGGACAGCATGCTGCGTCATTAACCTTCACCGCATTTAATCAGGAAGGGAAGAAAGTCAAGGAGATGTATAATACATAAATACATAAATATATAAACATAATTAGTGAACAGATAATGTGTCAAACACTGGTACATTTATTTCAAAGTATCTGTATGACAAAGCTGAAAGTCTACAAACCACCGTCAGGACAGTTCATTACAGAGGCCAAAGCTCAATCTTAAAGGCATATTTCCAGATTGTAATCACAAAACACTTTTTATGAAATTCAGATGTTTCCTATTTGCCTATTCTCCAGTCTGTTTTCCTGCTGAAAACCAGTCTGATGTGTTTACGAAGGCCCAGTGTCTGTAAATGAGTGAAAAGAGAACTTGTCAATTGATTTTCATTGATTTTCTCTTTCTCTGCTCATGACAGAGAGATCTGGAGTATTTTTAGACAATGGACAGAAATACAAACGTTGAAAAGCATGAGCCAAAATGAGGATATTGCTCTATTCCTGCTCCAAAGATGGGTAATATTGACTTACTTTTGCTGTTTTGGATCACTTAAGGTGGAAATAGCTCCAAACTCAAGAGACGGCTAACTGCATTACAGAAAGTGCTACAAAACTAACCAACTCGAGTTACAAATGAGATTCTGTGGTAATTTAAACAGTGAATAAAAATGTACAGACCTCAGAATGTAATCAACCAGAAAGAACTGATCTTAACCACAGTCAAAGACGTTCCCTTTAAAGGATGGTTGTATATTCTAATTCTCAAAATTGACATAAAATGTGAAACTTGTCTTTTAAGATAATGATCTATGCATTTAAAGAAACAGTAGGTGATATCTTTACCTTAAAATTACAGCTTCAAAATCACTGTGATTCGTCACTGACCTGTAAAAGGGAAAATGGAGCCTCTGTTGTGGCTACTCTGGGCTCAGCACTGCAGTAATGGCACTATGTAATGTTTGGAGGAGGGTAGGATACCCTCCACACTATTGATTTCTGAACCTGCGTTGTAAAGTGAATACACAATCTTACCTAGTGTTGTTTTAACTTGCACTAATGCCACTTAGATGAATAGGCTTGGGATCAGTAGGTTGCAGATGTATGGGCTTGGGATCAGTAGGTTGTAGGTTTGATCTTCTAGATCTGCAGGTAACATGGGGTCAGTTGGGGCTGAAAGAATAGCACTTTCTAATCCCTCAACATTCATGACTGAAAGACACTTAAGCCCCTACTGCTCCTCAAATGCTGGGTTGTCTGTCTGCCTCTCCTGGGTGTGTGTGTGTGCTCACTGCTCTTAGTGCACTAGTGTGTATCCATGTTCACTGTTCATTGTTTATATCCCTTAAAAAGGGATAATACACCAAACAGACCTCCTCCTTGTTTCTACACTCACTGTCTGTTCTCTCAGCCCCACTGACCACACAGGAACACTTTGTTGTTCTACAATTACAGACTGTTTTCAATGGTCAGATTAGGGTGGTGGATCATTCTCAGCGTTGCAATGACACTGATGTGATGGTGGTGTGTTAGTGTGCGATGTGCTGGTACAAGTGGATCAGACACAACAATGGAGCAAGCCCTCAGTTTCACACACCAAAAAATATCCAGCCAAAAATATCATGTGTGCAGTGACCTGTGTCTACTGATGAAGGATTTGAGGACAACCAACAAACTGTGTCGTGACAGATGAGCCACTGTCCCTGACGTTACATCTACAAGGTGGACCAACAAGGTGGGTGAATGGACAGATTTTTTAAAATCTCCAGGTGCACTGATATGTCTGATCCACTGCATTTAGGTGACGGAGTAAAATGAACAGAATGAGCATATAGAGTACTGATTAAATGTGGAGAAAAGGAGAACAATGAAGAAAGAAAAGCAAGCGGGAATGGCTAAAAACCAGAGATTCTGCTCCTCGCTCCACACAGCTGGGCTCTGACGCTGAACTGAGCTGCGGCTCATACTCATTTAAAAAACAGGTGCTGAAACTGGCCGTTCTGATCAAGAGGACTTTTATGATGTGGAAGGAACAATGCTTATTGTTTGAGTCTTGTAGTATTTTGACAAAGGCATTTCACAGTCATTTGGTTAAGACTCCAAAGCGGGAGGCAGAGTCTAGTTGTACAGCTGTGCAACAGTAATAAAAGCATATTAAAAATGTCATGTATTCGTCAGGTTGATGTACAGAAAATTGTTTAATTTCTTCCAAACTTTGACAATAACCTCATTCATTCATTCATTCATTATCTGTAACCGCTTATCCAATTCAGGGTCGTGGTGGGTCCAGAGCCTACCTGGAATCATTGGGCACAAGGCAGGAATACACCCTGGAGGGGGCGCCAGTCCTTCACAGGGCAACACACACAGTCACACATTCACTCACTCACTCACACCTACGGACACTTTGGAGTCGCCAATCCACCTACCAACGTGTGTTTTGACTGTGGGAGGAAACCGGAGCACCCGGAGGAAACCCACGCAGACAAAGGGAGAACACATCAACTCCTCACAGACAGTCCCTGGACCGAGAATCAAACCCACAACCTCCAGGTCCCTGGAGCTGTGTGACTGTGACACTACCTGCTGCGCCACCGTGCTGCCCTTGACCAATAACCTATTCATTCCAATTTCCAAAAATCATCATCATTCCTCTTCCTCTGGAAAAATGAGCCAGAATTACACAATCTCCAAAATGTCTGCAGCAATGAGGCCTCATGATGAGTATTAAGGTCAGCTGAAGTAAACTGCCCAAGACATACAAAAGCACACTATTGCAAGTTAAGTAAATTTTCCTTTCAGGTAGATAAAGTGAGCCAAACTTGAAAATTAGTCTGAGCAGATTACTTTATCACTGCTACGGCCGTGTTAAACATTTCTATTAATCCCAATTTGCCCTCTCTTGTCAAGATGGACAAATGTGCCATTTATCTCCATTATACAGGCAGACATTTCCACAACAGAGAGAGGCTCATTCGGAGAGTCTTTATGTGATATTAAGGCCTATTGTTTAAATGTAACTGTTAGTAGCAGTCTAATGGATCCCTGGCCTAGTTACCATGCTAATGAAGGATAAAGCATGGTGTCTTTAAGTGTTCCAGACACATACACACACCATTTCTCCCTATACACTGACAGATGATAGTCGTATTTGTCATAATTTCTAATTATAAAAGTAAAGTGTACTTATAAATAAAAATAAATAAACAGGTTAACATCAGAACAAGATTAAAGTATTACACACTCAATTAGTGGACACCTGTTCATCCAACATTTCTTCAGAAATTACGGCTATTGATTGATGATTTTCCTGCAGTAACAGCAGCTACTCCTTTAGAAATGATTCAAAGGCAATGTCAATTATTGTAGGGTTGCTCTGACTGGTTTGTTTATGTTCAGAAATGTGAAATCACCGTTTTGAGGGGAAATATGACTGCTGTTTGTATGTGGCTGAAGATTTTATTCAGTTTGAATGATCACAGAAACTCATTTTTTACTCAGTTTGTTAAATTTTGTAGCACTTAAGGTCTGTGTTTACTTTCATGCAGGTAGCACTAAATGATGAACTGACTCCCAAAGTCCCATAGTAGGTATGGAAAACGAGGCCTAAATACCAAATAACTAACCTAATGTCAACATAATGAAATAATATTCAAATTAAACAGGACAAAATCATAAGCATTTTCCCATTTTTTGTTCTATTTATATATTTATTTATTTTTATAAAATCATATCTTGGCATATGTGGCTAGCGGCTTAAAGCTGAGGTTGTTGGGATTTAGGGTTTTGGGGCTTAGGCTAGTGGCCAATAGGATTGAGAGATTTCAGTCAATGAAAACATAAAATATGAAATGGGACAATTAATGAGCTGGCTTAGCATGATTACATAGGATAAATCAAGGCTTTGGGACATACATCCTTACATGGGCCGATTTATTGCAATATCACATATACATACATGCATGCACACACACACACACACACACACACACACAAATTTGGGCAAGCAGGAATACACTCTCTGCCCCTTGCTCTGTCTTTGTCCAAACACGCACAAACACACTCACACACAGCTTAGTCATGGGTCCTGGCCAAACACTGAGGGGATCCATGTTGCCTGGCAGCGATCTTCCCCCACAGCTCAAAATCCTGACGAGTGAGGAGTAGGACATGGTTAAAAACTCTCAAATCCACTGGATCCAGCAGAACTGCTTCTTTTCTCCTGTGCCATATCACCAGCTCTCAGTCTCAACACAGTGAGAGTTCCTGTCTGCCTCACCACTTTTACCAACGAGTTAACGCACACTGGATAAAAATAGTGCTCCAAATTTACAAGATTCAAATGTGTCAGTCAGTCGCACAGGAATAAAATTTACGTCAACACAAGCCTCGTCCAAGTACAGCAACTGCTTTCATGTTCCTATCAAAGTGATCACTTGCACTGACCAAATATTATTAAAGACCTGACATTATCAATATGTTCTTTATGTTACTCAGTATCAGAGGTGTATAGTAAATGGTTATAATAAAACAGGAGAACACTGTAAAAAAAAAATAAAACAAAGCAGTAACAATGTACATGAATTTCACAGAAAATGACAAAGGACACACTGGAGCACAGCACCACTCATCTCCTCTGTTGATTACAAAGCTTGACTGAGATTTGCTCTTTTGTGGATAAACAAAGAAAGAAACAAACAAACAACAACATGGCAGCTAGGCCCAGCCTTAGAAGCCAATATATTTTATGAGGTGATGACACAGAAGAAGACTTATCTCACACATTTAGTACGCTTTTTCAGAGATTGGTATGTTTTCTGTTTGGTTTTACTTCAATAAATTTGAAAGAAAATTCAATAAAATGAAAAACAAACTCCTGTATTTTAATTTTAAATTATTTTTTTATTTTATGATTAGTTTCTGAAACTGTAAAATACACGTTGATGGTTTAATATTTATATAAAACATATAATATGTAGACAAACATTAAAAAAAGTAAAACTTTGTGGAACCTGCTGGTAACAAAACTTTCACATCCTTGAAATATTTGCAGAAATTTGACAAAAAAGCAATAGACAGTTTCCCACAAACTGTAACCGGGTGATTTAAAAAATTAAATGATCCTAAATTATAAAACTGACATTCCTAGGAAACGTTATAAAAGGATGCCTGTGGAATTCCATACAGTGCTGCAGTCAAATGACCAGGGCTCTGCACTTATAGTGTTAACTTATTAGATTTCTTGCCTTGTAGATGTGCTTCTCCTGATCCTCTATCCTCATGATTTTTTCCACATATCCCGACCCAGGAAACACATTTCCAAAACCAACACTGACATGGTGTTAGTTGTGCTGGTATGAATGGATCAGACAGCAGTGTTGCTAAAGTTTTTAAACACTGTTCACACTTTTAGTCAGACAAACTCGTTGGTCTACCTTGTAGATTTTGGCACTGTTAGCTGGGTATTTTTGGTTGATGGTCTATTCTCAGCCTAAAAACACAGCACAAACGAACACACCACCACCACATTAATGTCAGTGCAGTGCTGGGAATGCTCCACTGCTCAAATAATACTTAGTTTTTGTGGGGCTCCCACCATTGACCATTGAGGGACAGGGTGAAAGGTGTCAAAGTATGTAGAGCAGCAGACTGAGTACAGTCTGAAATTGTAGAGCTACAATGTGCTCCTGTATGGTCAGTGGAGCTGACAGAAATAACAGTGAGTGGAGAAAATTTAAAGTACATAAATATTACTCCAAGTTTTAACAGTATGTAAAGGACAATGGGCTTGCTTGATCAGAAGTCTTCAAATATCTGAAAACAAAGGACAGCCATGTCACAGTTAAAATACATTAGTCGAGCTGCTGATCTTAAGAATTTGTAAACATGAATAAGCAAATTGTCCATAATGAAATTGTGTGTCCTCTATATTTCATTATTTTTCATCAAAGCAGACTGGCAGATTGTCGGGGAAATTAGCATTTTGTTTTTGTTTGCGCACCCTCTGGGTCGAGCCGAGCAATAGCGAGTTCCCTGAAAGTTTCTATGACGCCGGTACTTTGAATTAGTTTCAGTGCCCAGTAACGTGCTTCTCCATTTCGTTAAGATCTTTCACTGGGAAAGACATTATCCGTGCTGCGATTTTAGTTACAAAGTGAAAGCCGCCCCCGTAGTTCCTGAACACAGAGGAGATATCATTAAAATGCTAATTTAAAGCCACTGTCAGATGCCATATTTAGATCCAGGTTCGAGTCCTCGCTTTAAATATGTGAAGTGAGTGTCAAGAGGCTTTGTGTGAAGTGCCAGTGAATTAAAGGAGGTTTGCGTCTTCTTCGCTCCTGAAAAACACCAAAGAGCCGATGCCAATGCATCCTTGCACCATCAATTATGTATAAGTGCTCAACTGCCTCCAATGCCAACAGGAATGTCTTTGATGTGTCTTAATGTGTTTACTAGAGATCATTTGATATCACCACTAAAAGAAACACCATAGATCTACACAGTGGAGAAACTCCTTCCTAGTACAAGCAGCACACCAACCTAACATCTGTCTTTATCTGTCTCATATGTGTCTATATATATATATAGACACTTATATAGACACTTTACCAGTCAAAAGTTTGGACACATCCTCTCATTAGCAATTGGTAGAGCCGGGCTATTCACTGGAGAGAACTGTGTGCCAGCCCCTACCTCTGCACAACCCGAGTTATGGTCTCAAACACATTAAGAAGGTGAGCGGTTCTACAGATTAACTCTCGACAAGGCCACAGCTGTTCACTGAAAACCATTCCAGGTGACGACCTCATGAAGCTGACTGAGAGAACGCCAAGAGTGTGCAAAGCTGTCATCAAAGCAAAAGGTCCCTACTTTGAAGAATGTAAAGTATAAAACATATTCTGGTTTCTTTAATGCATGGATCAGACTACACAATAATTTTGTCTTTCACAATGTTGACTATGTCAGATTAGCGCTATAAATACGTGTAGTGTCTTGGTCAGGAGGCTGGCAACACTACATGTTTAACATGACACGTTCGCGTCATTGCGTAATTCAGAATTTCTCTGGGAGACAGGTCAACAAACTGTCGATCATGGCTGCAGAAGCGCTGTGTGTGCTGCTGTTGGTTTTGTCTTCCAAAATGAAGAAGAAGAAAACACTACCGTGCACCTGTTCCTGTGTGTTTTGATGAGGACAGAATAGTCTGTCTGTCCTGCAATAGAACTTGAGATAATGTGTTAATGTGTCAAGAGCAGTTCCTCAGTTTCATTTTTCCAATTGACAGCTGCACCAGCAGCCTCCCTCTTTCTCTTCTTTGTGATTACATATGCATGCCAAACAGCACTCCTCCTATTGGTCATTGTCAAGGAACATATCATAGGGTATGTCAGACTAGGCAAAAAAATAAACAAAATTCTAACTAGAATTTTCGTCGTGGTGTTGTAGGGCGTCCCAGATGCCTCATCGCTGATCTTTGATTAAGTCACACTACACGACCGTTACTCGCCCCCGATGTTCATATTTGGTTCTGACACTGGAAATTTGTCAGATACGACAAAATTTTTGTAGTCTGATCCCAGCATAACATTTTTTCGTTAGTACATAATTCCATATGTGTTCCTTCATAGCTTTAATGTCTTCCATATACATTTACCAAAAAAATAAATAAATAAATATAAAATAATAAATTTAGTGAGATGATGTTCAAACTTTTGACTGGTACTGTGCATTCACAATATGTGGAAAATGGCCCAAAAGAAAATCTGCTGGTGGCTGCAGTAACAATTTCTAAACTTTAGATATTGGAACACTGCTAAGAAGCTTTGCTTGTAGCCCAGTAAATGCATGTGGAGGAATTCCAGTATGTGACATGGTCTCTCTCACTCTCTCTCTTGCTCTCTCTCTCTCTCTCTCTCTCTCTCTCTCTCTCTCTCTCTCTCTCTCTCTCTCTCTCTCTCTCTCTCAGTCTCTCTCAGTCTCTCTCAATCTCTCTCTACCTATCCTTCCCTCTCCCTGCCATTGTTGTAAGCCACATGTTTGACATGTTCTAATGGGCTGAATTGCTATTTACCCATACGCCTTAGACGTAATGAAGAATGTCATAAGAAAAGCCTTTAGTCCCAGTATCATGTGTGACTGTTGTGAAAGGCCTGTCTACAATGATTTGCATTACCACCAAATGGCCAGCGAATAATTGTCATAACAACTGACTTAATGAAATTAATTTCTGCAGCACTCAATGGAAGCTGTGATCAAATGTGAAAAATCAGTCACGCCTGACACCCAAAACTAATTCAAAGCCTGAATCATGTGCTTACTTACCAGCTGTGGGTTCAGTGTGAAATCAAAGCCATTATTCTTCACTGAGGGCTTTCTTAGCTTTTCTACACACACTTATTCACGTTGCCTCACATTGGCTGCAATAACAGCTTCTGTTCTTCAAAGATGTCTTGGATATTAGAACGTTGCTGTGAGAATTCGAAGGCTCTGTGTTGGTACCCTCTAGGGTACATATTTGTACCTTTAATTAGGGAACATAATTGTACCTTATTTTATTATAATTGTATGTTTTAAAATTGTGTTGATTTCATATGCTCAATTTCATCTCCAGGACTTTTATTATGATTTTTATATGACACGGTTATATAATGAAAGATTACAAACCTTTATCTCTCCTTCTGGAGAACAGAATGTAACGTACCTTTAGGGAACACAACTGAACTTTTAAACACTGTTGTACCTTCAAAGGTACATTTACACTGTGTGTACCTTTAGTGACCAATAATGTACCTCTACCATACCTTTTTCTTCTGAGAGTGTAATAGTATAGTATGGTGGTTTGTCAAACCGGAGAACAGAGTTCCACTGCTCCACAGTTTATAGCCTGTGGTGGTGGTGTGGGGGTATTATTTTATATACTTGGCACTGAGAATGGGGGCATGTGTTGCTGGTGTGGAGTAACCCACTGTATTGGTCAATATTTATTTTTATCTATTTATTTTGGACAAATTGTCCTTGTAGTGCTGCAAAGTTGTGGGTTTAATTACAGTATTGAGTCCATGATGGGTGCAGCTGGGGTTAGAGAAGTGAACTTCGGGCAAGATGGGTCGATCCCACTGACCAGCACAGAAATTGGAGATGGGCGATAGTAAAGGAATACCACTGTCTCCTCCCATAATAACCATGGCGGAGTACGTTTGAGATGGTTGGGATGGCTGTGTGTGTGTTTTAAAAGCTATGTGTTTAGTAGAGAGGCCGTTTAAATCTATATTTTGCAATAGCAATAAAAAGCATTATTATGTTTATGGGGCGGCACGGTGGCACAGCAGGTAGTGTTGCAGTCACACAGCTCCAATGATTTCACGTAGGCTCTGAACCCACCGCGACCCTGAACTGGATAAGCGGTTACAGATAATGAATGAAAAGAATGAATTATTTTTATGAGCTAACAAATCTGCATTTGAAAATTAACCAAGCTGAATATACTGAAACATTGACATACATGTTTTTTTAATGTACACTGTCCCTGTAAATGTCAACCAAATAATGATCATGCATTGAGCTGAATCAGCACAGAAGAAAACAAACCCAGTCCACTATGTGAGTGGAAGTATGATATACAGCTAAAGCACTCAAAAGCTATTAGCTTTTTAGTGAACAATGAAATAGTCTTCTTACCTATCTCCCAAAACAAAGGCTTTTAAGCACTGGGCCATCCCTGGAGTGAAGAAATGAGCGGGAAGATCTTCCATTCTGCTAAAGACAGCTCGTTCCACTGTAGTTGGACTCACAGGATTGTGAACAATAAAATATACTACTCTTATCTCTCTCTGAAAGTGAAGGCTTTTAGCTACTACAACATCACTGGAGCAATGTTTTTATTTTGTTGGAGACTAGTCAATTCACTGTGGTTGGGCTTACTTTCCAATTCTCCAAAAGAAAATATGTTAGCCTTACTCAAGCTAATGATGATTGGTGAATAAGTTAATAACCAAGCAAACAAGCTACATGATAGCATAACTTCACCTGCTGAATAGCAAGCTAATGATGACCTACATGCTAGCCTACCTTCATTTGGTAGCTAATAAGCTAATAACTAAGTGATCTACTTGATAATTTATGCTCACTTAATGGCTAACCAGCTAATGACTGTACAAGCTACTGGCTAATGTATATCCATTTGATGGTTAGCAAGCTGAGTTAAGCATACATCAAATGTCTAAATTCTGTCTGGAAAAAAGAATGGAAATTAAATGTAAAAACCTAACCTAGTGCATCTTGATAAATGACCAGAAAGAGCACAAAGGAATATTATTATTTTTTTTTAAAGCGTGCCTGCATGTGTAAGGCATTATAATCATCATCCTAACAGTAATAGTTGTTTTTCTTGGCATGTCATCTGCCCTCCAGTATATAACTGTTCAGTTAGCAAAGTAATTACACAACATTGTTGGGCTATAGGAAAGGGAAATTAGTAGCCTAACTAGAAGTTTGCAAGATCAAAAATCAGATCTTAATGGGTGTTCATGTTTGTGCCCTTGGGCAACTGCCCACTGCAGCATGTGGGTGCTGCTGTACTGGACTTTATTCATCAAAGCTAGTCAGATCACATAATAAGTGCAGATTTCACCATAGGTTATGTTATTCTGTATGATCATACTCACTCAGTGTCATAAAAAATATTTTTCAGTGCCTGAAAGTACATCATTTGTAGAAAAATAATTATAAAATGTTTATTAAAAATGTGGCATTGTTAAATATGGGGGGAACTGAAGAGCTCCTAGTAGGCTAAATGGCTGCCCTTTCAGTTGTTAGGGTCGTTTTAAGGTTTAATACTGTTGTTTTGTGGGCTTGAGTGTTTGTGTGTTTTTGTGTGTGCATCTCACTACCAAACAAACATTAAATATGTAAATAAATAAATAAAATAAAACATAAATTGTTTTTTGCAGGAATGGCTCAATCTCATTTCCCTACCTCCGTTGACATCACAAGCAACAGTAAAACAGTGACAGTAAAAATAGAAAATAGCAGTGGTAATGCTGATAACACTCTGGAATCCTCCTACTTAAGTTGATTGTTTTTTTATTTGCACAGTAATGTAAACAGTGTGATTTGAGAGTGTTCCTTATCAAGATTGTACAATAAATGCTATCCATTATAGAACTAATATTTTGTTAATTCCATATACTATTATTTTTTGCGTTTGCATTAGCCATGTCCTAAAGGGAGCCCTAAGCCTTGTGGTCCTCCTCAAAACCTAAACTTTGGTGATGTCAATAATATGTAGACATATAGGGCAAAATAAATAAATAAATATGAAAAAAATAAATAAAAACCTAGGTTGCTTGGTTCAAACACGTGAATTTGGGTCTTTTGTGAATTGCAGCCTGTACTTTGTTGTACTTGTGTTTTTAAATGGTGATTACAGATTAAAACAGTTTACCAACACAATGCATACCAGTGCATCTCATTACTAAGTGCAATTAACAATAATATACAGATGCATTTTAATACCTTACTCTCTGCCATTCTGGTCATAGAGCTGTAAACAAACCCATCCATTCAGATTGGCCCTCACATGTATTTTAAAATATTGTGTTTAACAAGACTCTGCTGAGCCTGCAGAAAGTCCACTTGTGATCACTAATTTGACAAGCAATGTTAGAAATGTCGACATACAATCCTGTGCAAAAGAGAAGTGCACGATTCGGAACAGGGTTAATGTAATTTTAACAAAATAATGTTATAATGAACTCACTTCTCAACCTCAAACTCTGACCACATACACAACCTTTGGCTAAGGAGCTGTCATTTGTCTTTATTTATTGGTTCTTTGTCAAAATATCTGCATGAATTAAGGAACATTTTATGTAAACTACATAACAATGTAAATATCTTACTGGTATGGTAGTAATTTCTTCATGACTTTGATGATTCAGGGCTACTCTGATGCTCTGGACCTGGGCATGTTTAGACCCCTATCCTTTCTTGGATCAATAATGCATGGCAACATTTTGCAGGTTAAGCATTAGCTCTGAGATTGTACTCCAGATGTTTTAAAATGAACATAAAATAAGTTGGAGTAAGGTCAACACACTGAGGTTTATATTTATCACTATAATGAATAATGAATGATAATGCATGTACTCCCTTTCAGCAGCTGCTCAGGTGAAAATGTGAGGCCTATCTAATCCTGTACTGCAAGGTTGTAGGTTTAAGCACAATTTAACAATGGGTCCAATCAGCTAATGGATCTACAGTTGAGAATAAACCAATACGACTAAATCAATTATTTTACATACATTTACATACATTACATACTTTTATTAATGTGCATTGCCATGGTAAATTTAAATGTTCCCTTAATTCACTGATTCAGGAGGAAAATAAACAAACTCCACAGCGTTTTTTTTTTTATTATTTTTGTTGGAAGAATGGGGGTGGTGGAGGTTGGTGGCTGACATCCCGTATTTAGTCTAGGACCTCACCCAAATGATGTAACCCAAGAAAGAGGGATGTTTGAAACGTCTCTTTCTTAGCTATAATTTTGGGTTGCAACCTAATGGCTTTATCCTCATCCACAGACTGCAGACATTTTATACAAGCAAGATATTGTTAGGTCACTAAAATATTAGTTCACTGAAGCTTACACCTCTGCTGTACTGTCCCTTTATGCCCTGGAGAAAAAGTTGCATGCTCAAGTGCTATGTGCTTTTTATTGAACAACGAAATTATCTTCTTACCTTTCTCCCAAAACATGGGCTTTTAAGCCATGGGCCTACCCTGGAGTGAGGAAATGAGAGTAAAGGTGTTGTGTTCTGCTGGAGAAAAGCTGTGGCTTCTTCTTCAGGTCATGCCTCACAGTCAAACGCTTTCACTCCATAGATAAGGCAAGTCTGAAGCTGGAAGTATCCCGCACTGCTTTGTGATTTTCCAGCCAAATGAGGATTGTACAGTCACATGGCAGAGCTCAGTGCCTTCAGCTATACTCAGCACACGGTAATGCAGTTCAGGTACACTACATGCCCAGCGATTTACACACGCCTCTTATATATAAAGTGCACACTTTAATTGTGCACACACAGCTTGCATAACCTTCAAAGGTAAGTGTGAAATGAAATGGAATGAAATTAGGGTAACCATGCTCAATCAAGTAATGGATTGCACTGCAAGAAAGGAATTAACAAGTGAGTACAGCCTGAATGTGTTCAACATAACTAATGTTCATCATTATGACACCAGTGGAAAAGTACTATAAGTTATTCAACCAGTTTCTTACAGTGGTGCAGTTAAAGTAAATAGAAATAGATTGGATTATATTACAGTGATTCAAGAGTGTAATTAAGTCATTAATCCATTCATTCATTTTCTGTAACCACTTCATCCATAACAGGGTTGCAGTCAGCCCAAAGCATATCACTGAGTAATAAACACACCCTGGAGTGTGTATCAGTTTAACACAGAGCATCACACATTCAACCAATCAGTCCACATACCAATACCAGCATGTGTGGGAGGAGCATCTATTTTGCCACTGTGCCACTAAGTAGCAATACAAAGAGTGGTATTTCAATATAAAGTCTATATTCAGAATGCTTTCATTTGTCCATCTGATTTTTTTTTTTACTTTATCATTACGTACGAAATATGTGGAAAATAAGAACCTCACAAAAGCTGACATAAAGCTTTCAGCCACATTTTGATCAGGTGAATGTAACAGCATGAAGCTGATGGATGTTGCCAATTTTTACACTGACAAAGTCACAGGTCAGTATGTTCCAGTTCCTCTTATAGAGTACTTCTAGAATAAACCAGAGTAGAACAGAATATACCCCTCTCTACAACACAGGCTTTTTTTAATATATATATAAAAAGAACACTGAAATAAGATGATGCGAGTAAAGACAATCTTTAAAGCTTCTTTTTTTGTGAATAACATATTGGATTACATATTAAAATATTCATTTATGGTAATATTTACATAGCATTAATCATTATGTGTCAACTTCATTGAGCAAAAACAAATACTACTACTACTACTACTACTACTACTAATAATAATAATAATAATAATAATAACCTACAAATTATGTGGTTAAAATCAAAATAATTTCTTCATCACTGTATTTGTTGTGTTCCATCAAGAAAAAAAGTACATTTGTTCTGTTCTATCCAAGAGTATGTGTCAGTTTTGGATTAGGCAATATAAAGACTGTGATTTCGATATTAGCAGTCATATATTACAACATAGTATATTAATACGTCCCCCTCCAGGGTGTATTCCCGCCTTGCACCCAATGATTCCAGGTAGGCTCTGGACCCACCACGACCCTGAATTGGATAAGCGCTTACAGATAATGAATGAATGAATGAATGAATATTAGTACGTATTTTTTAGGTTATGGTTTGTTGAATAAAATGACAATTGTTTGTCTTAATACTATGCAACGGTTACCATAAAATGACAAAAGGTGATCAAACTACAATTACACAAAAATGCTAACACTCATTTGTACACCAAATATTTTAATATAAAATCATATCTATATCTAATGGCAAGTTCTGTTGACTATGAAAATACACTGCTCAGAACTAAGATTCAGCTAGAGATGTATAAAACATGTAACAAGAACAACGAAGCAGTAGACCTTCATAGCTGTGGGTATGATGTGTAGTGATGTTCATGATCCAAAACGAATCATCCAGCATTATTCTAAGTGGTAGTGGATGAATAACACCAAATCAGCACCAGATTGTTCCAGAATCACTATTTCAGACATACCGTTGTAAAAGCAAGTGTCCTCAAACTTTTGGCCACACAGTGTAACCTAGGGGGGAATCTCTCTCCTGAGCCGACTGCTGTCAGAGCGAGTGGTCCCCAGGTCTCCAGGTGAAGGGCATGACGAGCTGCATTAGTGATGAGCAGAAGTGAAGCATGCATTATGGAGAAACATGTGGCGTAATGTGCATCTTGCCAGTGTCATTTCAGACAGGAGCCGGAGCAACACTAGGGATGAATAAAACATGGCGTCAGGATTGAAGAGATCCCATTCCGGACTTGTGTTTGTGTGGATCCGTCACCTCGGCGATTCGCCATGAGGTGAATCCCAACCACATGCTTTCAAACTGGGCCGATTACCATAATAAGGTTATGTTTCTGTCTGGTGGTGACACTAATTGCAATTGTTAGGATGGAATACGCACTTTGTTCACTTGTATAAAATACCCAACCTCAAGCAATGGCTTCTGCAGATGAATATGTGCTGGATATAATGTACAAAAAAAAAGACCAATTTTCTAGCACATTATCATTACATTACTGTAAATGTGCATGCATATTAATATGATAAAATCACCTACACTTGCCCGTGGTCATAACAAGTGAACACTAGAACACACAAGTCCACTGAATGTAAGTAGGTTATGTCAGTATTTCAAGGTGAGGCCTCCAAAGACAAAGCTTTAGCAGATGCTGGAAGTGGTATTGCTGGTGCCAACAGGGGCTCTGTCCCTGTGGTCTTTGTGGATCTCATTGCCTGAGTGAAGTGATGGGGATACTATACTGAACAAATGCTACAGTCCTTCAAATGTGACATAAAACTTAAGACAGAACTCTCTGAGGGCGTAAAAGGTCCCAGGGCATTTCCTCTGAATGTGAAGGAGTGTTACCCCGATATCCTGCTGAGGCTACTACTGTGGTCACCCCTGGACGTATTCATCCCCATACTCATCAAACGTACTGCATAATTTGATCTTGTCTCCTTTCTACATAATAGCTGATGTGTGGTGAGTTTATTGGCATGGCATCAGCTGCCATTGCATTATCCAGTTGAATTCTGTACATTGGCAGGGACTAAGGCCACTCACTAATGTTACAAAGAATGTAACGTGTATTAAGTGTAAATAGATTTATATATGAAATTTCCTCAAGCCAAAGTCTGGAACCTCATGATGTTTAACATGCATTATGATCAGTGTCATATCTGGTATATTGAAGAAGCCCAGTCGTTATTTCAATAGTTCATACAGTTAACAACAACTGAATGTCAAATCAGATTACAATTACAATTCAATATATGAGCTCTGCACCTGGTGACTGTCCGTGAGGAGTTTGGTGTGTTTTCCCTGCGTCTGTGTGGGTTTCCTCCAGGTGCTCTGATTTCCTACCATGGTCCAAAAGCACACATTGGTAGATTCGCTACCCAAAACGTCCAAAAAAATCCATAGGTGTGAATGAATGTGTGACTGGTGCCCCCTCCAGGGTGTGTTCCTGGAGAACAAGCTGACTAGCTCATTTTTCCTAAGGGTGGGACTTTATCCATAACCAGCAAGCTGATTGGCTCTTTGTTACTGAAGCACGGGGCTGTTGAGCGTTACAAAAACTTCCATTCTTTTCCACACATGTTCTACTGCTGATCAGTCTCCTTGTCTACAATATCTCTGGTTTTATTGCACATAAAACCATTGTCCCAAAAGTGTTCCAATGAGTTTTTTTTTCTTGTCCAGGGTGGAACATTTTAATCTTCGTGTGTCATTCAATCAAGTCACAGACCTCATCACAATCACAGATCTGATTGGCTGAGTAGCATCACCTGTACAATTCATGACTGGTGTTTGAGTTTCCTGGATCAGTAAACCTGTACCATAATGGCCCAAAAATTATACTGAAGTTAAAATTCAGTATTCACTTCCTTAAATCCCTGAAATTCCTTCACTTAAATAGCTCTTAGTATTTTTATTAGTTATAGGTCCAGGTGCGGACAGGGCAGCGTCTGGGACTGTACCCAGGCCACACACCCCCTATTAGTGACCCCTGCAATAGTGTGTTGTTCCTGAGAGAGCTGTGAATCAAACCCTAGTCTGCCAAATTGAGGGTAGTGGTGATAATGGTCACATTATTAAACCAATTTAACCAGCCTAAAATTAGCATTCAAAGCAGAACGTAACTTTATTTATGACAGTTTTAATAGTTTTACAATGCCTTTACCTTTTTTTTTTCATAAAAATGGTAGATATAGCTACAATTATTAAAATACAGGCAATATTTTGCAGTGTACAAAAAGCTGAGAAATCATTATGCTAGTAGCTTTATTCCCCTCATGGAGAAAAGCAGAGTACCTATTCGCCTGGCAAATCCGAAGCAGAATATGAATATGCATGACTAATTATTTATCATTTTAATTAGGAACAGTAGCACGGCAGCAGCTGGTTGGTGGAGCCGCTGCAGCTTAAGTGCATTAATCAGTGTTAATGAGCGAATCAGGCACTTTTACCTCCGATTGGCCTCCGCTTTAATAAAGCTCCGTAAAGGACAGCCAGACCATAAACTTGGCGTCTCATGCATTAGCAACGGGCACATGGGCAAAATGAATTAGTTGGCTATTTACGGCCATATATGGATATTGGTAAATAACATTACTGTTATTTTTCCCAGCCTTTTTTTGGAGAAAGACAGAACATAGGACAGAGTCTATTCCAAGATCAAGCGAGTTGAAAACAGATGCTGAATCATCTCCAATATCCAACACTTGCGACTCGTCCAAAAATTGCCTTTGAAGAGATGTGGAAGAGATTTATCAGAATGAAAATGAGAAAGCCCCACCCCTCTGTGCCTTTACAGTCTGGTCATATCGGACTGAATTGGTTCTGATCGTGGCTGAAAATTGAGGCAATTTACTAAGGTCGGATTTAGAAGATCTGACTCCAGTGCCATGAGTTTCTGATCCTGTGTCGGGGGGCTTTGGGTAAACAGAGTGATGGGCTAAAAAGCATGCATATTTCAGCCCACGCAGTGACAGTGCTATTTAAAAATAGAGACATGTTGTGGTGACATATTCCAAAGCATCCAAAGCACACTGCAGGGCAAACAAAATGAAGCGCAGCCGAGATCAGTGGATTTAAAAATCACTGAGGTCGTGGGTGTGAACACGCTTTCCAATTGGACATTTTTTTGAAGCTGTTCTTTGCCATGAAGATACAACAAGACAAAAAAACATTTTTTGACCTCCTCATTTAAGCTGTCTCTGAAAGACAGCATTGTGGATGCAGAAAAAGGAGAGTGGAAAATGACTTCCAACCAGAGGCTTTCTAATGAGCAGTGTGGGCTGATAAACCTGTCATTACAGTACAAAGCTGATTTTCACACCTGCAACAACAAGTGACAGAATTCCACTGGATCCATCAATATGTTTAAATGTTTCTGGTGAGTGCTAGGAAAGGGGTTCATTCAGGGGGCAGCAAGGTATTGCGCCTTCTATTCTCTGGTGATTTGATTTCAGGGAAGGTAACAAGGGATCAACAGATCAGGCTGGGTGCCAGAAGAAGAGTATGGCTTTGTTTAAACTTGTGAAGCACTTACATTCAGTATTTCACAGATCTGCTATTCTACCACCAGAGTTCTACTTCAAGAAACAATCTAAATGGAATATTCACTACATGTCAGTGTATGAACAAGATCTCAGGAGCAAGAAAGAGCACCGCAGATAAGATTTTTACATTAAGAAAAGTTATAATTCATAGTTATTTTTATTTTGTGATACTAGCAAGCTCCACACCAGTGGTGGCGCTCTTAAAGTAAATCCACACCTATATATTATGTTATGTACTCGAACAAGAATTCCAGAAAGAGTGCTGTAAACTATTGTGGGAGAAGGTCACTTTAGCTCTGCACTGAGCATCTGGAGCCCAAGCTTAGGGTTAGCTTTGGGGTTAATGGTGATTTATTTATTTATTTATGTTTAAATGTCCATGAAGGCAAACAACTTTTTTTAATCAAATATGTACAAATTTATATTGAGACCAGGCAGCTGGCAGAGCATTCGGTCCCCATCAGATAAACAGTTCTTAAACAGTGCCCGCAGATTTAATCGTAGTGAGACGGGAAACAATCACAAACCAAAAGTGGGGGAAAAAAGTCATGTGAATATGTCCATTATTCCACTGAGATAAGAACTCATACGTTTGGGTCTGAAAGGATGTTTAGATATCTAAAATCTGAGAAAAGGAAATGGAGATAAAAGAAAGTGGGAAACAGCTGGTGTTCAGAGAAGATAACACTTCATTGATTCTGAAGGAAATTGCAGTGTCACAGTTCTATATGTTACACAAGAGTATACATATTATAATCTGAATAAAAAAGGGCTATATTTGAGAAAGGACAAATTGCTCTAGAATAGCAAAAGACAGATATATATATATATATATATATATATATATATATATATATATATAGAGAGAGAGAGAGAGAGAGAGAGAGAGAGAGAGAGAGAGAGAGAGTGTGAAGGTTCAATTAGCAGAGGGTAAGAGCAGAGTTTTGCTCAGAATATTGCAATGCACACAACATTATGGGTGACATACCAGAGTTCAAAAGAGGACAAATTGTTGGTGCACGTCTTGCTGCCGCATCTGTGACCAAGACAACAAGTCTTTGTGATGTATCAAGAGCCATGGTATCCAGGGTAATGTCAGCATACCACCAAAAAGGACGAAACACATCCAGCAGGATTAACTGTGGACGCAGGAGGAAGCTGTCTGAGAGGAATGTTCGGGTGCTGACCCGGATTGTATCCAAAAAACATAAAACCACGGCTGCCCAAATCACGGCAGAATTAAATGTGCACCTCAACTCTCCTGTTTCCACCAGAACAGTTTGTCGGGAGCTCCACAGGGTCAATATACATGGCCAGGCTGCTATAGCCAAACCTTTGGTCGCTAATGCCAATGCCAAACGTCAGTTTCAATGGTGCAAGGAGCGCAAATCTTGGGCTGTGGACAATGTGAAACATGTATTGTTCTCTGATGAGTCCACCTTTACTGTTTTCCCCACATCCGGGAGAGCTACGGTGTGGAGAAGCCCCAAAGAAGCGTACCACCCAGACTGTTGCATGCCCAGAGTGAAGCATGGGGGTGGATCAGTGATGGTTTGGGCTGCCATATCATGGCATTCCCTTGGCCCAATACTTGTGCTAGATGGGCGCGTCACTGCCAAGGACTACCAAACCATTCTGGTGAACCATGTGCATCCAATGGTTCAAACATTGTATCCTGAAGGCGGTGCCGTGTATCAGGACGACAATGCACCAATACACACAGCGAGACTGGTGAAAGATTGGTTTGATGAACATGAAAGTGAAGTTGAACATCTCCCATAGCCTGCACAGTCACCAGATCTAAATATTATTGAGCCACTTTGGGGTGTTTTGGAGGAGCGAGTCAGGAAACGTTTTCCTCCACCAGCATCACGTAGTGATCTGGCCACTATCCTGCAAGAAGAATGGCTTCAAATCCCTCTGACCACTGTGCAGGACTTGTGTATATCATTTCCAAGACGAATTGACGCTGTATTGACCGCAAAAGGAGGCCCTACACCATACTAATTATTGTGGTCTAAAACCAGGTGTTTCAGCTTCATTGTCCAACCCATATATATATATATATATATATATATATATATATATATATATATATATATATATATATATATATATATATATATATATGTACATGACATTTACAGGAACAGCCTTAGTATGTATTGACGATATTAAGTTACAAAACATAAGACATGTGGCACATGAAATCTCTCTTTCTCATTATTATTTTGAAATGTAATATATTAAATTAAAATATTTAGCACACACCATGCATATACATAGTCAATGTCCAAAGAAAAACATGTATCTCAATTTTAGTCACTTTTTAGTTTACTACACCATTTCAACACAGCAGCTGTCCTTCATATTGTGTGAAATTTTCATGACAAATTTACCAATAGAAATGCTGCAAAATTACTTGGAATTCAATCTTTTTACATTCACTTCCAATGTAAGTTAAGTTACTTTTTTGAAAATGCATGTTTAATTTGTGCAGTGCTGATATACATAGATATCTTACAGTCTTCATCTACATCCACTGAAAATAAACAACTATCATATAATCTCAACAATATTTGTTGTCAGTTTTCAAAGTAGGAGCCTTTTATATACACACTGAATCGGTATTGCACTTGCCTAGTACACAAATAGCTATGTTTACCAAAAAAAATAATCAGTCCCATACTAATGAAATTAAGACGAACACTTCAAAAAATCAAGACAGATTTTTCAATTTAGTTTTCTGCATCCTCGATACCTTTCTTGGAGTAAGCTGTCCTCCCTCTTGTGTCCCTCTTGTACTCTCTAATGAACTGGCCATTCAGGGTAACAATCAATGTAATGCTCAGTGAAGCTATTAATTGAGCTAGCTAAGCATGTTGCCTATTGCTACAAAAAATGATATGAAAATATGATGCTCCAAGAATATTATTTATTCTCAATAATTTATCTAAAAAGTAGTCTTGGATCCCCTATGCAGCACAGTCTGACACAGGAGCAGCATGCATCTGAAATTAGTCCTCCTAAACCCCCCACTATTTCCCTCACCAGCCCCCTTTTACATTTCAGAGCAGCATCTTGGCGGGACACAACTGTCCACTTTATTTCATGTCATGACTGATTTGAGGCCAGAGCTCATTTGGAGGGGAGCAGTCTGCAGAGAGTGGAGCTGGGGCCGAGACCGCTGGGAAACTCTTTATGAGCCCTACTTCCTGCCCACCCATTACTCATCTCCCTTGGATGCCCACAAAATGGCTCCACCTTAGATCGCCCCCAGACCATTCACCCTTCCCCACGTAACCCCCCCCCCACCCACCCACCCCCAACAACTGTGGTCATAGCGGTCTAAAGCTCTACATTAAGGGAATAACCTTTCCGGAAATTACATCTGCACTTGCCCCACCTGCCTGATTACTTCTGTTACAGCCTGGCCACTGATGAAACGTCCAGACTGCACTCTCAGGTCAGCAGTGTCTCTGAAGCTGAGTTTACTGGAAGCTGAGCATGGAAAATAACAGCAGGAGAGATGGGGAATTGGTCTCAGGACTGGAAGGAACACTTTGAGAGATGCTAACTGTCTTCTAGGGCTAATTATACTTTTAACGATGATCTAGATGACATACAGGAATAAATACTATCTGCACTACGCTGTGGAGGGCTTTACACTAAAAATGTAGACATTGCTGTAAAGATTTTAATGAATTCAATCACAACAACATAATTTTGTCATGTCATGTATCAGAAAAGCCACTCCAACAATTTTGAATGGTGCTTCGTAACTGTAGGATAAATATATTGAAAGTTTCAATGACACATCTGGGGCTCAAACAAACAATTTGTAAGATTAGTTGCAGAGTGTAATTCAATTTTACCACACTGTACTGAAATAAAGGGTATTCTTAATAAGGTGCTTTAAAGGGTTCTTTAAATGGTGCTATAGAAAAACTGAACGTTCCATAAAAAAAAAAAAAAAAGAAAAAAAAAAACATTTGTTTAAGATATTTGTAAGTGTAAAGAACCTCTTAAAGGGTTAAAGGGACTTCATGTAAAGGTTCATTACCTATTTAAAAGTTATTAGCAGAAATGCTTCTTTATGGAACCAAAATTTTTTTTTTTTTCTTTGCCATGCCAGTGGGGCATGAAAGAGGATGCTTTTCTATCTTCCTTAAAATGTTACATAGTGCAGTTACTGCAGTGGTGAGCGTGGAGTAGCAAAGACCACAGTTTTATTCTCCCTATTACATGACAGTGAAGCATCACAATGATTCTGAAGCTGTAATTTTAAGATAAAATTCCCAATCTGTGGTTCCCCTATTCTCTGTGTTTGGTTTCAGTGTATTTATACAGTACATTTATTTCTCAGTGTTCATGTTTGTTTTGTTCCATTTAACCTTGTTTTTGCGTGCTCAAATAAATGAGAGTTTAGTACTGTGATTGGAGACATTAGGATGTGGGACATTTCTAAGATTCCTTTATGAAGTCTCTGCACTTTGTAAGAAGTAGAGCAACATTTTATTCTAAATCTCAGTCAGTGCAATACACATTAACTTGTGTATCTGGAGTTCTGGCCAACACACAAACTGTGAAACAATGTATAATTCACTTAAGAAGCATTTTTTTTTCTTAATATGTCCTTTTTACAATTCCAAAATCAAACCTTCAGCGTTTGTGTGGTGCGGTTGTAACGACAGATCAATGCAGAGCTCAGAATTCACTAAGTAGAAAGAAATCATTTTTGTTGCTGTTGTGCAGCCCAGTATGAATAAAGAGAAGAGAATTGCCTTGAATGGTGTTATTTATACACTGAGGCAATTACAGGATAAAGTGATTACATTCAGATTGACCTGTTTTCTTCATAGTGAGAGGGAAAAGGAAATCATTGACCCAGACAAAGTGCTGCAGGAGGAGGGAAAAAAATCCATGGTGGTAACAAACATTCAGAACACATTGAACTGTTTATAGCTTTGTGCTATTGTGTCTTAGGAACATTTGGAGAATTTTGAAGATACTTTGGAGATAATGTTGGGTACCCCAAAGTAATCTTCAAAGCAGATTTGGCTTGGAAAATGTATCTCTCCCCTTAGGTATATTTACTGACTTCCTGTGTTGTGGCCAATTGTACTGTAGCTCACTGATCAGCATGACAAATCTGGCTTGGAGTCAATTGCAGCCAATCAGCTTCCTCTGACATATGGCCCGCTCTTATCTTATCAGTCTATCCCCATAGAGGGTCTCAAAAGCAGCTTTATAGGCGAGGCTTATCCTGCCCTAATGTGATCTATTCCACGTTGTCCATCCAAATTCATAATTCCGTGAGGGATTTCCACAGATGACGAACATTAGAGCTGTGTATCTTTCGTGCCGCTCTCGTGCCATTTTAATGGCACTTCTCTGAAGGTTGGAAAACAGGAGCTGTTTGGTTTAGAATTTAGATATTTTTTTAAGCCGAATGCCTGAAAATCTCAGGTCATGACTTCCATTTTGATCGCAAGCGTGGCTGCTTATTCTCACGCTTGCCGACGCTCAAACGTCGAGTCATCTATGAATACGCTTAACCCCAGAGTGCACCTCCAGTTCAATTGATTAAAAAAATAATCATCCATCTCAGTGTGTATCTGTGTTGTAATTTGTTGTATTTACAGAACCGAACGAATGAGATTGGCTCTTAGCAATTGTGAAGAGAGAATTCAGTATAACAATAATGCAGTGGATTGGTCCCATTTGTGTCCAACTTGATAAGAAATGAAAGGATTAGTTATTTGATATGAGCAGGGCTTTGGGTTAATAACTGAAGATGTACAGTAGTATTTTCAAACTATGCTTTATTATTATCCAGAAATGACACTAGTATAAATAATATTCTCAGATACTTCAGTGTGTCTAGGCTATTGATGAAAGAATTCTGCTTCTCATCTCGTCACTCACACCCCGTCACTTCATCACACTACATCTGTTCTCCAAATTCATTATTGGCTCCCTATATGATTCAGTACAAATCCTTTTGCTCACATCCAAAGCACTTAATAATCTTCTTCTGGTCTTACACATTTCAACTGTACTAACCTAAACACATTCTCAGATCTTCTTTCTCACCATTCATTCATTCATACATTCATTTTCTGTAACCATGCTAAAACACTAATTAGCCAGGTCTAATCACTTGATAAGCTGGGAGGGTGAAGATTAAGACATTCTCCAAGACATGTGAAAACAAGTACTGCTCCTTTGCTAAGGCAACATGAGGAGAGAACTAAGTGCCCATTATGTTGCATCAGCTAACGTCAGATATCCTACATTGGCTAGCATGTTACAGAATGATGAGGGAAAAAGAGAATCATCCTACGCCAGGTCACTGATGGCTTTAACTTGGAAATGCCTGATAATAAAAAAATATATATATATATATTAGTTTTGGAGATTTTGATAGAACAGAGGGATAAGTACTTTCCATAATGTTACATCCCAAAACAATCTTTCATAATATCCACCTGCCTTCAACAACCATCATCAGAAGAAGGCTTCTGGTGTTGAAAACTAAAGAAAATATCACTCTAAAACCTTCTGTGCCATGTAAGTTCAGCCTTGTCGGAGGCTAATTAGATACTGTGCAGGAGCCAGTTGCCCTTAGTTGTACTAAAGAAAGGCAAATTAGTATCTGGAGCTCACTTGATAGTGTCTGTTGCTCAGTATTTTCCTAAAAAATAAAATCAAGCAGCAAATAAGCCACCACCTACGTACCTTTCGAAAACATGCATCCTCCAAAGGGTCAGTACTTTACCCTGCATCATTAAAGGGCCCGGCTGGGCCCGGCTCAGCCCGACGCAGTAAACAGGGCTAAGCCCCTCAAACAGGAACAGCAATTGAAGCGTAAACACCGCACCTGTCATCTCATTAGACCCTGCTCTGTGAGAGACTGGCTGTTTGCTGGATGGATGACTCCTACTGTCTGCTGTATGCGGAAAAGACGGTGCCTCTCTGCAGAATTCCCACAATTCATTACAGCTGAGCTGTCAGAGAGTTACCACTGCCATTACACCCTTAAATCCTCTAAAAGGGCTTTGACTTGCTAAATAAGGGCACTATTGATTCAGTGAGAACTCGTCTTCTGTACTGAACTGGGAATGTGGCTTTTGAACTGGTGAATCCCATAATACAACCAGAGCAGAGCTTTTAATTGGGCCAGAGGAGTCATCTGAATGTACACAGAAATGAAATGTGTTGTTTCGATTCGCCCTCATTTTAAAAATAGCTGTAACACCTGTCAGGTTTAACTTAAAATTGGGAGACATAACTGATGTAAGTTGAGGTCAGTGTGAAGTTTTCATCACATCTCACTATGTATCTCCTATTGTGCACAGGAGCATGGTCATCATGGTCTTAGTCTCAGCCACAGACGCTCCGCCCACAAGTTGATGGAGAGTCTGATATTTTCAGTGTGTTAAGTTGGGCTCACAGTTCGGATTCTGCCAATTACATTCTGATTGCCTTTTTCTACATGTCATGTCAAAATAGCAGACCCACAATTAAACCTTTTGTGTATCAATTAAATTCAGTTTCTTGCAGTAGTAGATGGTTCTTGGTCACATTAATTGTTGAAAGGTACCGGACTCCTCCTAGAGGGTCTGGCAATGCAAGACTATGCTAGGCTAGGAAAGGGTGTTCCCTGAACGATTGCTAAAAATTGGAAGCATATATTTTCTCTAAAATGTATTCATATGGGCAGTTTTTTCACAATACTAATCCACCGATATACATTAACCAAGCTCTGCCAAACAGTTTGTCTGGCCTCTGGATTATCACAGTCCAATCAGTGTTAGTTTATGTTCTGCACAGTACCACCTCTACTAGGGTGATTTCAAGATGATGGAATATCACATCTGATCCTTCTCATTGACTCTCATGTTAAGGCCATCTTTTTCTGAGCTGCAGAGCCTTCAGTTCATTCTGTATGGGTTCCATTCTGTATGAGTGCTTGTTCCAGTGTGCTTTTGTCATACAAAATGTGAGGGGTGTTCCAAATGCAGTTTTCCTACAGTGCTCACTAATTAAGTGAAATAAGGCACTGATTCATTTTAAAGAAGCCGTCAAAATAAACTCCTGGATAAAGCTTTTTGTTTTAAGGTTCATGGATCTAGCAGTTACTGGTGGCATTTCTACATTTGGTGTCCACAGAACTGAAACTTTTAAATGTTAGATGACAGTATCATGAAAGTCTCTTGATTAATTTGTACAATGCAATGTGCCAGTTGTCTATATGGCTACTTCTTAATTTACCCAGTGACCAAGCCATTATCACAACCATTGAACAACCTGAGGGGATTAGGCAGTGGTTGCCACTGATTGTATGTTTATTAAAAAAAAAATCACATGGGAGTTCCGTAGCACCATGGCTACACATGGCTAGATTTCTCATTCAATCATATGTGCCCCTTCTGAGCGCTTGAAGTGCTGATACTGTTGACTGGCACGCAACCCGTCTGTCTTTGTTTTTGTCTAAATCTCGGCCCCCTGTAATAGGACCTCGAAGAGCTGTTCAAGTCCAGCGTCCCTCATTGGGTCATTTAGTATGCTTGGAATTCACAAAGATTTACGTAAACACCTTACTTTGCGTGGGCACTCTAGTCCCGGAAAGCTACATTACCATTTCGCAGAAAATAAAGGCGTGTTTACTGTGGCGTGGTGAGCGAGTGAATTCGGAATTGTACTATTGGTTTATGAGATTTTCACCGGTGCAGTGTCTGTCCTGAGACCGTAAGTAATTTTTAAACATGGAATCTTAAGTTATCTTATATGTTTACAGTGCCTTAAAGCGCCATGTTTTCAAGGGCACTGTGCTCCAAGTGTGAACAGTGAACAGTGTCAGTGTACAGGTAGTTGGATTAGTTCCGAAAATGGGAGGTGATTTTGTGGACTGTGTCCAAAGAACATTTGACGCTATCAGGTAATAAGTTCTAATGTCTGTCATGTTGACTTATCATTGCAAATCTTGATAAACAGCAAAGAGTGTTAACCCAACTCCACCAAAGTTTACTACAGGATCTTTGCATTCTGGTACGTAACACACGCATCTATAGGCCCAGGTAGGGCAGACCAGTGATGGTGTGCTTGGCAGTTCACATTTAGGGTTTGTGCAACTGCTTACCCATGGAAGCTCTGGAAAAGCCCATAGAACATTGGGAACTGAAAAAATAAATTGTTACTGTTTCTCTTTTTTTCTTCTTCTTCTTTTTTCCGCCTTTAGATTTGCAATGTTTTTTTTTACTGTCAGTCTAAAAAGTGAAAAAATACTAAAAATGAAGAAACATTCTTTCTATAATCACTTTTGATTAGCAGTCTGAGCAGTCAGAGCAAGTAATATGGCCTTTTTTGTATAATTATTATGAATATAATAAAATCGAAAATTAGAGGAAGGCCCCAGGGAGGGCAAGGCTAAAACGCAGAGGAATTCTAATTATGAGTTACTGTACGATGGAAATGATGCTTTTGAAATTGTAGTAAGAAAACGAACAGGGAAAAAATGTAAAAGACCCCCTTTTTAAAAAAAAATATATATATAATGGTTGTATGGCTGTAGAAACATATGCATTTAGTATTATTAATTAAATAATTTATATTATGGAAATAACATGAGACATAGTGTTGCAAAATATTTGCCCTGTTAAGAGACAGTACTGGCTGTTTTGGCCTTGTTACGATAATCAGAGAAATTCGTTTGGACTCTGGTGCTTTGCCTTGAGATACAAGGACTAAGCGCTCAGCATTTCCACTTGTCAAGGCTTGGTTTTATCTCCTGTTCCATAAAATCCTGAGCTAGTTGACATTTGTCATCTTCTGGTTTGTGCCATGTTTGTCACCGGATGCGTTAGGCTAATGAGAGTTAATAAGCTCACAAAATATTCAGCAACGACACATCTTCCAAATGCCAATATATGTACATACTTAGTGTACTCCGCATATGCTGCTGGTGTTTTGTTTTGCTGCATTGTGCGGCACACTTGGGAGACTGTGCGTCATACCTGATTCTATTATATTATTCTTATTATTTTGTGTGCGTTTCCATGTTTATTACTGTCAGACCATTTCCGCCTTAAAGATGAACAGACGCACAGGCATACACACACACCCACACACAGACACACACGCCTGGGATTCTCTGAACTTGTACAGTCTTCCTGTCATGAATACTAACAGAGAAAAAGTCGAGCCCAAACTTTTCCCACAGCTTCCATAACTTTGCTCCATTGTAACCAGAGAAAAGTCAAAGAGACCTAAAGTGCACAGTGAGTTCAGACTTCGAGCAGCTAGTGTTTTATTTTTTTTTACTCTGCCTGTGTCTGATCTCTGATCTCTGCATATCTCAAATCCTAACATAATACAGCACTGTGTCAGTCAGAGACCAAGATCTCCAAAGATTAGTGCATATACAATATGGAAAGAAAGTATTATTTCACCTACAGGAGATTTATGACATCCCAAGAAGTCCATTAATAGATAGTTGGTCCCTCATTTGAAGCTATAACAGCTTTCACTATTCTGGGCGTTCTACAAGATTTTGGAAGGGTGTATGTGGGAATTTTTTGCCTGATCAACCATAGGATTATTTGTTAGGTCAGACGCTGATTTTGGACTAGAGGGACAGACTTGATATCTCCATTTTATTTCAACCCAAAGGTGTTTGGTGGGGTTGATGTCAGGGCTCTGTGAACATTAGTCAAGTTCCTCCACACCAAAGTCAGTCAAGTGTGTCTTTATGGAACTTGCTTTATCCACTGGTGCACAGTCATTCTGGAACAGAAAAGGGCCTTCCCCAAACTATCCAATATTCCAGCTATAGAGTTGGAAGCATTAATATTTCCCTTCACTGAAATTAAGAGGCCTAGGCCAACCAGTGAAAAACAACCTCATAGAATTATACCTCCTCCACAGAACTTTACAGATGGCAGACTGCAGTCAAGCTGTTAGACAAGTCTGATTTATCACTCCACAGAACATTTCCACTGCTCCAGAGTCCAGTGTCAACCTGCTTTACATGATGCTATCCAACACTTGGCACTATATATGGTGACGTGGCAACCCATGCATCAAAGCTCTTGTCACTCATTCTATGTGTTGATGTAAAGGCCAGAGGAGGTTTGGAACTGGGCTGATATTGAGTCAGCAGTGCCCTGGCATCCTGTATGCCTTGTGCACATCAGCTATCAGTGACCCTGCTCATGGTCTGCCACTTTGTGGCTGAGATGCTGTGGTTCCTATATTCTTCCACTCTCATTTGATCATTTGATATCTAGATGAGAATGAATTTCCTGAACTGACTTGTTGCAATGCTTACATCCTTTTACAGAAAATGCTTGAATACAGTGAGCTCTTTAGAATGACCCATTCTTTCAGAAATGTTTGTAAAGCCTGGCTGCATGGCTAAGTGCTTTATTTTGTACACCTGTGGCAATGGCACTGAATGAAATACTCAAATTCAATAATTAGGAAGTGTCCAGGTACTTTTGTCCATAAAGTGTATATAAATGGTCATTTAGAAAAAATATGTATGAGATCACATTGAGTCAAACCAGCAAAGACCTTTATTTTTGTAGAAGTAACAGCCATTAATACAGTTAAAAAATATATTCTTAAGATACATATTCAGACAATTGTATTCTGTATATTTTAAACAATGTCATACTTTTAAAAGCTGTTACAGAGATGAGGATATAGACAAAAAGTGAGAACATTTACTGCCGGTCCTCTCAGAATAGTGAATTGACTGCACGTGCTCAGACCTCAGCATCACTGAATGCTTTTGGGATTAAAAAATACAAATGAGTTGTAAAATTCCAAATGTTTTTTTTTTTTTTGTTATCTTTTGGTAACTTGTGTAGTATTAAAAATGATAATTTATATTTTATTAAAAAGCATAACTTTATGATTTAGTGTATATTTACTGTAAGCTCACAATCACAAACAACAAAATCACAATCTTTAAATCGTGTAAACAAAAAACCCATGTGGATACTGTATTATCCCCAAGAACAGAAAGAATCACTTTGTTCTGTCACTTTTTCCTTCATGGAACTTATAACAAATGCAGTGACGAATAACTTATAACGAATGCATGTTTCTTGTAATATATATGAATTATATATTACAATTATATGTCACACAAAGTTTGAAAACTTATTGGACGCCTAATACTTGAAGTATGAGAAGTACAGAATTGAACAAGACTGAACTCTGAGGAAATATCCCTATGGATATGGCCTTAAGACTAAAAACAATTTTCGCAAGATGAATGGACACCTATCCTTGCCAGTGTCTACCGGAAATGATACCTTAGTAAATCTGTTGAGAAATTTCAGCTGTAACTTTCCGTTTCGACCACAGAAAAGTTCAGAGCCAGTGTAAGTGCCTGGCAACTTCAGACACACCAGCTCGCGGTTTCCTCACTCTGCATATAATGCTAAAGCGGAACAGCTCTGCGGCTCACGGAGCATTAAGCTGCTCAGAGGCAGAGCAGGATGGGTCCCAGGGTGCCCAGGAACACTGCTCACATCCTGGCTATCATTTCCCACACATGGAGACACTCTATAATGCTAAAAATGAGAGAGAGAGAGAGAGAGAGAGAGAGAGAGAGAGAGAGAGAGAGAGAGAGAGAGAGAGAGAGAGAGAGATGGACACCCACAGCTTTCTCTCCAACTTCCAACATGGACTTTCATTTCTAACTTATAAAGTCATGGCCTTGCCGAGGTGCAGCAGGCATTAGTCACCACTGTCTTTATCACATCAACTTTATCAAAATAAAGAGTTAATGGGATGCCAGTTCAGTGATGGGCAAATTCAAGATCTTGTCTTCCTCCATCACTTCCTCCATAGTTGTTTGGCTGCAGTAGCCGACCTTGTATTAAATGTATGTCTTAGGGAATATAATTCTTTAAAGCAAATACATTTGATATTAAATACATAATTAATAATTATTTATTTTCTACAAATGCAGGAGGGAGATGCACACCTACAACTTTGTGTCTACAGCTTCCAAAATGGACTCTCATTTCTCGCCTATAAAGACTTGGCCCGGGGCAGTCAAATCCCACACAAAGGCCTTCAGAGCAGAAGTAGACTGGGCCTGTGATTGTGTGTGATCTCAATACAGCAGTACAACACTGCCTCTTCTCAGTGTGACCATATAGAGTTTTTTCATAGTGAAGTTTGAATGAGGCTACTGCACTCTGCATTTTCACAACCACAGCATTCAACCCTCAGTGTTATTCACTTGTTATGCATGTGCAAAGACATATCCAGGCCACCATATTTAAAGCTTCATTGGCAACTCACACACTCTGGCTTTACCTAATTTAAAAACGCAGAATTCCTAAGACTGGCATTTAATATGGTATATATCATGCTGGGGAAAATCCTGGGATCCTGGGTTCAATCCTTCTTTTGGCCACTGTCTATGAGATGTTTGGTGTGTTTTCTCTGTGTCTGTGTGGGTATCCTTCAGGTGCACCAGTTTCCTCCTGCAGTCCAAAACTGGTGTAGGTGGACTGGCTCTGTGAAATTTCCCACTGCTGTGACTGGGTGAATGCATTGTGCCCTGGATTGACATCCTGCTCAGGGTGGGTTCCTGCCTTGTGTCCAATGCTTCCCGGTACACTCTGGACCCACCAAAATCCTGACAGAATGATGCAGTCACAGAAAATGAGACAGTGAGTAGGGGCTGTCAGGGATGGGCTGTATGCACCTTTTTCATACCATCATAACATGCTATATGGTATTATTGTGGGGGTGTGGGATGTATTGTCTGTTTCCGTGAGCCTCATATCTGTGAGCACAAATATGAGGAAAGGGTTTTGCCCCCTGTGCAGTTTGTGAGCACTGACTCAAATGCTCATAATAAAAGCCTGTGTCTAAATAAGACATGTTCTACAATTTTTAGAAGCATAGTTCACACACCACACACATCATAATTTTACCGTCCACATTTTTAAATGCCACAGTATGCAGTACAATGCCCAGCCCTAGTTCTGACTTTCTTGTGTGCAATGTCTATTCCTCACAGATCCTTTTTCATTCGCTGGAAGGTAAACGCCTGGCTCAGATTTCTAGAATACAAAAACAGCTATGAAACAGGATCGAGCCAAATGCCTTTGCAAATATTTTTACCTTTGTTAGTTGACTTGGACCCAATTTGTCAATCACAGGATGGAAATTATGTGTTTGGACGTTGATAGTTTCGTTTCTGCTGCCAGAGTTATGTTTCCACAGTTCTGGAAAGAATACTCAAACAAACAACTCTCCCTACAGCACAGTCAAATACAGAGACAAACATAACTCTCTCCTAGAGGCTTCAGGCTGCAGCTTGTGACAGCATCCTCTGCCTGTCCGTCAACTGCAGCCGGAGTCACTGTGGCTATTGCGTCCTTTCCCTGATGGGCTATAGTGTGGCAATGCCTGGAAATAAAGTGTATAAAGTTAATGGTGAGGACAGTGTAGCTGTGTCCAGAATTTTTTGCTACGGCTGCTTTCCTCCCCATCTCTTATTCTGCTCCTCACCCATTGCAGAGGACTGGAGAAGTGAAGACAAGGAAAGGAGAATCAGAAATGGAGGAAACGAATAGTAATGGAGAGAGGGGACACTGCTTCCACTTCAGTTTGATAAAATCTAAGCTTTTTCCAATGTTCTCCTGTGATCCGCCCTGCCAGTTACAAATTTACAGATGTGTGGCCTTCAAATGCACATTTTGTCGTTCTTTTAAATCAAGTAAATCAAAAGGGCAAGTTTCACTTCTGTATGGTAAAATAAAAATAAAATTTTATGTTGTTAGATATCAGTAGCACCATCTAGAGACAACAATTACAATACTTCAAGAGTTATTAGGAATTTTGTCCATCCAAGTATATGCCAATTAAGTTTTGGGATGATTAGGCAGATATAAGCTGGTCAAACAAATGAATGCCCACGACGCAGTGTTTTTGCTCTATTTTTTATTTATTTACTTATTTATTTATTTATTATGACATCATAGTCATAGAATATGTTTCAGGGCACCACTCTGTGCCTTTGATCTCATGTTAATTGGACAATCCTGTGTTGTATAACAATTTTTTGTTGTTGTATATAGCACCAAGACTGCAGTTGGACCAACATGTAATCTCCTTTGACCCCACCCCTGCATCGGTATAAAATTGTTGTAGCAATTGTCGCAAACAAAAAAAAAAAAAGTTGTTTCAGAGTTACATCTCCGTCCTTGTATGTAGGCAGAGCCTGGGAGCCACACATTGATAACATTTCAACATTTTTTAATAAAAATTTTACAGTTCAGGACCACATATGTCCATACTGGACCAAAATCCAGGGACTAGTTCAAGTTTATATGTGTGTGTGATTTTTGAGGATTATGCAAATTTAGTTCAAATCTACGAAGGTGAAACATATGACCTCTTGAGGCTTTTGATAGTGTCGGACCCAAGGATATTTTTTGGAAAAAAAATATTTGATTTCTATGTCTCACATGGTAGGAGTGAGGGTCAAATGAATTTACTTTTACTGTAGCGCCACCATCAGGTAGATCAAACAGGCATTGAGCACCTGACTAGGAGGACAGGAGGGACTACTACCAGTTTACCAATTTTCACCTCTCTGCTACTTACCGTAATAAGGTTGGCACAATTTGTTTTAGTGCAGGTGCGACCCCTGGTGTTGGCTCAGCAATTTGAGGATTTGAGTCAAAGATAACACAATCAGTCTCTCTCTCTCTCTCTCTCTCTCTCTCTCTCTCTCTCTCTCTCTCTCTCTCTCTCTCTCTCTCTCTCTCTCTCTGTGTGTGTGTGTGTGTGTGTGTGTGTGTGTGTGTGTGTGTGTGTGGAATGGCCCTTCTTCTCCTTCCATCACTCAGTTTGATGCTGGCCAGTGTAGACATCTGTTAGGTAACATAACAGAACTGTGCAGTTAGTGTTCTCCTCCAAGCAAGATGAGCTGTCCAATGATGTTATGTTAACAGAAGCTCCAGAAAGAAGTGAGGGCTGGTTTCACATGTCGTAATGGATGTAGGGGCTAGTCTTTACCCTTCTAGCTTGTTGAAATCTGGTGACTAGGAGAGGCCCAGAAAGCTGGAGAAATTGGCAGTGAAAATGTGTTTTAAAAAACACAATCAAATACAAATTACAAGAAATTACTGATACTGTAAACACAAATAAAGAAAACAAAGCATTTAAGGTATGCTTAGATTCTTCCAAGTAGTTTTGCCTACTCTGGGCATGCATAGACTGACATCACTCTGAAACCCTTGGTAGCCCACACTCATGCATTTTCCTCTTGAAGCCACTCTAGCGGGAATGTGGAGCTGTTTTGCTTACCACAAAGATGGGGTCATGGAAGATGTTTCTGGGTCATGGAGGAGAGAATTGGTAGGGAAAATTCATTTTAAATTTTAGGTTTCAGGAGAGAAGCCCTGTCCCAGGAAATCATACAATATTTTGTAGGAGTGTTTACACTTCAAAGGACAATATCAGAGCTTCCATATGAACAGTGATATCTTAAGGTCTCCAAGATCATTTGAGTTTAGCATGTATTTGCTGGTTTATATACAATTGGTATATCCCAATACAGTTCCAGCAAATCAGAAGATCATACTGAAATGTACATGTCCTCTGATGACTGCCTGGTCTTGATATATTCTTGATTAAAACCAATTTTTAGGATTCATACAGTGTGTGCTGTATTTAGTCCTTAGTTTATAGAAGTACCTGTGATTTTGCGATGCCTACACAGCATAAAAAAAATCTGGCCATGATTCTAAACCTAACCATAACCCTATATTTATGCGGTTAGGTTTAGGGTCTTGGCCAGATTTAAGTTTGTGCAAGTGTCCTTCGCTATTGTGAGCATTTGTACTTGATTGTTGGTGTCTGTGTTGTCCTGCAGATACACCACCACAACATTAGGGCTGAATATCAAACATTGTCGCCTACACTATGTGGTACACAATATAGTGGTGTAGTAGTATAGTCTTATAAATGTTTGGAGTGCACTCTTTAGGGCGTAGAGTGCTAATTGGAATAGCATAGTTTTCCTGACTTACCAGGAAAGCAACAAAAACAAAGCCGACATTGTTCCACGTGTTCTCACTCCTCGTAGTGATTTTGTTTTTCTGGATATATCTTCATTTGTCGCTTGTTCTGCCTTTTTATTCATCCCATTACCTCCAAACCAATGTCTGAACGAAATCCCTCTCCATAAATTTGCTGCAGTCTGCAGTCTGTGGAGTGTGGGGAAGAAGAGTTCATGTTTCTGGACTGCCTCGGTTCAATATGAACCATGTTCACTCGACTGCGGATCAGTCATGGACATTGTGGTCTGCGCTGACTCGACAAATAGCTACTTTTGTAGTGAGGTGCTCTCTGGCATAGGGTGTGGTGCAGGATTTGGGTCGACACAGGACCTACATGGTGTAGGTTTGAAACAGCAGCTTAAAATTTTCCTTAACTCTGCACCAACCATAAGCCTAACTGTAACCCTAAGTGGGACCCTAAGGGTCAGCCCTCAACCTCAGGGTTTTCTCCTGTGTAACTTTCTTCCACAACCTTTTTACAGCACTACTTCAGTAATTCTGTGGGTAAATAACAACAGTTCTGTGGGTTTACACGGATTTAATGAAACAGTGCCACCAGTGGACACTTGCTTAGGAGCTTACAACTACATAAATTATTTTTAGTCTAGGTTTAATTTAAATTAGATTTAAAAGGTATGGTTTTATAATTAAATTAGTATCACAGTTATGAGAAATCTGCTTACTACTTTGAAAATTTAAGTCATATTTACAAATGTTTTAGCTTGTAGCTATAAGATATTTCATAACAACATAGCAGGTCACTATTATATTATTATGATTTCCTCAGTGTTCTCATGTTCTAATTACAGCAAAATGCTTTTATTGAGTACAGTATCTTCACTTACTGGGAAAAGCTGAAGTAAGCTTAAGAGTATGGGGGCTTCAGGTTTCTTTGACTCTGGATGCTAAGTCATAAATCAACACAATGGTATATGGCCAGAATCTATTGACAGCAAGGTGCTCCTCTCGAAACACACACAAGCCTCTTTATTACAACCCCCTAAATGACCAGTGATGAATGAGGTAGAGGGTGGATGACAAATCGAATAGGACAGAGGATTGACCTTAGTGTGTAATTGTACACAGAACTTATAAAGTAGGAGCTCAGAAAATGGCCAGTGTGGGAAGGTACAAGGTGCATGTTTGGTAACACTTTATTTGAAGAATGATCAAGGCTTGTGTGATACATTTAAAGAACTCTGAATCATATATTTAAACAAGAACAGAGTCTTTGTCATTGCTACACCAGGGTCAGCACTACAGAAGCTGCACGATGTAACTTTTGGAGGAGGGTAAGAAAGTACCCCACCCCCTCCCCTTCCATTAAGAATTAAGGAAGCACAAATTACTGCAGTTGTTAACATTTGGAGCTCAATGTTAGGTTAACTTTGTTAAGGTTAAAGTGGTGTGTTAAGGCTGATCTTTTTTTTTTGTTTGTTTGTTTGTTTGTTTTTTTTTTCCCATTCTTGCTGAGTACCAATAAAATTCACTTGAAATACATTTAGCCAGCCTTGTGCAAATGCAGTAAAATAAAAATGAATCCACCTTGAGACCAGCCTGGCAAAGTGGCTTATAATGTTTTATTAGACAACATTGTGTTGCCTTAAGTGCCCTTATAATAAAGTGGTGTTTATTTCTGAAGAATAAGTCCCAACACCACTTCATTACCTTCAAAGGGATGTAATAATATATGCATAAAATTTTAATAATATCATATAATCTTTAAATGTTTATGAGCAGTCTGAGCCAGTGATTGTAAGATGTGAATGGCATAATCTTGAAATGAGGAACTGACAGTATTTATATATATTAAACTGTAATAACACAGTTATGAAGCATCATTACAATGTTGTTGAGCATGTGTTATGCCTGTAATTCATGCAGCTCTATTGTTATGACATCAAATATGGATATGTAGGTTATTGTCTAAATATTCAGTCTTTAAAAAAAACTATTGAAGGTGAGGTGGTATCTCACAATTAAAAGAACACAATGTAGTATTTCTACCTTAAAAGTATAGCTTCTAAATGATTGTAATGTTCCACTGAGCTGTTTATGGGTAGAATAGAGCCTCTGTTGCGGTTACGCTTGGCCCTCTGTTGGTTTACTGCACTAAGCAACTTCTGAATCACGGGCTGGAAGACTCTCGTAATAAAATGGGACATGGTGGATGGTTGCCTAGCTACTTAAGGTGGAACCACTACACTATCTGTTGTTAGTTCAGCCATATGTCACATTGCAGTTTGTGAACTAAATTTGGAACCATTCAGCGGCAACCAGAGGTCCTCTTTTCCTTGGACAAGTACTCTTTCTGGGACCTAAAAAATGCATGTTCAAGTGTTCAGAGAGTTGAGCTGAATTGGGAAATGCTTGCACAGCTTCAGCGCTGTAGGTCCGTCATCCACCGCGGAGCAGCTCAATGTTTTACTGGAGCCTTGAACAGAATTGTGTGGAATGTTGTTGAGGTAATATTTATCATAGCCTCTTCTTTATGTTTAGAGAATGTTTCTGTGACCCAGCCTTTTGTTTTCTACTATATATTGAACAATCAGAAAGTCATCTTTTCTGTCCCTATAACAACACGAATATACATCTCACTGTTACTGATTTTCTGATGGGTAAATTACATCTGCACAGCTTTTTGTTCAACTTTACATGGAAACTGGCAAAATCTCTGTATTATTAAAGCCAGAACACCAGAGCAAGGTGTTAATCAAAATAAATGGGGCTGTGATTTTTTTTTAAAGCATTTTTATCAGTCGGACCCTTATAGAAATGTAAGTCAGTAGACCTACATAAATACCTAGTTCCCAGTGATGCCCTGTTCCTTTATCAAGTATAGATTACTTGGTTGATACAATGTTAAGGTGCTTAGTTTTACAAATATTCAAAACCTTAAATGTTTTCTGGTAAAGGAGTTGTTTTAATGTCATCTCAACACTGTGCAGTTTGTAACTTTGTATGAACAGAAAATAACAGGCTTTCCATGATCAAGATCAACTATTTTTATATATATTATTGTAAACAAATACATTGATATGAAGCACCAAAGCTTATCCAGACCTTCCAATGACAAGGGTATGTATTTTGGGCGTTCCTGTTTTTGGAAATGCCAGAAAAAACATCTGTGACAATGGCTATATGGCTAATGTCGGTCCAGCAAAGCTAGGCTTTCCTAGTTTCTCTTTGCTCTTGTTCATATGGTCATACAGTCTCATAATATTAACACGGTATACAGTATTAAATGTTGTTCTGCACCTGTATATCAGGATAGTTCCATATTTATGACTAAAATTAATGAGAAAGGGCGTTATAAACTGTATAATTGTTTATTGAAAAATGTAAAGCTGTAAAATAATCCTCTTGTGATATGACCTTCAGTTTCAAGGTAAATGGAAAGGGGCAAATAAAACCAAGTTTGTCTCCACATGACACCGCCATGTATTTCTTTTCAAGGCCTGACTGTGAAATGGAGGGAGTATTTGTTTGATATTTCCTGTGGAAGTGCCAGTGAGTCATGTGGGTGGAATAGAGAGTATGTGTGTGTGTGTGTGTATAGCTATGTACAGAACTGTGTGTGAGTGTGGAGTGCTCTGGGCTGTGTCTCTGCGCCATACGGAAGATCTGTTCTTGCCACCTTAAGGAAAGCGAGCCTCTCCGGGGGATCTTTTACGCTTCCTTGATTTACGGCTGTGTGTTGTCTCGCCTCGCAGCACACGGACAAATTCCTGCAATAATTGAAGTAAATGATAAAGCTGTCCAAGTCCACTGCAGCCACATGACAGCACCGGGCCTCAGGCACACAAAGGAATAAAATTAATGTCCCGAATTCAATTTACAAAATAAGCGCACATGCTTACATACGTACAACACCATGTTACGGTGACTATAAGCTGTTCACCAGCATGTTCCTGCTTATCCTCCTCTTGCTGTAAAAAGAATAATAAAACAAACAAACAAACAAATAAAAGTCTCACAGCTGGACGTCTTTGCAACACAGCAACACATTTTTAATAAGCGGCTTATCATCTCACTTTGCAGAATTTCATCTTCACTTGTCTTTACTATGAGCATGAGCACATGTTACACCCCCAGCTGCATAATCAACTCTTAGATGTCACACACATTGGTTGCAAACAATAAAATAAAAATGGTGAAATTCATTAAAGGAAGAATGGACTCTAAACCTCTGATGTGAATTTAATGACAAAGTGTAACACCCCACCCCAACACCCCCACCCCAAATTTCACGTCAATGAAGGGCATAAAAGTGAACAAGCTGAACATATGGCTCAGTAAAACTAGTCAGACTGAACCAGTCACACAGTGGAAGAGCCTCCTCACCCTCTGCATTCTCACAGCTGTGCTATGACATCAAACACGGCTATGTAGCCTGTTGTGTTCACTCTTTAAAGGAATGATAAGATTTGCTTATTTTATTATTATTTTTATTTTATTTATTTATTTGTTATTTTTGCTCATGGGGCTACCCTAATTCATATTTCCAGCACTGTACTGAAATCACTGGGGAGAGTTAAGGAGGCTGGAGGTTTCCTATCCTCTTCCAAAACTTACATAGTGCAGTTTCTGCAGTGTTAAGCCCAGAGTAGCAATGACAGAGGCTCTATTCTCCCATTACAGCTCAGTGGTGCATCACAATGATTCTGAATCTGTAACTTTAATGTAAAAATATTACACCATGTTCCTTTAATCAAAGTCTTATTCTGTTAAAGGAACATTATGTTATATTTTACATTAAAATTACAGATTCAAAGTTTGCTTTCTTGTTCATGCCTCTGTTAGGTCTGATAAATCAGCAGTGAGTAGATTCTCACATGGTTGGCAGTGATGCTTTGGTGTGCTTGAATGTTTCCCTGTGTGAAAACCAACCAAACCAAGGGAAAAACGCTCAAACATTATGAACTTCTTAAGTCATTCGGACCATAATGAACTACAAATGTGGAAAGAGATGGATCTGATTTATTTATTTAATTATTATTATTATTATTATTTTTTATTTATTTATTTTTTAAGCTACAGTTTAGAGATGATTATGCGTCATGAGAAACTGCAACAACTACTCTGACCTGTTTTGTTGTTAAAACAACAGTCTGTATTGAAAAAGTCATGAGACCAGAATACAACCTGCTGAATTGAAAGGTAAGTCTAGTGAAAATGTAATGAAATATTACACAATTACATTTACATCCCATTACAAAGTTGTGGCATTGGTGTTAGTTCTCCAGAGTCTAATAGCCAGGTTAGGAGATGGAATCCCGTCTGCTTGTTCAACGCAAAGGAAAAAAAAATCAATTATGTCTTCATAATTTAATTTCCCAGAGTCTTTATTCTTCTGTTTATTGAGCAAATGTCATTACTCTTTGAGTTTCAATGGAAAGCACTGCATAGAATTTCATCAATAGGGGCTTGTAAACAGAATTTCAATACACTACCCTCATAACAGAGAACCTTCATTATTATGATTATTAAGTATAGAGAAGTTATGAATGTAGTTGTTGTTATTATTATAATATCTTTATTTTAATTGAGATACAATTATGTCATAATTATGAAGTATTACTCTAAATCATAATTATGAGATATTAAGTTCATTTAAGTTTCTCATTATTATGACAACTCATAATGAAAATTATGGAATCATGGTGAGAAACTTTACCACGTTTAGTCATTTGCTGTCATTTAAATCCTCTGAAAATCTTAAGCCATACTACTCCCAATTTAGCTTGAGTTTTAGCAAATCTAGCACAGCTTTGTGTATTTAGAGGTACAGTGAGATCAGATTAACACAGATTATATCCAAAATTACCCCAGTAACAACCACTCCTAGCAACCAGGGTGGAATTGACCATGACTAAACTGCATAAAAATACAAAAGCACATCTTCAAAAAATAACTTTATGAGAGAAGAAAAAGACATTTAAAAGAACAATATGTAATGTTTATAACTTCAAAATCATTGTGATGACCCACTGAAATGTAAAAAGAAGAACAGAGCCTCACATTGCTACTGTAGGTTCAGCACTGCATAAACTGCACTCTGTAACTTTTGAAGGAGGCTAGGAACCCCTCCTACCCACTCCCCCATACACTAAGGGAAAGCCCCAGGAAGGTGGGGGGCACACACACACACAACAACAACATCTTCCAAAGTGTTCCTTTATGGCAAGTTATTATAAAGAGGGTTCATCACAGGGCATCAAACCCTCATTTTGGATTGCGGTAGAAACCCCCACACCCCACACACCTAAAACTTCACAGACAGTGACCTGAGAAAAGAATTGAACCAAGGACGCCAGAATTGTGTGGCTGCATCAATAGGCCACCATTACATATAAGATATTTTTTATAGCACATTTGAATAATTATGGTGACAGTTAATCGTAAATAGATTTTTTCCTACTTGCCATACCAGCAGAAATAGGTTTATTTTATTAAGTCTTTTAAGCTTGCATTTTCCATCTCAATTCTTCTAAGTAGCATCTGCCATTTGTCCACAACACAATTCTTTACGGACGCTGCTGTGATTAGGAAATGATCAATGTGCAGAGATGACACCCCATATTGTTGGTTGGGAATCCCCAAGCTCATAAATATGCCACGGCTGGCGCAAACATTAATCAGAGCAATCTTCCCAAAAATACTGTTTGTGTGTGTGTGTGTGTGTGTGTGTGTGTGTGTGTGTGTGTGTGTGTGTGTGTGTGTGTGCGTGCGTGTGTGTGTGCATGTGTGTGTGTGTGTGTGTGTGTGTGCATGTGTAAAATACATTGCAAATCAAAGTTTCCTTCTGTTTCATTTGCAATAAATAAATAAATAAAATAATAAGTAAAAAATTCTAAAAGACAATTCCCAGGAGATATTTTTAAACATAAAACAATTCACTCATGTAACAAAGAACATCAACAGAAAATACACAAATAAAAGGCATTATATGTTATTATATGTCATTATATGTCAGACCAGCCTACAGTCTAAAACTGATTAACATATATATACAATAAGAGACCCATAACTGTCACTACCCTGCGAATATTTTGAGGATTTCAAGGATGTAAATCTTTTGTGGTCAAATCTAATGTGAAATACCTCAGAGTGAAATCACTACAGAGGCAGAGTGTGTAAATTCAGCAAGAGTGAGGATCACACGAAACAAAAATCAAACGACCCCTCCGCCTTAATCTGAAAATAATTAGTCATTTTATTTAAACATTTGTAGCAAAAGCCTTGACAAGTACATCACTTACACTGGAATTCTACTTTTAAGGTGCACACAGCAATTTACTGATTATTTTTGCAGCAAAGAAATGTGACTGTGAAAATATCTGATAAAAATCTAACGTTGATGAGCAGAGATCACAGGTCAGAGTCTAGAGAGATTTAATCATTCTATTTGTCAAACAGAAATGTGTTTATCAAAGCACACTGAAATTTGTATTGTAAATTATTGAAGCGAAGCTTAAAATGACAATTCACTAAATAAATTATAATAATAATAAAAAGAAATTACCAAAAATGGCAGACAGTTTCATTCCTTTGCAAAAAGACTCACATTCTGACTTTCAAATTTCACCCTTTCATCATTTGTGCATATTATGTTTTGTTTGTGCTTTTATGAATATCCATTCATTCAACCCACAACAGTGACACTAATTGTTGCACCACAGTGCCACCTATTATTATTATTATTATTATTATTATTATTATTCATTCATTCATTCATTATCTGTAAGCACGTGTCTAGTTCAGGGTCACGGTGGGTCCAGAGCCTACCTGGAATCATTGGGCGCAAGGCAGGAATACACAGGGCAACACACACACATTCACACCTACGGACACTTTTGAGTCGCCAATCCACCTACCAACGTGTGTTTTTTGGACCGTGGGAGGAAAACGGAGCACCCAGAGGAAACCCACACAGACACTGGGAGAACACACCAAACTCCTCACAGACAGTCACCCGGAGCGGGAATCGAACCCACAACCTCCAGGTCCCTGGAGCTGTGTGACTGCGACACTACCTGCTGCACCACTGTGCCACACATTATTATTATTATTATTATTTTTATTATTACAATCGCCCAACAGGAGGATTGTATTGGGCACCAGGAGGTTCACCCAGGAAAGTGTGCCAATCCACTTATTCACTTTTTTCTTTTTTTCTTTGACTGTTGGAAGAACCCCATGCAGACATGGGGAGAACATTAAAGCTCCACCCAGATGGGACGAACTTGCTAACTGCTAATTATCCTGTTTAGAGTCACAGTAGTCACATCACTGGAAGGGAACTGTCTACCCCGTTCTGGTATGGTAGCTGACATATACTCGGAAGTTTATAAACAACACTTAGTAGTGAATTCAGCTTTTTTAAGTTGCCCACACTGTGGACATGTTCCGTTATGCATGGTTACGTTCTATACTCTTTACAGGAAAGCACACAAATAAATAGTAACTTTAAACTTGCTGTGGAGCAGTGGAACTGTGTTCCCTGGGCTCTGATGGAGCACAATACTTTTAGAATGAGTTGGATGAGCTTGTGATCAGAACTAGACAGCCACCATCAACACCTAAGCTCTGTAAAGTTCTAGAGGATGAATTTTCTCAAAACCAAGCAGATACTCTGTACACTGTCATGTGTATCCTGGATCCCATTTCATCCTACAGGTTGTTCCTGGACTTCTGGACACAGATCCTTGACGTTTAGTGGACGATTGATATTGACAGTGTCGTTTGGAGCTAAACTGGATTTCTCGTGCAGTGTGCCTGCAAAGTCAAGCTGACCCTCAGCCCTCCATCTCTGAGCTACATCAGCGCTAGTCGTATATAGATGAATATATTTGCAAGCTGGCCACTTTGCAAGCATCACACACACACACACTGCTGTGAGCTGCTTTTAAGACAGGACCAATGAGCACAGAGCTCTGAGGATATGATGGAGACGGGTATGCTTGAGGAAAGACAAACAGAGACACGTTCTGTCTGTCCGTTTGTCTAGGAGGGTCTGTCGTGTGTGCCAGTCTTGTACGGTCCATCTGTCTATCTGTTTGTGTGTCGGTGTGTCTGTGTGTCAGGCTGCTTGTCGAGTTTTGTATTAGTGTCTGTCTTGTCCGATCTGTCTGGGCAATCCGTTTGACTGTTTGTCTGTCCAATTTGTGTGTGTCCCTCTGTGTCAGTGTATGGACTGCCCTCTGGCTGGCTGTCTGTCTGTGCATATGTCCATGTCTATCTGGCTGTCTGTCTGTCTGCCTGTGTGCTTGGGCTATGTCTACAAGAGTCTGTCTTGCAAGTGTCAGTCTTGTCTGGTCTGTCTGTCTGTCCATTACTGTGTGCATCTATGTGTTTCTTTTGGTCTGTGCTTGTGTCTAGCTGTCTGTCTGCCTGGTTGCTTGTCGAATTGTGTATGAGTACCTGTCTTGCGTCTGCTTTTTTCGTCTAGTCCATCTGTCCTGTCTGTCTGTTTTTGTGTCCAGCTGTACCTGTCTATGCATTTGTCTCTCTCTGTCTGTCCATTCATGTGTGGCCATCAGTGTGTGTGCCTCTGTCTGTGCATTTGCCTCCGTCTGGTTTGCAGATCTATCTGTTCGTCTTGTCTGTCTGAAGGAGCGAGAGAAAGTGTAGGGCTTTGTGGGCTCCTTTTGTTAATTGCGGTGGATTTGCAGCCTCTCTCTGCTGCTTCTGGGTGCATGTTTAATGACTCCTTTGGGATAAGGGCCGGCCCACAGCCCTACAGGCAATCGGCTGCTTAATCAATCTGGCTTCATTGCTCGTGTGCCTATAGGACGAGAAACACATTGTTTCAGGCTTTCAGACGACAACTGCTTACAAAGGACAAAAGATACAAGATAGAGTTGAACACTGAAAGAAATCATCTGGGCAAGTTTATAAACCTTACATGTAGAAATGTCTGTGACATTTATGTCAAACTACATCTATATGCACATTCAAACAGCCCAAGCTAAGTGACTGTTTTTTTTTTTTTTTCTTTTTAGAAAAAAGTTCTGTATGGCATCAAATATGGTGCCGTACAAGCCTTTTCTGAAAGGAGTTATATTGAACAATCTATAGCATAATATCTGTCAATTTGAACAACACCATTCACAATACAAAGAACCCTTTAATCATGCAAAAGGTTCTTCAAGTGTTCATGGTTCTATACAGTACTCTTTCCTTAATAAAGAACCCTTAGAAGTCTCAACAAATAAATAGTGGACAGTGGATGCAAACATGACTAATTTTGCTTTATTATTATTTTTTTTTAACCTTCTTCATTACACATAACATTTTAACATTTTTGGTTGGAAACCCAGCTTGTGAGGAGTTGGGTGTGTTCTCTCTGTGTCTGCATGGGTTTCCTCCGGGTGTTATGGTTTCCTCCTACAATCTAAAAACACTGTAACTGTTTCATCTTCTGTAACTGATCAGCACTGACTAGTTACAGAAGATGAAAAATGATGAAATATGTGACAAGATTTAATCAAAAGATCACAAGTAGCAAACAATGCATCACCATTCTCAGAAGTTCTGTTCAGAAGGACTGGTTTCAACACCTGTTCCTTTAGATTAAAATCTGACGTACACCAATCAAGCAACGGCATCAAGCGAGACACTCACAGGCTTTTGTTTTAGATGTTTTTGGTCTTTTCTCTTACATTTCCGCTGACATTTTCACACTTGTGTCTGTTTTAGAAAGTTTAAGTTCCATGAGGGAATTGGAGATGCTCAGATAAGGGGTCTCACTATTTGACATCAGATGAGGAGCAAAATAAGAACAGCCCATATTGTCCCATGTTTTCTGATTTAGGCAGACCAAAAAATCTGACTACACTCTTAAAAATAAAGGGGATATGAGTTTTTTTTTTTTTTTTTTTTTTTTTAAAGCAATGCAATAGAAGACACACTTTTTATTACAGATCACCTAATTCAATAAATATTTTAAACATCTTCAGTGGATTTGAAGTACTCTTAATTTTCCAGGAATTGGGTGCTGTCCCTGCTTCACAGCTCCAGAGCCATGAGGGCCTGGATTTTAGCCTTGCCTTGGATCAGTGGTCCATGTGGAGTTAGGAGTGTTCTCCCCATGTTTGCACTCAGCGACAGGGGTTACATTTGTGTGTTCCCATCAGCCCCAGTCCTGGATAAAATGGGAGACTTATGATAGTTAAGGCGTATGGTATAAAAAAAAAAAACTATGCCACTAGCCGAGTTGGTGGTTGATCTATGGTGGCGACCCCTGAGGGGAACAGACAATATTTAAAAAACCCAACAACCTAAGTGTCTATGCATTGCTTCTCTGTAGGCCTCTAGAATGATTATGCACTTTATATTTTATAAGTCTTTATGCAGGTAGCCCATAAATATATAATCTAATGATATTCATACGGGAGTCTGTTGGTTTCAGTGCTTGCATTTTCGATATTTTCACTCACCAACATATTTTACTGCAATCATTTTTCATGAGATTCATAACCTTCAAGTTTGCAATAAAAAAAGCAACCAAACATATTTGGATTTCATGCATCGTGATGGAAACAGACCTAGTTAGTTTATGTTTTTCCTCAGAATGATTGAATGAACATCTATAAGAGAGCAGAAACTCAGTTTCAGCAAATAATAATGGTCTGCAGACAGGATCTGGTATCTATAGCAAGCCTGGTGTTTCTCAGCCTCCAAACACTGTCATATCAAACAGTGCTTTACTTTTGATATGTTCTGAGCCAGACGGGGAAATAATTCTGTCTTTCCGTCCTGTCTTGCCAACTTGGCGTCATCCTGACAGCTCCTCTCACCAACATAATGTGCAGCTGACAAACTCATTTTAAAGGGAAAATGCTTTTCCATTTTTTGTGGAGCTTGGTAAGGTGCCCACTTTTTGTGCCCCCCCACTAACTTTTTTTCCCCAGACTATATTCAATTTAAAACGGGCAACGTGAGCCCTGTCTCCTGGAGATAGGAAAAACTGGAGGAGAGAAATGGAAAACAAAACCCCTGATTTCTGCTAATAACTGAGCGTCTTCAGAAACAGCCAAAGGGCATCATTCACATTAAGAGAGCACACTGATTTGCCCATTTATATAAGATTTAAGACCCTCATACTGTGTCTGGTGATGAATTTGATTGATAAGAGGGAGTCGTGCGGATTAAAATAGTATTTCATATGATTAATCTCTGCAAAAGCTTTGGTCTGATTTGATCTGTGGAATTACACCAGCACTGCTTACTCCAAAACACTTTGCAAGGCCACACTCTCATATGCAAAATCAAATCAGCAGACTATGAATCAATCCGCTGTTTAATGGACACTCTATTGGAACCCATTTCTGTCTGCTGACGTACAGCGTCCATTAGTCATTCTCTAGGTCAGAAGTTTCCAAACTACAAGCTGTGGAACAGTACTGGGTATTGGGCTGCAATATCTGCCAACTCATCCTGGTCCTGAGGTGATTGCACTCACAATTAAAAGACCATTCTCAGGAGCCATCCAATGCAAATTATAATCAATTGTCAGTACGTGTCCAATGCACAAGTCTGGGTTCGGCAATTGCCAGGAGAATGGTACTTATCTGACTGCTTTTTGCCAAGTTTAAAGTTTAAGGTGGGATCATGGTGAGGGGTTGTTTTACACGAGTTGGGCTCAGCCCCTGAGTTCCAATGAAAGGAAAACAGAGCTTCTGAGTGGAATCTTAGTGCTTCCTGAGTGGAGTCTGTTCAAGGGTTTGGTTGAAAAGGGCTAAAAGGAATTTGTGAAGGAATGGAACGATTTTGTGGAATGTAGATAAACCAATAAATCATATTTTTTTTCTGTCCTGTTTTTATAAAAACCTAACAATAAATGTCATTGGGCTTACGGCTGTAGCACATCAGTACCAATATCTCATGTTTGTAGCATGTTTTATTATGTAAATATACTAATAATAAATCATAACTAATAAAATGTTTTTTGTACATTGAGGACACTTTTTTTAATATATACCCAAATGAGAAATAAATACAAATACACAAAACACAAAACGTTGCCTTTCTGACTTCCTTGATTTTACAGCTAGTTTTTCAGGTTACATTTATGTTTAAGGTTAGGCTTAGGTTTACGATTTAATTAAGAAACAAATAATGCTGTTTGTTCACATGGGGTTGGCAGATACGCAAGTCCCATATGAACAAAATGTACAGTTCCTGGGAATGGTCTTTTAGTAAAGTATGTAACATTAACCCTTGACCATAACTTCCAAAAGCCTAGAAGTGACAGATAGAAGGTGTTTCCAATACAGTGGCCACATAGTTTCTAATTACATGGATGGGGATGCTAATTTTTTGATTGGTCAGAGTCAAAAGAAGAATAACTTCTGCAGTGCTAGAATTCTCATCATTATTATTATTATAACAGGTGTACAATTAACAATAAGGAAATGGGAGACACTAAAAATGGCTTTTGAGATTCGTCACATTTTCAGCTTTGTAATGAGCTCCATGAAGGCAATAACTCTTAGCTGTGATGGTGTTAACTGATTTAAATCCTCCATGCTCACTTTAAGATGATGGGTAGACAGATGGGGTTTGAATTGAATATATCTCTAAGCAGATTTTTAGTTTGTTATGTGTTCGCCATACATAATGTCCAGGAAGGTGGACAACCCCCCCTCCCCTCCCCACAGTGTCTGGACTGAATTATTGAGTGTATCTAGCTTTCTGCAGTTGGCTGAAGGTGGATGCTGGATGGTGGATGTTATATTAAGCTCTACATCTGGCCGGGCGGATGGTGCTTGGTGATGCAGAACCAGTCCAGTGGCCAATTAATCTGATGGCAGCGTCACAGCTCCAGCGGCGGAGCTCCTGTATCTTGTTAGCGTGCACAGGAAGATGTGCTCACTTGTCATAAAGCATAATTACCACCTCGAGGCGGCTAGGCGATTGGACACCATCCAAATTGAATTGGGTTACACGTCTGATGTCATCCTGACAGGATTCAAGCATGCAAGAAAACACAAGGCTTTGTTCAATGTGTAACTTAGACTTTGAAGGTGTTTCATAGTGATGGCATTCCAGAAAGAAAACCCTTTCTCATTGGTAACACCGTAATAGAATAATGACATGTTATAATATACCTAAAAAAAAGTTTAAAAAGTAGTACATAAATTATTAAAAGGATCACTTCAGATAATCATAACATTTGATTCATTATGATGGTATTTATTTCAACTCCTGTCCTCTGGTGATGCCACTGGACTAAATGCACTCAGACTCTGTTTATTTCCAAAATCAGAACAAGCATTTAATGTTGCCATTGTTATTGTTTGGAGCTTACATTTAGGTTTAGGGTTAGGTTTAAGTGTTAGTGATAATGTTAAACAAGCACAGAATGCTACCATTACTAACAGTTTGGGGCTTAGAATTATATTTATGTTATGTATTCAAGGTATATGTTAGGTTTAGGGTTATGTTTAGGGTTAGGATTAGGTTAAAGCAATGTTTAGAGTGAATTATTTTCAGAGGTGGGTAGAGTAGCCAAAAATTGTACTCAAGTAAGAGTTTTGTTGCTTTAGAATATGACTCAAGTAAAAGTAAAAAATAGTCACCCAATTGATTACATGAGTAAGTGAAAATACTACTGAAGTACTTAGTAACAGCTGAGTAACCTCTTTGTTTATTAATCAGGACATCAAAAATATGCCATTATACCGTGCTTCTGTGCTCTTTTCCGCAGGGATTTTGTGTGTGGTCATGTGACAGCTTGGCTTAGTTTGAATGGTGAAACGGAGTTAAATGTCGTTAGTGGCTACATTTGATTGGTGAGACACAGTCACGTGACAGAACCTCTGTTGGAAGTCTAGAAAAAAAAAAACTAAACAAAACAAAGAGTTTGATGATTGAATGGATAGATAAAAATAAGTAGTGAGTAGCAAGCAGAATGTAGTACAATGTAACAGAGTAAAAATGCCACTTCTTCACAAATATACTCAAGTAAAAGTTAAAATATGCTGCATTAAAACTACTCTCATAAGTACAATTTATTCATAAAGTTATGGAGTAAATGTAGTGCATTACTACCCACCTTGGATTATTAGTATTCATTTTTTTTATCATCATTATTTAACACTGGGTAGACAGAAATGTACATGAACATCTACAATTGTACAGAATGAGCTGTGGGGAAAAATGTTTTAATAAAACAGTAACAGTGTATAAATTCTGATACAGCCAGGTACATTGTACCATCATGACATCACACAATCATACATTGAGACATGAAGGTAGTAACAGGTGTCATGACACTATACAAAATGTATATGCAGTCATGTACGGCCATTATAGTTCATGTTATTACATGTTTATGACACATTTATTACATAGTTATGTCTACAAAGTTCACATTGTTTTTTTATTCAAAATGTACACATGTATATTTTATGAATGTGGAGAATGCCTCAATCTGACATGTATGATTATTATGGTATTAATTGAAAGTTTGTCTCCAATTACATGTTCTGCTACTCAGAGAAGGATTTGTGAACTCTGTTGTGAAGATTTGGTTTCTTTCAGCCACAAAAATTAGCAGGGTCAGGTACTAATGTTGGATGCTTAGTTTCAGATCAGAATCGCCAGTTCCACTCCCACTGGTATCGAAAGAACTTGCTCTATCATGCCAGGGAATGCAGTTCTACTGCCCTCCAGCCTTGCAGCCAACAACAATTGGCATAGGGCACTGTGACCAGGGCGGCTCATGTGCCTCTGCTCCAGAATGTCCTGTTTGATTTCTTTCTTTTTTATGGAGGAAAGCAATGTGTGTGGGCACAACAGAACTAATTAGAAGGAGCATGGAAAAATGTTTGGATGTATAATGTATATCTGGAAGCAGACCCCATACTCCCACTTTACCACCACACACAATCTGTGCAGGGTAGACAAACACACACACACACACACACACACACACACACACACACACACACACACAAACAAGCACAGCTAATAATGGAAGCAAGCAACTAAAATAAAGGGAGTGGAGGCAATTAAAGGCAGATTTCTCAAGCTATACACCTCCACAGGAATTTACATTTCACTGTTGGGAAAATACTCTGGGTCTTCCTCCTACTATAGAGAAAACTGGCGAATAAATAAAGGATGAAAGGGAACTAAGTCATTGTCTTCATCGCCATCATTATCAGCCTCTCTAGCTCTCCCTTTCCTTCATACCCTCCTGCCATCCTCCAAGGTAGCATCTAATTGCCTCTCTGATGACCCCTATAGGGTTGTGCTGAATAATCATACAGACAATATGAATCTGCATGGCGCTATAATGAGAGAAACTGTAATTAGCATATGATTTATGCAGTAGTTGACATTCCTTAATGCATGAACAAAGTTCACGTATATATTTTATTCAAAATGTACCCATGTATATTTTATGGATGTGGAGAATGCCTCTATCTCATTTCAATTACTCGCAGTGTTCACTAATGCCCAGATGTCCAATAAAAACGCAGCAGAGGTTCCGCAGCATGGCTTCACAAATTCCACATTCAGTATGTTTACATGCACACTAATGCTTCCATAAACAGCAAATCAAACCTTTCTAGATAGTTGATCTAATCGGAAGACTTGGTTGCTTTAAGGTACTCAAAGGTTTAAGATAGAACTACTGCTTGTATTATTTTCTTAGAGAAGCAAGGAATGTAACAGTGTAGTCTGGAGCAGCTACACATGAGCCTAAGCTCAACATGCCCAAAGCCAAGCGTCAGCCAGATAAATACAGAGCCAGCCAGCACTGAGCTGGTGAGCAACATTCATTACCTGGGATGAGCTGGAGTGGAGTTTGTGGAGTTATGGTTTTGTGGCTGAATGCTACCAAACATTCACTGCAGTGTTCCAGCATCTGTAGTAAAACCTTCTAAAAAAAAGAAGAATGGAGGATGTTACTGCAGCACATACAGGGACAAATTATCAGTGAAAAACCTTGATTTCATCTTGATTTTCAAGGTTGGTCAAGTGGGTGTCTCAACATGTCTCAACTTATGAGCTGGTCAGTCCCAGTGTGTTAGCACATGTAATGGTCAGGTTATAGAAGGAAAAAAAAAATAACTGGGAACAATAGGAAGACCAGAGGTTTAGATTTATCAGGACATTGGGGAAACAGCCCAATTCTTTTAGAGGAAATGCCCCCAGTTTTATGTCTCATCTTAAGGATGGCACAGTTAGTTCAGTACACTGTCCCTGTCACTGCCCCCATGCATTGGGATGCACACAGACCACAGGGAGAGAACCCACTCTTGGCCACACCACCACCGCCACTTCCTGTAGTCTTTTCTTTATAGGTCTCTCAGGCCAGTGCTTGGTTATGACTGCTGCTAGTAGAGGTATCATGTGCAGTAACCATGTAAACATTGTGTGTTGCCAAAGAGATTTAAAAACTTTGTGTTATCAGTAGAAAACACAACATGGGAGTCACAAGAGCGTGAGACTATACAAACCTGAGCGTCTGCATGTGACTTTTTTGCCATCATCATTCTCAGTCTCTCAGGGATAGAGGGAGAGATCAGTTGAGATAAGTGCTTGCCAAGGCTGTGCAGAACCGCAGCACAAAGAATAGAGTTGAGATAATGCAGCTGTTAAAATAGAGTGATATTCCTTCTCTTGCTCTCATTCTCTCTCATCCTCCAGCTTTCCCACTGCTTCTCCCAATCCCAACTCTACTTTTCCCTCTCCTCTCTTGCTCTATCTCTCCTATCTCATTCATTCCTTCACCTTGTTTCCTCTTTTTCCTCATCCATTTCATCTTTTCTCTTTTTTCTTTTCCCTCTCTTCCTCTCACTATTTCCATACTAGAAATGCTGCTGTATGGGCCCCTTTCCCTTTCCTTTTCCACTACAACACCTATTATTTTTAATGATAGAAGCAGCATTTCATCTCTGGGCCTTTTTTCGGTGGCAGCTCATCACGTGACATTGTGCCCAAGCAGCCTTTAATAGACGCCTTTGCCTGCAAACACTATAAACCACCATAAAAACCTTCCCTCCGCACAATTAGATTGGGCCCGTATATCAGCCTGCTGTGGCTGGATCAATAAAGATGACACGGGCGTATAGAGGTAGGAGAGAAGGTATGGCCAGCGTTCTCTAATGGGATTCATTTAGCCATTAATGAGCCGTTTCACTCTTTGTCAAGTCTCAGATGACTGATGACAGGTTTTATCTCTCCTGCTGCCAAGGAACATTCTCGACATGTTGTTGCTAGACAGGTGTGGGGTAGGGGTGTGTGTGTGTGTGTGTGTGTGTGTGATAGGCCTTAACACATTCAAATCTTAAAGTTAATGCTAATGAGTCTTCTTTGACCAAACTTCTGTCCAGCACTTAGTGTGTGGACTCCTGTACCCTAATTTAAATATTTCCATTTCCAGCCCATTACTCAGAATTCTCCCAGTCACTCTCTAGGACATTTACCACTTATTTTTTTAACTATCACTAATAATGCCACTAATATCACTAATAAACTGCATTATCATGGATTTTTCTTTTCTATACGACATGGAAAGGAGTGGAGATTTGAGTACAGTTGATGAATCAGCTTCAGTGAATGAAATCCAGTGACAGACTACAAGGCATATTGATATATTATTTACATGAAGCAAACTAAGTAATGCATTAATAATTTATTCAGTTTGGTAGTGTCTCACATAAAATCAATAAATATCAAAATGATTGGGAAATTTGATTGTGTAAAGTGTACAGATAATTTTTCAAGACTTTTTGCGAATTGAAATTTAAAATTCAAACATCCTTTCACTCTTTTGTCATTTTTATGATAACAGCTTCATAGTTTTCATAGTTTTTTACAAAAGACAATTATCATTTCATTCAAAATAAACTTATAATTAATATAACTGTGCAGGGGCAGCATTAATTAGTTATTGACCAGTGAACAACATCTGATTGATTATTATTATTATTATTATTAATGCTAATAATAATATATCCCTGTAGAATTTAGAACTGGCAGCTCATTGTGCATTTTCAGTATGTGATTGTGAGTGTTTATTGGGTGTATGTTAACAGCATAGTACTAACCAAAGACTAGCTCTTTTATTCCTATACAATGTGATGGTCAAAAATATGGCTGTACAAAGGTTGCATATGCATCTTATGTTAGTATGACACAACATAGCTAGAAATTATCTGGTTTCTCATAACCAGTCAGCAACCCATAGATAACAATGGTCACCTTGCTTTTTTACAGCAGCAACCATGTAAAGCAGCTAATAGAGATACAAAGGTCACCACATAGCAACAAAGTAACACTCACATGATGTATATATTAGGTGTCTAAGGTATTGACTATTGGTTTCTATGTTCGTATAGCAACCACATAGCATCAGCTCAGCAAAGAAGTAAACTACTACAGCAACAACCACCTCCCAAGCAACTACCTTAGATACCTTACACACCATCAATCAGCGCTAGAGAAATGCTTTAACTTTCTAATTACTCTGTATTTATTAGTTTACTGTGAAAAGGGGAGTGTGCATGCCTTTAGCCTGGATGTATGTAAACGTCTGACCTTAACTCTATTTATTTTGCATGCACATTAAAAGGTTACACTATTGGGAAAGATCAGACCTTGTTTTTGTTTTGTAGTCACACCCTGCATCACAGCCACAGTCAGATTTTCCTGTAAAAGAATTTTGTCTTTTTTTCTCTCGGGCCATGCTGTAAAATCAATTCCCACCAATCAGCCGCAACTTTGTTTCAGCAGTCATTGCTGAATGTATCATCTCTATTGACCATACAGACACAACTTCTAGTTCTACATTTAGACACATTTTACTCTGCATACTTGTTAGAGCCTATTCACTCTGTTTTTCAGTGGACCCACAATGCAGGTATCATATGGCTGGTGGATCACTCTGAACACTGCAGTTACACTGATGTGGTGGTGGTGCTGGTGTGTTGCACTGGCACATGTAGATCAGACAGAGAACGGCTCGGTGTCACTGCTGAACTGGCAATAGTCCACCAACTAAAAGTATCCCGCCAACAACAAGTGAGTGGGCACAGTGTTTAAAAACTCCAGCAGCACTGCTGTGTCTGATCCACTCACATCAGAACCACACACTAGCAAAGTACCACCACATCATTGGTCCTCTGGGGATGCTGACCATTTGGAATCAAGATGAAGTGGACTAACTAAGTATGCAAAGCAACAGATGGAGCTTGTAACTGTAGAACACCCACTGTAGAAAGTGCACCTCTATGAGGTGCAGAAATCAATGGAGCAGAAAATGAGTTTAGAAAACAAGGAGATGGTTTTATTTTCTGGCTGATTGTTGTTTATTCTGTTCAACAAGAATGATAAGGAAATGACAGTTAATCCTACAGTATATTACGTGCAACCGGTGGAGATACCTCAGAGCTTTCTAGGCCTTAAGAAACAGAAATGATTTATGTTTATGTCTGTGATGTTCAGTTATCTTTTTAATAGTGCCCTACTTTATTTAAGCACTGCAAAAAGCTCAGTTTCATATTCCATATTCAAGTTTTTCTTGGGATCAATAGGGTTAAACTCTTAAAACCCAACAGCAAACTGTCCAATCAAATTAGTTTCTCATAGTATCTGGGTCGATACAGCCCACGAGCATGTTCCAGTATCTATCACCATACATGGAAAGGTTCGGCTACACTTTCATTTTACAGTATCTTACTGTCTTACTAAACACTAGCACAAACATATATTATTTTACAGTAACTTTCTGTAATTGTAAATTACATGAATGTCAGTGTAAAAACAGGTTAATGCTACAATACTACAATCTACTTGTTATTGAATTTGTATAATAATAATAACAATATTATTATTATTATTCATAATAATAATAACAATAATAATAGTAATAATAATAATAATAATAATATTAATAATAATAATAATAATAATAATAATAATAATAATGTATTATTATTATTATTAGTAATAGTAGTAGTAGTAGTAGAAATATTGTTATTGTTTAAAAGTTTCAAAATGTATATATTGTTCAATCTACAAGGACCAATTATTGCAAAACATCTAATTGTTCAATTATTCATTCATTCATTCATTGTCTGTAACCACTTATACAGTTCAGGGTTGTGGTGGGGGTCCGGAGCCTACCCAGAATCACTGGGCGCAAGGTGGGAACACACCCTGCAGCGGGCGCCAACTCACGCATTCACTTACACACTCAAACCTACATTTGAGTCGTCAATCCACCTACCAACATGTGTTTTTGGACCATGGGAGGAAACCCACGTGGACACAAGAATAACACACAAAACTTGTCACAAATTTTCCAATTAAAACAATTTTAACATAAAACAAAAAAAAAAAAACATTATTAATGTACATAAATAACATTAGTGTTTTAATATTTCACTTTTTTAATATTCCAAAATATTAGCATCAAATTAGGTAGCAAAAGTTTGCTGATGTTTATAAGCATTATCAAACTCTGGATATGTAGTTAGCCAGCTAGGTTACAAGTGAGCAATAAAATACACTATAAAATACACTAGCTACTATCACCTGGTTGTAAATTAATAGACAATTATAGCTGTGGGTTGTTAATGATAATTATTAGGATGACCCTTCCTCTGTCCTCTATCAGTGTAGACATTTAGCAGTTAGCATTCTCCTCCAAGCATGTTGAGTTCCAGTGATGTAACATTACCATTAGCTGCAAAATAAATGGGGCCTGCTTTCACAGGTCTTTACTCCTAGCTTGGTTTCAGTGTGGGTTTGGGATACACCAGCAAGTGGGTGGATCTGGCAGCAGTCTTCTCTGAAGTTCTCCACAACTGCTGCTGCAAACTGTGCCATTTACCCTACTTAGTTAACGCCCAGCGATGCTATTTCAAAGCCTTGGGTCACTTCCTGAGGTTCAACACCTCCTCAAAAGATATGACTCATGGTGAAGTCATCTTAGCTAAATTTCTGAGGAGTTCCACAGTAGAAAAGTGAGAGTGTGCTTTTGTTTTTATGAATAAATATAGATATCTATGCTCTCATCGGCTTGGCGCTGATGAAGTGCTTCAGATTTGTATCAGATGAGGCCTGCACCAAGACTTGCCCAGGAAAGAGAGAGGTCTGAGTTTGTAGAGTGATTAAAAGTCATTGAGACTCAGGGGAAGGCGCTGGAGGACGTGAGAAGGTTCACCAGTTTGTGAGCTCAGAATCTGGGGCTGTTCAGTGTGGCACTTCGTTTTTAAAGGAAAGGAAAGAGGCTCTATTCGGACTCCATTACATGCATGATATCACTCGCAAAACACCCAGTTTCACCTCTCATTACCAAACAAATGGTCATTGATTTCTAAAAGACTTGAGCCTTGAGTCCTTTCCTCTTACCCTTTGAAGATTGGAGGAGGAAGGGGGATGAGACGGAGATGGGTGGATAGAGGGGAACAGGAGAAAGGGAAAGATAAAGTGAGACAGAAAAAAGAAATGGGGAAGAAAGTGAGGGAGAGAGAGACAGTGAAAAAGATGGAAGGGAAAAAAGGACAGATAGATAGAAGCAAGGAAGGTGTGAGAGAGAAAGAAATAATTTGGAGGAGGGAACAAGAGTGAACAGAAAAAAGGGAGAAGGAAATGAAAGAAAATATAAGAGAGAGTGAGAAACGAGTGGGATATGAGGAGGGAGGGAAGGGTAGAGAGAGAGAGAGAGAGAGAGAGAGAGACAGACAGAAATAGAGGGAAAGAGATAGAGAGCTTATGGCATTTAAGTTCAGAAGTACCTTCCAACAAATTGCGGATGTGTGTGTATATATATATATATATATATATAATTTTTTTTCCAATGAAGCACAGAATCCAGTAACGCACAAAAGCCCCCTGCACTAGTGCGTGCCCACTGAGGAGGAAATGAGGAAAATTGCTTATTGAATTGAAAAGAGTAAACAGGGCCGGAGCGAACATGTTCAATTGATTGTACTTTCAAGCGATACTAGGCCTGTACTGTATGTACCTGCTTTGTTCTTCCACAACAAATAGCATCATTTCCCAACAACCCTGCACCTCTCCAGTCAGATACATGCACACCCTGACAAAAATAATGGCTACTTGGTGCAGTGCCACTGAAGAAACACATTTCTGTTCACTTAGGAATCTTTCAGTGCATTAACTAGTTTATTAAATATGAAATTTACTGAAGTAGGTGTCAGAATTAACACTTGGGCTGGGTTTTACCCAGTAACGAGAACTAACAGATATGTGAACCTATACAACACAATCTCTTCTTCCAGACTGATCTCAAAATGAAATTATGTGTTACAATAAATTACAATTGTAAATGTGCAGTGTTTGTTTCAAGATGTTCACAGAAATGTCTGGAAACCCAGCACGAAAATACAACTTACACCTAAACCCAACCTTAACTTAATGCTAACCTTAAACATCATTTCACCTTAAATAACTTAAAAACTTTCCACATTAAACCCTATTGGTAATAGAACCATGTTTACGAGTTAGGTATGCTATCACATTTGTGGTAGGCTTAGGAATATTTATTATCAACATAATGCAATTATTTTATCTTGTGTCCAAAGGTGGCTCTTCACAAATCTGCTGGAACATATGACTTTGCCCAAGTCAGCATGAAGATTGAAGAATACACGTGAGGAATCCACCTTCATGCCATGTGCCATGTTTAGCATGTGATGGTTTAAATTTTTAATTTCTGTTTTAGACCAAGAACATCTAACTGGGAAAATGCAGAAGGATTGAGTGGGCAATGTGCCACTCAGAGGCAGTAAGCCAAAACCTTTGAACAATCCAAGGGAAGCAGCAGAGGTTGCTGATATTCAGTTGGCTGCCATAGAAGAGTCCCCCCAGGAACCTGATACTGCACGACGGCCTTTTTCACGGGTTGTGTCAAGCCAGGCTCAACCCACAAAAAGAAGGATGGTGGTGCAGTTTGAGTCCTAGGATGAAGATCACAACAAAGACCCCCGACAGCACCTCGACAGCAGCCCCATCATTCACATCCCACTAGAGTGAAATCTGTAAGTGAAACACTGTACATTTTAATAAAAAAAGGAAGTATAATCTGGATTGATTCCCATTCTTCTTTGTTTTCCAGGTCATGGAATCCTTGGAAGAAGATCATGATGAAGAATCCCAACAGCATCATCATCATTCACATCCCAGAACACGGAAATCTGTAAGTGAGGCACTGTATATTTAAATAATTAATAAAGAAAAGATCTTCTGGCTTATTTCCCATTTTTCTTTGTTTCCAGGTCATGGAGGACAAGGCAGACTCCCAGGCAGCACCCAAACAGTGGCACCGCAATTTCCATTCCACTCCAGTGAAAGCTATAAGTGAAGCACTGAACATTTAAAAAAAAAAAAAAAAAAACTGTCTGAATTTCCATAGTGTTAGTATACACTGGCCTCTTTGGAATATTGGACATTCCTGTGCTAAATGAATGGCTCCATGGACTGATGTGTAATAGTGCCCCTAATTCTAAGCCCAACCCTAGCCCTAACCCTAACCCTAAAACTTAAATGTAAATCTAAAACTAAGCTCCAAAACTTAGAAACAGCACCATTTTGAGATTAAAAGCTATCTGCAATACTTAACCCTAATCCTGAACCTGACTGAAAGCAAAACTGTAAACTCCAGGTTTAAAAACGCAGTGCTCTGTGTTTGTTTAATGTTATCGTTAAGAGAAAAACTACATTTTTTTTAAATTCTTTCCTTAGAGTATGTAGATTTTCGAGTGTATGTAGTGAAACATCACTATCAGTCAATGGGAGCTCCAGTAGTGAATGTAAAATAACTTCTTATTTTGGTGAAACAAAGTTTTAGACATGGCACCAAGTAGCAGAACTTAACACATAGGTTGTATAATCTCTGGGAAGCGTAAAGAATTGAATGCTTTGTTGTTGTTTAAGATCCGAGTGTTACCAAAGGCAGAGGAGAACATCAAGTGGCTAATGGACAAAACATTGCTCCAGTACCCTGTGTCCTGAAGCAAATGTACATAATAAAAGTGTTCTGCAACAACGCAGCTCCTAACTGAAAGCTGGCTAAACAACCTGAGGGCAATTATATAAGTGTATATAATTTTATTTATTATTTTGCAGGTTCATTTCAAAGAGTATTTATTTATTTTGGGAGAATGTGAATGTTAAAATGCTATAAGAGCAGCTTATATACACTAAAGTAATACAAACCTTAAGGTAAATTATTCACACTTCCATTATAACAACCACTTGGCCTTTTCTTGATTAGCCTTTGCTAAATAACCTAGAGCCAGTGGTGAGGGCTGCAACACATAAGGGTTCATCAGTCACAATACCACAAAACCCCTCCATAGTTAAGGTTTACAAAACATATCAAACACACTGAGGACACCATTGCACTGTAAGGCTGAAGGGTGTTTTCCCGCCTTGGGCCCAGTGATTCTGGGTAGACTCCAGACCCTTGACCCTAAACTGGATAAGCGGTTACAGACAAACACCTGGTGAATTACACACTGACAAACACAAAAGAGGGGCCAGAGAGCTGAGAGGAAGAGGAGGAAGAAGAGAGACTGAGCTTTGGTTTGTTAATGTGTTGCTGAAAGGCTGATTAAATTGCTTTCAAGTGAAATGCCTATTAGTGTTAATAAACAGTCCGAGAGTCAAATGCTCCTGCCTCCTGCGTGCTCTATCCCAGGTGGCATTGCCACTGCCACAATATACACCCATCAGCCATAACATTAGGTTCACCCCCTTGTTTCTATCATATAGTAGCACTTTGTCATTCTACCCACAGAACCACCACATTTGGGTGGTGGATAATTCTCACCTCTGCATTGACACTAAAGTGCTGAGTTGGCATGAGTGGATCAGACACAGCAGTCCTGTTGGAGTTGTTGGATTGTCCACTCACTGTCCACTCATGTTATGGCAAATCTGTTAGCTTTAATACTGCCTTCACAGATGTGCAAGTTACCCATGGTGTGGGCATAATACACTGCATTTCAGTTAATTAGTGTATTCTACACTTCTGGTTATAGGCTGTAGACTAGATATTGGAAATAGATTAGACAATAAGGAAAAAAGGACCATTATCCCTTGTTAGCCATATTAGCATTTTTGTCATAGGAGCTAATAAAAAAAATTTAGTACATTAGACTCCAATTCATTTCTTTGCCCTTGTGATTCTTGTCTAAAAATCTGAGAGTTTCAGTGAGAGATGTTCACACGCCGCATATTGTATGTTGAAAATAATTTTTAGTCAGCTGTAAATTTCAGGTTTTCTTATCAAATTATTGTGTAAGTACTGTCTAGATGCAATATTACTTGTTTTATTATCTGTGATGTGCACTATAGGTAGTATGGAGCAATTTTTGACACACAGCAAGCTCCTCTACTGTTCAACACAGACTAACAGAGCTCTGTTTAAAAATGTGATGTGGATAAATGGGTCAGGTATCCATACATATACTTCTTTAGCTTTAATGTCTAAATGAGGACAAAAATTTGAAATGTTTTAAATGATGAAAGAAGTAAAAACTATTTAATCATCACATTTTTTTTATTTCAGTTGTGTGTTTGAGTAATGAGTAAATACCCAATTTGGCAGATACTATACACAAAGAAGTAACATGCAGTCCAAGGCCCATTGATGGGGAGATTTAATTCCTTCTAGCTGATATTTGCTACTGGATAGGGATCGTTAATTCACATGCAGAACTTCATTTTTCAGATACTATTTGTATGACTGAATCTTTGGAAAAACAGTGGCTGCACTTTACACTAGGTCCACCAGTTCCTGGTGTATGCAGAAAACATGTTCCTGGGGCTGGGGCACTAAGTGATTGTGGTGGAACCTTGAGCTAGCTCCTACTGGAAGTGATGCAGGATCCCCCTTTCCGCTAGTGTCTTCAGCCATTTTGGAGACAAGGCTAATGACTCTGGGGAAGAATAAAATGTTGTACCTATGAGCGTAAAAGCCCATACACTCTGAATAATTCAGAACCCTGCCAGTTAATGTAGTCCCACTCTTTTGAGCTGAGGGCAAAAATGCTATGAAAACAATAAGTGAAGAGAGGCATTGGGGGGAGTGAGGAATGAGAGAGGAGAGAGAGAGAGAGAGAGAGAGAGAGAGAGAGAGAGAGACAGAGAGAGAGAGAGAGAGAGAGAGAGAGAGAGAGAGAGAGAGAGAGAGAGAGAGAAGTGGGAGACAGAGAGAGAGAGCAAAAATGGAAGGAAGTTGAGAGTGAGAAAACTATAAAGAAAGACAGATCAATAACCAGAATGAGGAAGAGAGGGAGCTGGGAGAGTGGGTGAAAAGGAAAGAGAAAGCGAGGGCTAGAAAGACGAGAAAGTGACAAATAGAAAAAAAAGAGAAGAAATGAAAAGAGCAGGGAGAAAAAAAAGGGAGAGCAAGAGAAAATCAAAGAGAGACAAAAAGAGAAAGAGCAAAGAGAGTTACCATGAAATCCCCAACCTTTTCAGCAATGCTCGCTCCTCCACCTTAAAAAAGCATTCACAATCCAGTCAAATCCTAATAAAGCCATGTTCCACATTGTTATTTCTTCCCAACTAGTCTGATTCTCTCCCTCTTTTTCAAAACCCTTTACTCAATTTGATCTTTTCCAGCCCCACCTGTTAGTTGAGACTCCCCCAATCATCCCATGCCACCAAACTAGGAGAGTGACGGCCACACAATCTTTGTCTGAGACATGTTAAGCAACGAGCAATTCTTTTCAAACTGTGACTAATAGGACAGCTCTGCACACTTGAAGGAGAGCACTGAGTGTCCAGATCTACTGTGTTAACTAACAGATGTCTCCACTGGCTCATTTTACACTGGTGAAGGCTACTCAACTCAGCTAGTTCTGATTTTAATTCAGGTCCACTCTCAACCTTTCATAATGCACAAAGTGTGTAAAACACGCACTTTCCTACTTACCAATGTGACACTGTCATTTTTTGTGCTGATAAAGTGTGAAATGCCAACACTGCTATTAAAGCTGCCTGCACGGGTTCAAGTTAGGATGATGCCTAGTGCTAGCACTCCAAATATCTGTACTTCATTATTTCCTTTGCTTATTGTTATTTATTTATTTATTTAATTTTGCAGTTGTCTAAATTTTAAGCTGAGTTTGAAATAGGTTCCCTACACACTATTCCCTCCATTACTCATTATATAGTGCACAATTACATGGAACTGAATACGGGAAGGTAGTGAATGTCTTGTGGGTTTTACCAAACAATGCAATGCCTCATGGACATCCTGAACACATTGCACACTACATTGTTGGACAACACTACAAAATGGCCGAACCCCAAAATAGTGCAGTAAATAGTGATCAGGGCACAGTTTCATACACAGCACCTGAGTGTTTAAGACTGAAAGTCTAGATTTGACCAAGGGGGTGCCCTTACCTGTCCAAGTATCCAGAACAATCTTCTAGGTGTGTAGTCAGTCAGTGAAGAATTAAATCCACTCAATCTTAAAGACAGTTCTGTGGGACATGGAGTCTGCCGCCTCATTTAAAGTCATTACAGTCTGCAATGGTGCATGAAATATGGATGTCTTCTTCTATATGAAGAACAAAGCTGCACAATAGTTCAATAAGAGCCTGTGTTAGAGAGAAGGTCAACAAAATACAGTAAACTCTGACAAAGTACCTCAAAAGGCGGCATGAAAAAATAATGACCACATATCTGGCTTTATCTACAGCTTCAGAACGTTTGCCAAAGGCAGGCGATGGAAGCTTAAAGAGTCAAAGCTGTACCTCACCCCCAAAGAAAAGACTAACTGAACACAAGGACAGCTGTTCATTCTGTTCTGAAAAGTCTCTGATGATCAGAAGAATGGACATTAAACAAGATATCAACTGCATAAATACACCAATCAACCATAACGTTAAAACTCAAAAGGGTGGAAATACAACTTGATCTTATGGATATGGCCTCAGATAATACTGGACTGACATGAAGAGATGTTTGGAAAATTAAACCAGCACACTCACATTTTAGAGCCACTGCACTGAAAATAATAATAATAATAATAATAATATTCAGAGAGTAAAGTCAGAATAATTCTGATATTAATGTCTAAAGATTTAAAAGAAATAATTCTAAATAATTTCAAGATTAAAATCAAAATACCAGCAGACACAGCCCTTTGCAGTGTAACTGAGGAATGCATTGTATTGTTGAAGTCATAAAATCGTAAAGATTTCAGGAATATATACTCAGTCCTCTGGCATATCAGGACTAGATTGTTATTAGTATTTGAACACTGAATCAGTTGTGCAAGAAGTCATTCATTCAGAAGAAGGCATTTTGTTTCACAGGATACAATTAGAATGATCATGGAAATGATGAATCCAGAGGAAGTGGAACGCCGGCATGCCCATGAGGCTCTATCGCTTTATGGCTTATGGACCGCTGTAATAAAGCCGTATTCATCGCAGCCAGTGGTTGCACTGAGGGGTTTAGTTGTTGTGTCATGTGGATGGAAGCGTGTAAAAAATAATTCTGTTCACCTGACTGCTCACAGACTGGGAGTCTGTCTACATGTTATAATAGATAATAAACCAAAGAGTGTTTCTCTAAATATTCTGACTTCTCATATATTAAATATTCTCATATATCAAATATTCTCAGATTTTTTTTTCAGTGCTGTGGCCCTAAACACTTACTGTAATAACGTTATTTGTTTTTACTTTAATGTTAGGGTTTTATTTATTTATTTATATCCTTTCAGTTGCCTAAAACCTTTGCACAGTACTGTAGATGCACTTTGTACTTCTACCATTACACGTTGTGTTCCATCTGTTGCTCTGTATACTTTTAAGCCCACGTACACCCTGTTCTTCATTAATCAGGAGTAGGTGGATAATTCTCAGCGCTGCTTAAGGACAAGACCATCCTGACCTGCCAGGTTAGCGTTTCCCTAGTCTCACGCTGCCAGACCCTCTAGGGAGTGTTTGGTGCCTTTTGTCAAGAACTGCTTACTACTGGAGGTAAAGAAATTTGATTGACACGCAAAAGGACCAATCACAAGTCTGATACTTTGGCATGATGCGTAGATGAAGCAGACTTTATGATTCACGTCAGACCAATAAAAGCCACAATACATGGAAATGCATAGACGTGGATGTGCAGAGAGCCAATCACAGCGTGCAGAACGCTGACAGTGAGGCCAGGTTAGTGTACTGAAAGTCTCAGACTCTGTCGACTTGTGGGCAGAGCATCTGTGGCTGAACCTTGCCAGGTGTTTCCTCTCTTTCAGAGTTTCGGGGTTTTAGAGCTCCTCAGAGTGTGGGGGCCTGGATCAGTGGTGGAGTACTGGGCCAGTGTTGTAAAGTGCTCCACTACTGGGTCAGAGTTTTTTACGATTACATCCAATGACAATGGTCAGGTAGAGGGGTGTAATACCTCCCCATTGTAGTGAAGCTGAGCTCTCTGGAAGGGTGCGCACCAGCTAGTCATTCTGGGGTGAGTTGGAATAATGTGCATGATTAGTATCTGGCTGAGTGCAATCAAATCCAGTTAGAAAATCTTCAAAAGGACAAGGCCTCAGAGTCAAGCATGCTTGCTTCAATCTATTCAGACATGCCTGAATCGGACAAGCTTGTTTTAATCAAGGCAGCGAACTGGCACCATGTCTTTGAGCGAATGAATTCCCTCCGACAATACATTTTTCCAGTCATCAATTACATCCCATAGAAGAAACTGTACACAATAGTCCCCTTCATCCCCTCGCAATGGCTTTCAACCCAGAGGTTGTGATCCTATTCTCTGTAATCTCTCTCTCTCTCTCTCTCTCTCTCTCTCTCTCTCTCTCTCTCTCTCTCTCTCTCTCTCAGTGAGAAGGAGGCAGAGAATGGGGGAGGGAGAGTTACAGGCTCATTTAGTGGTTAATAATTGACTGTGAATTACCCAGGCCCTGTTCTCCTGAATGAGACACACAGAAGAAGAAGACAGGAATGAGGGAAGCCTCTCTTCTTGCACGAGTATCAATGCCAGCCTCCACATAATTACTGCTTTGTTATGCGGAGATCATTTATTATAATTACAGTTTGATTGCTTGAATGAAAACCTCTCTCACAGTCTGCTGCTGACTCACAATGGAGGAATGTACATACAGCATAACCCCTCTCTGTGTTTACTGGTTTCTCTTTATTTCTCTTCCTTTCTCTCTCTCTTTTCTCTTGCTCTTCTTGTCCCTCCCTCCCTTGCGCTCTCTCTCTCTCTCTCTCTCTCTCTCTCTCTCTCTCTCTCTCTCTCTCTCTCTCTCTCTCTCTCTCTCTCTCTCTCTCTGCCTCCTTCTGTAATTTCTCTCTTTTTCTCATTGACTCTGTTCTTGTTTGTCATTCACTCCCCACTTTTATGCACTGTTTATTTTGGTCTTTATTTCTTTCTCTCTCTCTCTCTCTCTCTCTCTCTCTCTCTCTCTCTCTCTCTCTCTCTCTCTCTCTCTCTTTCTCTCTCTCTCTCTCATTTATTATTTATCTCTGTCTCTATTGCTCTGTTCTTTTACTTGCTCATTATTTCTCTCTTTCTCTCACTCTCTCTCTGTCTTTTTCACCTCTCTTTAACACACCCTTAAACTTCAATTTTTTGCCTTCACTTCTATACTATTTCACTATTTCTTTATTACTCTCTCCCTCTCGTTGTCACCTCCCTATTTTCTTTCTTTGTATTTATTTTTCTCTCTCACTTTCATGCTCCCGTTATTCCTCTCATTTGCCATGTTTATATGCAGATTGATTATCTGTTAATAATCAGACTAATAGCCTTTCAGAATCCTAGGCACTGGAATGTGGTGCGTAAAAATAAATCATTAAGTGAAAGCAAAACAAGCTTGTGGACATGTGTTATGTGTGTGTGTCTGTTTGTGTGTTATAACGGCAAGAAGATCTTATTGGTCATTTTTGGTCCATTTCTTTGGGTATTGACCGACCCGGAGGGTTCCCTCTTAAACTGTTTTGAGCTGTTTTGAATTTGTGGAGCTGCTGTATCTCCGCAGGCAGAGGTTCTGCAGAGATAAACAATCAGCTTTAAAAAGCATCAGGTGCAAATAAACAAACATGTTTGTTGAGAAGGATGAAAAGAGGGAAAAAAAGGAAAATAGAGGATGGGGAAAAGGATTCCAGGGAGTTTGCATTCCATTATTTCCCATTCTGCATCTCTCTCTCTCTCTCTCTCTCTCTCTCTCTCTCTCTCTCTCTCTCTCTCTCTCTCTCTCTCTTACGTTCTGGATTTTTCACTGATCTTATGCATGACACTTCACTGAAGTGTGTGTGTGTTAGTCTGAGGCAGGGAGAGAAAGAGAGAGAAAGGAGGGAGTGCTGAGGGTGGGTGTGTGTGTGGAAAAAACAGAGAGAGGGGGGAAGGAAGAGGGGTTTGTTTTTTGGCTGTATGCATTGCTGGTATCTTTTCCTTCATGTCTCTGGGATTTTTAGTTTCTGGCTCTGGAGAATAAAGCAGAAGTCACAGGAGCAGTGCTTCTCTCCCTAGAGGTCTAATTACAGCTGCTTTAGTCCACTGCTCAGGCTGGACGCAAGTGTGGAGCTCCGGATGCGCTGCTGCTGCTACTAGGAGCATGTGCAGAAATGCAGTCCGTGAGAGCATACAGATGAATATTAGTTATTTTAAACTCCATATATATATATTTTTTTTTTAAGGTGGCAACATGGCTACCCAGTCAGTAGGCGTTTACTGGGGGAGCTGCGTGATACATTTACAGCATTTAATACATTTCCATTGGTCCATCCCAACTCAGAGCAAAGATATTTGCAGTGTTTATGTTATTGTGACCCACGGGCCATGCCTCAGCCATCCAAAACGATTGATCTCACTCTCTCTGCGTGGGTAGGACGCCCTGCCCCACCACCACCCTTTTTCTGCACAGCACAGTCAATACAGGTGTCTGTTGCTTAACATAAGAGAACTGGGCAGTTACTGATCTCCTCCAAGTGTGTTGAGCTCTAAAATGGCATTGTGTTATCCACAGTTAGAGTAGAAATGTTGGCTGGCTTAATGTCTCAGAGGAAGCATGTGTTAGGCTTCACCTTCCAAGTGACAATATGTTTAAGAGTCTTAAATGTGTATATTGTAAATTCAGTTGTAAATTGAAAGTATATTTGTGTCTTAATATGGACTTAATGTAATGTGGTAATGGTGAAATATACCATGGCTTAATGTGACTTCTGACTGTAAATTAGATAAATTAATGCTGGTCTCTTACTTTTGCACTCATGTATATATGACTGGTCACAGCAGAGGGTGTACAAAATGCAGAATGACACCCCCCCCTTTGAAGTTTTCCTTTTGAAGCTTTAGCTTTAAAATAGTATTATAGTAAAATATAAATATAAATATAAAATAGTAAAACATATTAATATATCAACAGCATATAGCAAAATATCAGTGATAAATGTAGCCTTTTTAGTATTAGCCAGCAGTCTGTATTAGAGTGCTTTCTTCATGTAGTGTTATGAAGGCTTCTTCAAAAGGAGTTTCCCCTGTCCTCATTCAATTCCAGCATCTTTTGTATTCAGACTGTATTCCATCTCAAATTATTTCTCCCTTCTCACTTTACCCTCTGATGAATCTAACAGCTTTACACTGCATATACTCTACATGGACAATAGTTCTGAGACACCTACACATTTACCTACAGAAGCTTTTGTGATTTTCTATTCTAAATCTATAGGATTTAATATGGATCTGGTCTCTCTTCTGCAGCTTCTGTGTAAACTTTCTACAAGATTGTGGAGTGTCTCTTGGACCCATTTATCTAGAAGAACTTGCATAAGGTCAAATACTGGTATTGGAAGAGAGGGCCTGACCCAGTCTCAAACCTAGTCCAACCCAATAGTGCTCAGTTGGCTTGATAGCTCTGTGTGGGACTTTATGTCTTTATGGAAATTGCTTTGTGCACAGGGGAACAGGAAGAAATGTCTTGAACTGACTTGTTGCAAAGGTAGTACCTAATAAGTGTGTCACACTCAAATTAGCCGAGCTCTGAAGAACAACTCATTCTTTCACTATTTTTTATGAGTGTGTGTGTGTGTATGTGTGTGTGTATGTATGTGAAATATCTTCAAGTAGCTTGTAGCTTCCAGTAGTTTCCAGTAGCTTACAGAAGGGTTTTCTTTGAGGTATCTTGCCATGGTGGTGGGCGATACGACACAAAAGGTCAGTGTGTGAAAAGGCTGTGGCTTCCTCCCTCCAAGCCCTTCATTTTCTGCTCCATTTTTGGCCCTGAGCTCAGCAGCACCGCTGCTCTAGAGGCCAGCTCTGGGTCATAGCATTTTATACACACAAACACACACATACACACTCACACACACACACACACACACACACACACACACACACTTTAGACTTGCTCACCACGCCAAGCCTATTCTACTCAAAGGTTTGTTTTTATACCTTGTCAGGACATAAGGCCTTTGTTATTTTTATATTTCTTTATATATTTATACACATTGAGTATATAATCTAAAAAATGCTTTGTCCAATAGTATAGGACACTCAAGAGCAGCTGCACATTGAAAGTTTCAGTGCCTAAAGTATTTGTCTAAAATGTTATAAATTCAATAATTTATGTGGCTGAATTCAATCACATTCTCACAGCGATGTTCATTATTTGTTTCTGCCTCTTGTTCAGTGTTGAGCTGTGCTCTGCCTGACCCAGCCGTAACCTCACCCCAATCAAGGATAAAAGATTTGTGTTCCTGGGTGGAGAAAAACAGGTCAGATGTCCCCACAATCACAACGTATTCTTCTTTTCATCATGCTGGGTATGTTTAGTGTCCCCAAAAAGTGCTAGAAACATGACATTAAACACCTCAGAATGGCAAGAGTCAGGATTTAAGTTTTAAGAGGATATCTCGCCGCACAGGAGGGTGAAGGCAATTGTTGGTTTTCTCTCTCTCTCTCTCTCTCTCTCTCTCTCTCTCTCTCTCTCTCTCTCTCTCTCTCTCTCTTTCTCTCTCATGCACTCTCTGTCAGTAAATATGATGACTCCACAGCAATTCTCCAGGTTTCAGAGTTCCAAAAGTGGACACAACCAAACACTCACAGACAAAATGGGTAAAATTCCTCACTGATTTGGAAGCAAAAGTAGCATTCTTTCTCTTTCTCTCTCTCTCTCTCTCTCTCTCTCTCTCTCTCTCTCTCTCTCTCTCTCTCTCTCTCTCTTTCTCTCTCTCTCTCAAGAGATTGGTTCTGGATCACAAAAGCCTCTCCTACTCATCCCAAAGGTTTTGAATTGAGCCTCTTCAGTCCAGAGGAGACAGTTACACTGCTCCACAGCCCAATGCTGGGGGCTTTTATATCTTTGAAACACTTGATATTAAGCTATGAGGACTGTACAAACTGTGTGTCAAGAATAGGTGAAATCATTCACCTATGGGTGTCAACTAATGTTTGGACACAACATCCAGAGTATTGAAATCATTCTGGGAAAAATAATAACTCCATAATTAATTTAATTTAAGTATAAAACAAAAGCAGGGGTGGCAAGGTGGCGCAGCAGGTAGTGTCGCAGTCACACAGCTCCAGGGACCTTGAGGTTGTGGGTCAATTCCCACTCCGGGTGACTGTCTGTGAGGTGCGTTCTCCCCGTGTCCGTATGGGTTTCCTCCGGGTGCTCCGGTTTCCTCCCACAGTCTAAAAACACCGTAGGTGTGAGTGTGTGTGTGTGAGTGTGTGTGAGTGTGTGTGTGTGTGTGTTGCCCTGTGAAGGACTGGTGCCCCCTCCTGCCTTGCGCCCAATGATTCCAGGTAGGCTCTGGACCCACTGCGACCCTGAACTGGATAAGCGCTTACAGATAATGAATGAATGAATGAACAAAACAAAAGCAGCACTTGGCCACTAATGGCGCTGTTTCACCAAATCCACAGTCTGTTACAAACCTGAAGAAAAATCACAGAAACAGTGCTGTAAACTGTTACAAGAAAATGTAACAGAAAAAGGGCAAAAGGAAATCTCTGCTTCTCCTAACAGTTTGATGTTATGAGATACACCCTTAAAAATTATGGTACTTAAAGGGTCCTTTAATAAAGAAAATAGTTTTGTACAGAACATTAAAACAACTATGAATGATTAAATGTTTCTTTGCATATTCATGGGAAATATGCTAAAGAGTTCTACATTGCTCCAAAAGTTGCTAAATAGAACCATCTAGAACTCATTCTCATAGAACCAATAGAACTCATTTTCACTATGCAAAGAGTTCTTTGAGTGTTCAGGGTTCTATATAGAATTTTCTTTTTTAAGAACCCTTGAAAAATCATAATTTTTAAGGGTGTAGGGTAATGCATAGGGTTATGGTTGTGTGGGGATATGAATATATTTGGGCTTGGGTATATGGTGTGACCATACAGCCAACATATTTATAATTCAGGCTTTAATTGAAACTGAACGGCAAAAGACAAGTGCAAACTTTCTGGCTATCAACCACACATTTACAACATGAGCTCAACAACACTGCTGCATGAATTCAAACACAGAGTTGTTAAATCTCTACTGATTGGTACAGGAGCCTTAGTTTATACCCATTGTGGAGGAAGAAGGGTCTCAGAGGAGTTGTAGAGCAGCAGCCAGCTTTCATTGCCTTCAGTCTGCTCAGTCTGACACAACAAATTACTAAAAACAAAATGTCTAGAGAAAGAATGGCATGTTTTAAAGGGTCTATCTAAAGCACAACACTCTAGTTTTAATTATGTATGCATATGAATGCCAGCAGCTCACACTGAAGGTCAGGCTCTGTTGCATTCACTAGTGTTCCATGCTGTTGGTTTGCCGATAAATGCCCTTGTTTACATATTCTCCCAGTTTGAGTGTTATATGCTAAATGCAGTCTGCTGTTATGTAACATCCAGGTCTGACAGTATTACTCCATTAAACTCAATTACTTAAAAAAAAAATCAAATAAAGTATAAAAACAAAAACACACAATGCTTAAACTGTCCTTTTCAATGCATTGCCAATGACTGGCATTTAGAAAATTAAATCTTCTATTTACCATACCCTTCACTTACCTTGTTTACCGTGTTTTAATAACTTATTTTAGTAAACATATCTTAGGGGCATCACAGTAATTGGGGTCCTGGGGTTGTGGGTTCAGTCCCCTCCCTCAGGTCACAGTCTGAGGAGTTTGGTGTGTTCTCCCAGGGTCTGCATGGGTTTTGTCCAAGTTTTCGCCCACAGTCCAAAACACATGTTGTTAGATTGACTGGTTGTGTGAAAATGCCCTTGCGTGTGATGTACTGAGTGTCCTGTGATGAATTGGCACTGTGTCCAGAGTCTGTGCCTGCCTTTCCCCCAGAGATTCCAGGTCGGCTCTGGAGTGGTAACAGGAAATGAGTAAATAAATGAATGAGTGAGTAAGAAACAATATAATAATTGGTGTTAAAATTGGATGCAGGGTACACAGCCTTTCCCAAATGTCAAGACAGGGTGAAATGGTAATAGAAAATTGGGTAGAGATACAGGTGGACTGCAGTGTGTAATTGTAAAACTAGAAAGTGCTCATTTATGGTCAGTGGAGCTGATAAAATGAACAGCGACTGTAGACACAAGGTAGATATTCCTATTCTAGTGATCGTTTGGTGTATTGCTCTGATTAGATTAGTGGTACAGTTTTCATTCATCCATTGTCTGTAACTTCATGTCCAGTTCAGGTAGAGCCCTCTGCAACTAGTATAATCAGCGATGACTAACCCACAATCCTTCAGAAACTTCACATTAAGGCCATGATACAAAAGATAAGAGTGGAGCTCAGAAAGAGAAATCTGGTGATGTGTGGATTTATCCCGGGCAGAGCGTTGTAAAGCCTACTGGTGGCAAGTCCTCATCACGAAAACAAAGCTCCACATCAGAAAATCTTTTTGGGGCAGCATGTTGCAAGACTGTGGGATTTGTTGCCAAATGTGTTTCAGATGTTGGAAACTGACGGATTACCAAAGGTCCTGGTGTTTTCCTCTTCTCTTGTGGAGAAGTTCCATGAATGTCAGGGACTGAGTTTGCATGGGCGAGAAAAAGAGAATTTCAAGTTTACTCACAGCAGGGAAAGATACATACAAATATTCAACTCATGGCTTCCCTGTCGTCTTCTGAGAACTTGCAACAGCAATTCTGTTTATAATTCACATTGTGCTGGTCTTATACACTCTCTGAAAAAAAGGGAGAGTAGAGGTACATTATTGTCACTAAAGATACTAACAGTGTAAATGTACCTTTAAAGGTACCTTATAGTGGTGTTAAAGTCCAGTTGTGTTCCCTAAAGGTTAATTACATACTTTTATCCAGAAAGAGAGTAGAATATTTGTAATCTTTCACTATAGCACTGTGTAAAATAAAAGAACATAATGTATGTCCTGGAGATGAAATGGAGGTGTATGAAAATAACACAACTTTAAGGTACAATTATGTTCCCTACAACTAAAGGCAATGAATATGTTACCCTTGAGGGTACCACAACAGTGATGTTTTTTTTTTGTTTGTTTTTTTCTGACAGTGTACAAATTGCATAGGTTGCGTTGCATTTTTTTTTTTTTTTTTTTTTTGGGGGGGGGTGTTTTTATTTTATTTTATCACATATTTAAATTATATTCATTCATTCATTCATTCACTATCTGTAACCGCTTATCCAGTTCAGGGTCCAGAGCCTACCTGGAATCATTGGGCGCAAGGTGGGAATACACCCTAGAGGGGGCGCCAGTCCTTCACAGGGCAACACACACATTCACTCACGCACTCACACCTACGGACACTTTTGAGTCGCCAATCCACCTACCCATGTGTGTTTTTTTTTTTTTTTTTGGACTGTGGGAGGAAACCGGAGCACCCGGAGGAAACCCACGCGGACACAGGAAGAACACACCAACTCCTCACAGACAGTCACCCGGAGCTTTGAATCGAACCCATAACCTGTGTGACTGCGACACTAACCTGCTGCGCCACCGTGCCGCGCTTTTTAAATTATATTGTAATACTTTTTTTTAATTGTTTTTATTATCTTTTACTTTTTAAATTCTTCTACTGTAATGTTTCTGTATCGCTCTGTAAAGCCATTGTGAATTATGCCATTATGAAGCCATTGCCATTATGAAAGGTGCTCGATAAATAAACTTACTTTGTAGATGTGTGAAAGGGGCCATACATGAACTAAGGTTCACTATGCCCTGTGACAAGACATTAGTTATAAAAGACCCAGGATTAGGATGTGGATCAGAGGAAATGTGGTCTTTGAAGTAATGGAGCTCTACACAAAAGCATTAGGATGAATAGGAGTGGTGTATATTTAATGAAAACTGATCATCCAACATCAGCACCTGACCTCACTAATGTTCATGTGGCCAAATACAATCAGACCCTCCCATTAATGTGTATTAATGTGGCTGGTGTATTATCATCACTGCAATGACACTGATGTAGTGGTACATAAAAGTACTACTTAAAATTGTTCTTAAGGAACTTTTGCCTTGCAGGAAGAAATATAATATTGTAAATATATGGTAATTAGCCAACAGGCAGAAATGAACCTGATTGCTTGGCATGCATTGAGCAGAAATCTTCAAATACGATGCTATAAACCAATAAAGCTCCACCTAATGATTTTAGAGGAGGTAAGTGGCTAATATAAATATATCCTTGAACAGAGGATGTAATACAATATTGTTCTGCTGCCTCTGAGGCAGATTCTAAAGAAGTACATTTTCACACTTGATTAATGAACGCTGCCTTTGAAGAAGCTGCACAATTATAAACAGTAATGCTCTTCTTCCTCAGAGGCAGCAATCATGTGCTATTTCACTTTGTCTTAGTACCTGCCTCAGAGGAAGCATAGCATTATTGTTCAATATCCTGTAGCTTTTTCAGAGGCAGCTATCCTCCATTCAACAAACAAAATAATGATGTTTTTCTACACTTCCAATAAATTTTGAAACAGTGAATCAGAAGTCGGTAAACATTGGGGTAAAAGCAGAGCTTTACCAGTTTATAGCTCAGAATTTCAAAATATCTGCGTAATGTGTGCTAACAAATCGCATTCATCCCGACCTGTTGGCTTATGACCAGTTATATAACTTCTTGCCTAAAAAACATTTTCAATAGTGATTTTTTTACACAAGCTTTGTTGGGTTGTTAATACATGTTGTGCTTGTATGAGTGGATCAGACACAGCAGAGCTTCTGGAATTTTTAAAGTCCTTAGTGTTGCTGCTGAACTGAGAGTAGTCCACCAACCAAAAAACTATTTGGTCTGCATTCTTTGTCAATCAGAGTATGAATTACACAATCTGTGTAGCAACAGACTTTACATCTACACAGTGGACCCAGATAACAAGGCAGCCAAAAACTCTAGCAGCACTGCTGTGCCTGATCCACTCGTACCAGCGTAACACACACTAACACTACTGCAGCTGCAGTCTATTGTTGATGGAATATATTTATTTATCAGCACAACACTCATGTTTTCTCCTCAAAAGCTTAGAGCTACTTCATGAGCCCTGACACTTTGCAAAAAACATAAAACATGGATTAACCTCAAAGACTGAGGATTCTGGTGATTTTCTAAATGAGTACCAACACAAAACATCCAAGGTTTCTCAAGATAAACATCCCAGCCTCCATTCTTCTGCACCTTGTGATCAGAGCCTGTTGAAAGAGGGAGCTCAGATAGCCAAAAATAAAATGATGCAGAAGAAGAAAAGGAGGAGGAGGAGGAGGAGGAGGAGGGTGTTTCCAAGAAGGCCAGGAGTGGAAAGAGAGAGTTGTGAGGCTCTGAGGGATGGAAAGAGGGATGAAGAGAGAGGAGGAGGAGGGGATAATCACCCCCATGTGTGAGCAGCAGAAGTTTCCCTCTAATGAGAATGTGGTGGGTGTTCTGCTGGAGTCGTGACTGTGGTGTGTTCCTCAAATTTGTCTCAGAGATATACCTCCAATCTAACAGCAAGAAATAAAGAGGCACTGCGGAATCATGTGGGATATAGCCCACCGACCAATCACGGTCCGGCACCGTCCATTCCATCGTCATGGATTCCCTGTCAAGTCAGATAATTGGCCCTGCTTCATCACATCCTCAGATCCCTTTGTACACTGGCCTGTTCTATTCGCTCTTATTTATTATTCCAATGGAAATGACTAAAGGAAGACTTCCAGTGAGTGCTGTATTCATAATGCTGCATTAATATATTAATAAGCACCTCCTGGTTTTTACACTCACTGTCAATTCTCTCAGCTCCACTGACCATACAAGAGCATGTTGTAGGTCTACAATTAGAGACTGTAGACTACACGTTGTTCTGCATACTTTGTTAGCCCTCTTCCCCCCTGATCCTCACTGGTTAGGACCCCATCATGACCACTGGTGTGCCTGTAACCCTTAATGTTGGGTTTGATTTAGATTTAGTTTTAGTCTTAATCTTTTGACTAAAATGTGTATTAGTTTTAGTCTCACTTTAGTAATTTAATTAATTTTAGTCCACATTTAGTTGCTGAAACTAAATAATTTTCTTGTAGTTTTTATTCAATTCATTCAATTTTTTGAATTTGAATAAATGTTTAGTTATATTTTTAGTTTTTTTTTTCTATTTTACAGGTGTTATTTATTGCTAACATATATAAACAACAGTTTACAAGTTATTTTACATTTACAAATGTTAACATATAACACTATGGAAGGAATATATCCACTTTTTGCTTCAAATAAATTTTGCATTTGTTTAACATTAACATTTTAATTTGAAAAAAAGCACTGCAGAAGTCACCTCAAACTCTATGAATCATTGGCTATGAATTATTTAGTCCTTGTCTAGATTTTATTGTGAAAATAATCATCAACAAATAGTTTTTTTAATGTTTTCGTTAACAAAATGAACACCTTTTGTCCACTCACTGTCCACTCTCACACACCTACCTTGTGATTCCACAGTGTAAATACAGCATTTTACAGAGTAGCTCATCTTTTGCTGCCCATTGTCATTGTCAGTAATCCTCTAGCTGTTTATCGGTGCTCACTGGATGATGTCAATCAGATGCTGTTGATTGAATATATTTGATTGATGTACTTTAAACAGCCTAGCAGTGACAATTAGGTGTTTTAAAACTCCAGTAGCACTGCTGTACCTGATCCACCCATGCCATGCTATCACCATTTCAGTGTCACTGCAGTGCTGAGAATTATCAGCCATCCAAGTAATGCCTGCTCTGATGTTGTCCTGTGAGGGTCCTGACCATTGAGGAACAAGGTAAAAGAGGGCTAACAAAGTATGCAGAGCAACATACAATGCTCCTAAATTGTCAGTGGAGCTGATACAATGGAATATGAGTAGAGGTGGAAGTACATATGTGGCTTCAGTGTTATGGAGCTATTAAAAGGCAGGCAAAATTATACAGACTTACTAGGTATGGTAAGGCATTATATATAGCCCCTTTAAGCCTTATGAATGCATTATTAAGTATTCATAGGAAGTTCATTTCCAGAAGAAATGTCACTGCATTGAAAGTGCTTGTCATTTTCATACCTGCTCTAATAGGGCCAAAGAACATTTCAGAAATGTCATGCTCTGACAGAGTGAATACAGACTGCTGAACAGGTCTTAATACTGGCCGTGCATGTGCCACGCTTTCCCTGTCTCAGCCGTCATCGACAAGCTTTCACGATCTCAGTCAAAACCTCAGATCTCTGCCACACCTGGAATCCAGCACCGTGAGAAAGTGAAGGTTGCTCTGAAGATGGCAGCTCCTACCTCCTGACGGGCCTCAGATGATTATTTTCTGACACGTCAAAAATCTTTCGGTGGAGATCCTAAGCTGTGAACAGTTTTCTGACACAAAGTGACACGTCTCGAGGAGGAATCTCTAGGAATATGAAAAATCTCGGACTGTCACACAGGGTTAGGATTCAGGAATTAAACTGTAAACTGTGTAGTGTGAAGGCCTACGTCAGCTTGAAAACTCAACAGAGAAACTTTACCATGAGAGCAACTTAATGACTTAAAGCATTACATTATAATGACTGTAAGTCTAATGACAGTGTACAGGTGATAACATCTGTGTGTTACAGCACAACAAAGACAAATTTCTTTCATGCAGAAATAATGAATAACTTATTTTTATTATTATTCTGAATATGGACCTTCCTAGGCTTCACATTTTCACCCTCAAATGTTGGTTCCAGAACCAGAAAATTTATTCCCAGCTAGAACCAAAGAATAGGGCAAATTGTGATTATGCCCGTGGGCATGTCAACTAAAGAAGCTCCAGAAAGTGCACAGAGCCTCACATAAAGAGTTATGGTGCAGTGAGGCTGAACAGGGTAGTTGTATTGTCCTTAACCTGGGCCACTGGGGCTAATACTGAATTCATCCAGAGCTGGGCATGTAATGTAAATCTCTCACGGCTAATGGATTCATCTCTCATGGAATGTCTGGAATGAAGATTTCTTGTTTTGTCTTGGCAATATGTAGATTCAAATATGTTCCTTGTTCTTATGTTCAGCTATTATTTAAAATATATATTTATTCTTATTTACTTTTAACTAAGTCTCATTCAGACTGTTCCTTATTCATACAGTTATAAACAAAACATGAGTCTTGGTTCCTTTCAAGGTTTTTTCTTATGCTCTGAGGGGTTTTTTTCTTGCTACTGTCACCTTGGCTTGCTCATTTGGGGCTAGGACCTGGACCTGGCTGCTTTGTGACAGAATCTGTTGTAAAAACACTCTCTAAATAAAACTGAATGTGCAAGTGGAAGAGAGAATGTAAAGCTTCACTATGTAAGTTTGACAGGTTTTGGGAAACTCTGAGATACGGAATTACACAGAATGTGCGGAAGAACATGTTGCAACATAAGGTGTGCTGCATTCCATCCAAATGTGGGCCCCCACAGACCAGTGGCAGATGCTGGTCTTTCAAAGAGGGGAAGCTCAATTTCGGCCTACATCATAAAATGTGTTGGTTTATTTATACGTAAATTCTACCCTCTGTTCCTTTTCAAGAAAATGATCTGTGACCCTGTCGTACCAAGAAGGCGCCTTTCCAGGGACTTGACTAGTGTCCTCTCAATGGCCAGCAGAGCTAGGCTACTTAAACGGCCTTGGCCCATGTGAAGTGTGTCCGCCTGTGAGTGCTTTGTGACGGTGGAGGGGCTCAGCAGCACTCGCTGGACAGAAACTGCGATAGAAGTCAGAAAGAGTGATAGAAGTCAGTCTCCAGTCGATTTGTCACTAGTTGTTTTTAACAAAGAAAATGCCGCTAAAAGGACTTAGAAAGTCTCCGGTTCAACTCAGAACAGAATGAAAATGTAATGCTCGCACGGATCTTTACACCAAAGGATCGCTGATTCGCTCATTTCGCTGTCAATCAAAAAGGGATTCAGCCTCAGACAGATCATCCAATCATCATGCAGAAGCTGAGCGTCCGGGCCAGCCGAGGCCAGCCCACTGCCCCATAGACCCCTTAGAGATGCTGAGCGTCCGATGGGCGGGACAAAGCCCAGCATTTATCCAACTCAACTCGTTTCGCTGCACTTCACTGCTTCGTTATTGAACACTGTGGACGCTCAGCGTCCTCACTGTTTAAAGAACTGTGAAGCTGCGGGAATGATTGAGAGGAAAGCCGTGTCTTTACCAGTGATAAGAAGCTGATTCTGAACAAAAGTTGAGCGCGTTGTAGTGCATATTTATTCAACGACATGTACACACAACAGTATATATTTGATCACTTATTTTTGACATTTCAGGGGAAGCTGAGCTTCCCTTGCAGTCTTAGAGCAATCGCCTCTGCATCAGACATTTGATAGAAATGTCCTCTATGGAACACAATTTGTTTGAAAAGTACTGAATATAATTTCAATTGTCAAAAAAATAGGACAACAACAGCAAAACTTTTTCCAAATGAGCCTCATTTTACTCCTGAGTTGTGTGCTTCATGGGGTTTCTCCAAGTCTTTGTGAGCCTGTTAAGGTAATGTCAATATTTAAAGGCATCTGAAATGGTCTGGGGCGGCACGGTGGTGCAGCAGGTAGTGTCGCAGTCACACAGCTCCAGGGGCCTGGAGGTTGTGGGTTCAATTCCCCCTCCGGGTCTGTGAGGAGTTGGTGTGTTCTCCCCGTGTCTGCGTGGGTTTCCCCTGTGTGCTCCGGTTTCCTCCCACTGTCCAAAAACACACGTTGGTAGGTGGATTGGTGACTCAAAAGTGTCCGTAGGTGTGAGTGAATGTGTGTGTGTGTGTCTGTGTTGCCCTGTGAAGGACTGGCGCCCCCTCCAGGGTGTATCCCCCACCTTGTGCCCAATGATTCCAGGTAGGCTCTGGACCCACCACGACCCTGAACTGGATAAGCGGTTACAGATAATGAATGTATGAATGAAATGGTCTGAAAAACTCCCACCAAATGTAACCCACAGCTCTGACTGTTGATTGACTTTTTCCAGCTGTATAGGATGACCTCTTTCAATTTTAACAAGCAAATCTTATGTAGTGCAGCTTTGCTTGACTTTTCATTTTACATTTTTGTTGTTTAAGTTCCTGTCATCCAGATAAAGGAGGGAGAATCGGAAGTTCCTCTTTGACCCTGTCAATGTGGACTATAAAGTGAATGCAAATGTAATTCATGAGAGTAATACCTCCAGATCTCTCGACATTTATGCAGCCGTCCCGAGTGAATCCGCAGGGTAATAGCTGTCTTATCCATGACTCAGCAACAACTGCAAGCAGTAAAACACAAGTTAAGGCTTGGTCTCACTGAGGACTCAATATTTCTGGGTCCTGTTTTTGACTCATTCTCATTTGGACTGCCAATACAAGTGGACACTCTGGAGCAATCAAACATGAGCCAAAGGTCACATGCCCAATGTGTAGTGTCCCCTAGAGAAGTGCTGGGATTGAGCTGTAAACCAGTAGAACTGGGTTCTCTGGAGTGATTGAGCTCAATTCAGTGCCTTTGGGGTGACACTGAAAATACATGAAATACAATAAAATGCATTTTTGGAATCCCGAACGTATCCAAATGTGAACTAAGTCCATCAAGTGTAAACACATGGGTGATAGCTGTAGCAGTTGATCTGCAGGCATATAGTTAAACATGCTGAGAGAGGTGTTTTAACTTAATGTCATGAGAAGGATGAGGCTCCCCTATCTGCACAGTGAAGTAGTCGCTCTAATTAGCAATGTGGAGATAAAAGACCATCATTCATTATTGAGTGTGGCGGTAGGGTCTTGTCATCTCTTGCTATGGAACTTTTTTTTCTTGCCTGAAGTTTGAGAGTACACGAATCTTCACTTTCATCTGTAAAAGAATCAGCTCACTTCTTAAACAGTGTGTGTGAGTGGTGTGTGTGTGTGTGTGTGTGTGTGTGTGTGCACATGTTGTCACCTGCTCATGCTGAAGAAGAGAAGGCTTTAAATCACTTCAGAAAGTAAAGATTTTCCAAGTATCTCCCTTCTTTTCATTCCAAGTATTAAGAGTTTGGGCTAGTTTTCATTACAGATAGTTTGAGTTTTAAGCACATTAAAGGTATTCAGAAATTTTGTTACAAATATTCAGTACATTTGCCCATTATTATTATTATTATTATTATTATTATTATTATTATTATTATTATTATTATTATTTTCAGATAATTCATGTTTTTTGTTTGCTTCTAATTCATTTTTTCCCTGTTTTTCACTGAAAATATGAATCTATTTATGCCTGTATTTTGGGTATTCACTGCTATAGTGTGGTGGTCACACAGCGTCTGTAAGGAGTTTGGTGTGTTCCTCCAGATGCTTGGGTGTCCTTTCACAGTCCAGAAACATATGTTGGTATGTGAGTTATCCACAGGTGTTAGTGTGTGACTGGGTGAAAGTGTGCTAAGTGTGTAAATGTCAACAGGTGTGAATGGTGCCTCTTCCAAGGTGTGTCACTGCCTTGTGCCCAAGGATTCTGGGTAGACTCTGGACCCACTGTGACTGTGAGTGAATGAGTATTTTTACATTTATTTCAGAGATGTTTGCATTGTTATTATTATAGATTTTCATTTTTGTTTGGATTATGTTACAGATATTCAGTGTTTATACTTCTGTTTATTCCAGATGTTTAGAATATATGGCTTGCCTGCTATTCATTACAGGGATTCAGTGTTTTTACCTTGTATTTAATTCATGGATTCAGAGATTTTTCTTGTTTAGTCTCCCAGGATTTTCCTTAATTTTCATTCCCAGTGTTTGTTTTTTTTTTCTTGGCATTCAAGACAGATTTTATATTGTATTTTTTCTTTGCCTAGGTTTCATTGTCCTTGTTCTGCAGACACTCTGTATTATTTTCTCTCTGTTTTGAAGTATGTGTGTGTGTGTGTGTGTGTGTGTGTGTGTGTGTGTGTGTGTGTGTGTGTGTGTGTGTGTGTGTGTGAGAGTGTGTGTGAGTGTGTGTGTGTGTGTGTGTGTGTGTGTGCCACTCAGTAGCCATGGGGCACACAGTAAACACTAGGTCTCAGATGGATTACTTTACTGTGGCTGTCAATTTCATGCTGAGGCAGAAACAGTTGCTGCCACCAGTGTTAGGCAGAATGCAGATCAATATGTTCAAGCCCCTCCGCAGCTCTGCACATTTGAGCCTGCATCCTGCACCCCGGCTATTGTTATTCTTCAGCAAAACCCATGAGCCATGCTTAATAGATTTGAATATTTAGCCCCAGGTGACTCTAATTACTAGTTTGACAAATGCCTGTTTTCCAGATCAGAGTTTTTTAATGGAAGACTTATTCGAAAGTGTAAATTTTCTGTTTAAAATGGCATTTTGGGAAGGCTTTATAGATGTGAATTTTACTGCATTCAGGAGAATACAAGAGAATTGCTAAGATCAGGTACTGATAGGGGACAGTGACTTCTGAATCACACACTTCATTCCAATTCAGGTGAAAGGTATTAGTGGTGTTCCATCACCAGTAGACCCCCTGCTCCACAGCCCAATGCTGGAGGGCTTTATACCCCTAGCTGATGTTTAGCTTTAGTCACTGTGACCTTGAGCTCATGACATAGTTTCACATTGTCCCTGGTTGCCATTGTTTTTGTTCGCTTTTTATTCCAGAGGAGTTTGGCCTGGATTTATTTCTAGCTATTCAGATTTTCCCCTGGCATTCATTGTAATACTCATTGTTTTGCCTGTTCCGACCCCCTCCCCCTCCCCCTCCCCCTGTTTTTTTCCTGTGTGGGTCAGAACCATCATTGAAGCAGAGCACAAACATGGAAGCCAGGTTCAAGGTTTGTTTAAGAAGTATATTAAGGAAAAACAAGACACACCTACCTGGGATGATGAGATGGGGTGTAGGTTCTAAAGGGAGAAGCCTGTAGCAGTTTTATGTAGTGATGTAAACACAGCTTTGCTACTACTAAGTTCAGAAGGTAGATTACATTTTATTTATTCCTGAAATACATATTAATATCACAACCAACTTTCACTCTTACCTTCCTCCTCTCCATTAACATTTTCTCCATTCTGAGGCTAAAGTTTTCTGTGAAACATTTACTCAGCAAATTAAGAGATTTCAATTGGAAAAAAAAAAAAACACTACACACATTCAATGAGATTTCTGGGTCTGCAATAGACCTTAAAGCAGCTGAATACATAAGCAGTGTCTCCAAAATTGTGGCGAGAGTGTATGTCTCCGAGGGCCAATTTATCATCAAAGATCATATCCCAGTGTCTGCTAAGCTTTGACCATATTTCATGACCCCAAAGAAGGACCTCTTCAACCTTCTCAATCTTGACCCCAAAGGAACACCCTTAGGCGAACATATAACCACTTAAGAGCTTATCATTTTACTGTGATAGATTCAGGAACATGTCTCCAGAGGCCAGTTTATCATCAAAGATCAGGCTCTAGTGACTGCTCAAAGTCACTGTGGTTATTAATGAAATGTGTAGAGGACATTAAAACACGATGTCCACAATATTATTACAGTCTGTAGAGTGACACCAGGCAGTGTGCTGTAAAATACTGGAATTGTTAATGAGTGAAGCTTACGAGAGCTTGTTAACAAGTTGATTGCTGTAGAATTCCACATTACAGCCCTATAGAAACATGAGGGCTATGGTATTATTAATATGTAAAATCAAGCAAGGGATATAGCGCCAAATCTTTCATGAGGCTATAATTATGAATGAATGAATATACGCCCTCGTTCTAATTTCATGTACATGTATTTTTCCAGAGGAACGGGGCTGGTTCTGACCCAGATTAAATGTTTTAGAGGAGTACTTACAGAGGCGTATATTATAGAGATCTGATAAGTAGGCATACTCCAACTTTAAAAAGCCCATATCATGGGAAATTGAGTTTCTCTCATCCTCTTGCAATGAGAATTTATTTAATTGTATAAACACCACTTCAGCAAGTACAGTTTACTCTCCAGTCCCTAAAGACTCAAGGGACAAAATTTTATGGACACTTGCTCCTAGGCAGGCTGGAGACAGGATGCTGGGGTGAGCTAATCTCATGGCATATGTTGCATGGCATGTATTGAATAATTAGCTCTGGCTCACAAACACTACTACAACTTACCCAGAGGAGCTCCATGACACCAGAGAACACAGTTCCAGTGTTCCACAGCTCAATCCTAGGGGGCACATATGTTCATGTATCTCCCTATTCTGTTTATGACAGTTTAGCCCTATACATTTAAGATGGTTTTATCCAGTTAAAGTAACAGTCGGCATAATTTTTACTTTAAAATTATGGTTTTAAAATCCCTGTGTTGCTCCACTGACCTGTAGTAAGGTCTATAATAGAATCTATCATTGCTACTTCAGGTTCAGCATTGCAGAAACTAGACTTCTGGAAGTTTTTGGGATACAACTAATGTCATCATGCTCAATGCCAAGTGTAACCATGGTATAAACATTTATTGTTGAGCAGTGAAACAAGTAGAATAGGTTTAACTGTTTGTGATCCACATCTAATCATTCCACATCAGACCCTGACCTTGCAAAGGCTCTTGTGGCTGACTGCAATCAAATCCTCACAGCAATGTTCAATGAGAAGCTTGTGCTGCAGCACGGAAATGTCCTGATTTTCATTATGCCTCGATTATCCCTTGCCTAATACTGTGCTTTTAATCCAGTCTGTGCCAAAAAAACACTTCTGGCTTGTTGAAGCATCCACAAGGTATCTGGCATCATGATTTAGTAGCAGTAGAGATGAGAGAGCAATCCTTTGGGAACATTAGGAGTGGAGAAAGCCATCCTGGAAGAGTTCTGGAAGCTGTAACTGCAGCAAACTCTCTATTACCACCTTTAATTCCAGAATAAATGTTGCATGAGCAGGTGTGCACAAACTATTGACTGTGTGATACATTAGTATTAAAGGCACAGCAACGAATCAAAAGGATAAAGAGAGGTCGGGATATTGCCTTTTAAAAATGAATGATGATTATTTTCAGGACGCCAACCCACACAAGCATCACAAGTGGAAGCTGAATACTAGGAAAGTGGACAGGGGTCATTAAAGGTCAATGTGCAGTGTTGGTAAGCAAGGCTTTCTCAAAGTGATTATGATTGGAAATGGAATCAGATGAAATCCATGAGCCAGGGGTTCACTGAATGAGGTGAGCTCCTCTTTTCTATCAGCGAGGGAGGTCTTTCCTTCACAGAAGCATTCATACGAAATCGACTAGAGTCAGCATCCTTATTCTGCTTGAATTCCTCAAAGTTTCTCAGCGCTCCTCTACCATCGCCTGACCCTAAAACGCCTCACAAGGTGGAAACCGCCTCCATATCCCTGGCCTTTTAGCTTGTTGAAAGCTGTAAACACTCGCTTCGTAATGGAGGGCACCTCCTGTTCTTCTGGTCCTGTCTGAATGGGTCAGTAATGGCTACTTCGGTGGCAAGAGTTCCTCACAGCATGCTTTGGTTGGGAAAGAAAGTGAAAAAGAGAGAAGAGAGAGGGAAAAGAAAGTGGTGGGAGGGGGCATGGGCCTTGAAATCAATGCTCTTTACTCTCCCTGGTGACACAATCCCCGAGGGAGGTGTTAAGTCGCTTTAAGGGTTCACCTCTCTGATGGGATATTAGAGCCAGAATGCAGGGGGGGGGGGGAGGACCTGAAATAGCAGTGCCGCCGTTGTCCTATAATGAACTGTCCGTGGCACATGTACGGCCTAACAGCTGTGACTGATGAGGCCATGCCCCTGACACATAAAGGAGATTAAATAGGACATTTGTCAAGTGGCCGGTCACCTTAACGCAGTCTAATACAATATACACAGCCCAGAAAGCCGCATGTTAAGGCTCTTGTGTGTTAGGAATGAGAACAGATAGGTGCTTTGTTTGGAGAGGCTGTTTACATTCATTATTCTTTAGATGTTGAAGGTTATTCCTCTATGATTTGCTTTAGATTTCAGTCATAACTGTGTTATAGTTGTCAGGTCATCAAATTACACCATTTTAACCTTTATAGATGCAAAGTTAATCTTGGTAATCTTTTGTTTTTTACATGTTAGGTGTATTTCAATGTAACTACATTGTAATTACATTGTCAATTTCTAGTAATTACAAAATGTATCATTGTATATTATTTGACCAATCCATGGCAGTAAACCCACACACACACACACACACACACATCCAGGGGAGCAATTGGTTGTTTTGCTTAAAGCCACCTCAGCTGTGAATGTTCAGGCAAGAGGCATTGCTTCACACCCCACCCCACCCCACCCCACCAACCCACTCTCCTCTGCCCCCATTGCCTACCTGTCAGGGGTATCGACAGGCTGTTCCAATCTCAAGCCTGCTTCTCTAACCTTCAGGCCATGACTGCCCCTAATGTAACCTTTAGGACCCTTAGGTTGCCCATAATGTAATTATTGTAGTTATTACTGAAGATAAAGAAGGCTCTTGAAGGTTACATATGGTCTTATAGCAGTCTGTAGCATTCCCTTCTTGAATTTGGACCACCAAAGAATGTGCTCTTTGGAGCTCAGGTTAATCTCTCGTCTAATTACACTTCCGCATCATCAATACAATTTGTCATCCTCTGTCTCCGCACAGACCTCATCTTTCAAACATATTACATGTCATCTATTAGGCCATGGGTGATTGTTCATTTTGGGTACATTATCAGTGCTTACCTTTTAGTGGGTTATCCTGTATTATTCACAGCGTCCTTGCTTGTCAACACATCGAGTTTTAATATGGTTTTAGAACGACGGAAGTGGATAATTGGTGCACTGTGGTCTGTTCACCACTAATTCACTCTCCACCGGCAGGACTCTCTTGTGATGGTGCCTCACCGCATGTCAAACCTAAGATTGAGTGCTGGTCCAGAGTGAGATGTTCCTCAGTAATTGGAGGTTGCTAACAGTGTCAGCAGGGTGTATTTTGGGTGCGGATTCAGCAATAACCATCTTCTCAATGTACACAAGTCATCACAGATATCATAACTTAGAAATCTGTCAGACATGTCAGAGTTTCAGTGTGTCATGGATGCTGAGTGCTGTTCATCCAAAATGTACCCATCTCTTCAAAAATAACTAAAACACGTTATTTAAGCAGCTAGACAGACACCAGGCAGGTTTCTATGGAGCAGCTGCACAAGATGCTAAGCTCACCGTGCATGGACTAGCCTCTTGGTGGGTGGGACAGCCCCTCCTCTCCCCCATCTCTGCTGAGGGCACTTCATCTGTTGACGTATCTGTTTGAATTTACCCCAGATATGGTAAACTGTTGAGTGACTGTGCACTGGTGGTGTTTTGAAAAGTAGTGGTGATATGGTCTAGAAGAAAGCATTGGTTTACTACCAACCCTCCCAAGGCTGGTGGTGCTCTGTGGGTCCAGGTGAGACACACTATGGGTGGAATTGGAGATGATTAATAACTGGGGAGAAAAAAGAAAATGCAACTTTCTCCTGCTTCAGGGCAACATCTGGTATAGGTTAGCAGCTGGCATAGTATAACAACAAAACTGCCCTCCTTTTGGCGTAAAAGTGTTCAGTTACCTGCTCAGGCAAGAACATGTTGTTATATTAATACAGGTACTTGGGTGAATCATGAAATTCCAAATTTTTTAAAATGTTAATGTTCCAAGTAAGAGGCTCTGCAAAATGCTTTATTTTAACACCAAAAGCAGCTGAAAGTAATGATTAAAAAAATAAAAACACCTAATATCGCAACCAAAATCTTTTGGAGTGTGAATATTTCTGGTTATGGATATAGAAGTATATCTGAATTATAATGAAGTAACCATAAAAATTTCCAGCTTGATAATATTTTGCTCTTCATTATTGTCCACTGCAGTGTGTGAGACTGTAGAAATGGCCAGCAGAACTTTTTATAGTAGCATTGATTGACAAACAAGAATTCATCGACTGAGATGTGAAAGGAAAAGCAATAACATCTTTCATTCCAATTGCTTTTTACATCTTGGTGCTGTTCCATGAACACAGCTCGATACAGCCAAGCTCTCGTCTCAATGCAGACACTGCTGCGCAGATGGTAAAGTGTGTCATTTCAAATGTGGCCGACTTTAAGCCAAGATCATTTCCAAGACACAGCTTGAAAAAGAGCTGAAATGCTACAACATGGCCATAAATTGATGTGTGAACGAACTTCACCATCATGAGGTTTTAATGTTTTACACAGAGCACAAGCAATAACTGGCTTGGCTCAATAGTTGGGTATAAGTGTTGTTACTATAAAAGAAAAAAATATATAAATATTTTTTACCAAAGAACAGATTCCGTTATTGCTGTTACACTAAATTATGTAAAGGTTTTTTTTTTTTGTTTTGTTTTTTTTTATTAAAGCTGTGTCTGAATTTGCACCCTATTTAAGCCACTATCATACTCATAGTTCCCAAATGAGGGGCAGAGAGCTATTGCAGGGTGCACATCAAGGCAAACAAATGAGACACATTATGCATGTCACTTGTATCAAATCCACTGTAAATGTAATGTCTCTCTATTTTGTTTTGCTCAGTAAAAAGTCGCTGTCTGGTAATAATTCAATTTTTATAATAAATGTCAGTGGACAAGAGCAAAAATGTGTTGGAGGTTATTATTTGGGGGGTGGGGGGTGGTGGTGGATTGGGGTCACTTGGGAACCTAGACATTTGATATCTACTTACTCTAAAAATAGGCATTGCCAAGGTCGGATTGGAAGGCACCTACTGCTCAAACACCCACAACATCAGGTCACATTAGCCACAGCTGCAGAGCTTCTCGGTCGAGGCAAATTTGAATATATATTTTCAACAAACTTCAACAATGAATTTTTCATTTGCAAAATCTATTCACCCTGAATTTCAGAGCATTTCCAAATTCTTAGTGGGTGATCCCATTTCTTTACGGATTACACTAGTAAAACCAGTCAACCGCAGATACACAATAACTCCAGGCAAAAGTTTCACAGTGCACAGTGGTCTCGGAGTTAGAATCATATTCCTGAAATGATTCATTTCAACTGTTTAAATGAAGTACACATCCGATTCAAATGATTCAATTGGGCCTCAGGTACTTTGTCTGAGCACATCTCCATCTTAATCTCAGGGCTAAAATCTCCAACACAATGATAAGAAGTATAGAGGACAGGCTGGCAATTTGACAACAAGCAGCTGTACACAAGGCATTACATTTAAAGCTGGAACACATTGCCAAACCTCACCATCTACTTCAACATCTTATAGTATCACTTTTAGATGTATATGGCGCTACTTAATAGTGTTGATGTACTGGGTTGTTTATGCGGCAAAATGTCAGAATGATAAATGTTTCAGGTGCAAGTAAATGTTGTTTGAATTCTGTGCATGGTCTCACTCACTGGTTCCTTATTGAGTGTACTCTACTGCTCTATAGTGGATGAGTGAACTAGTGAGCCGTTTCAGACACAGCCCAACTCCCCCAGAACTCTCTCCAAATGAAATCGAGGAGATCTATTGGTAGTTTGTTGCACTGTTGCTGCGATAACAGCTCCTGCTCCTCTGGGAATACTTTAGACAAGATCTTTTAGACAACATTGCTTTGAGGATTTGATGCCATTTAGCTGCATCATCATTAATGAGGTCAGACACTGATGCTGGATGATTAGTTCTGGATCACAAACAGCATTCCAACTCACTCCAAAGGTATTGGACGGTGCTCCATCAGTAAAGAACACAGGTTCACTGCTCCACAGCTAATGAAGATGGGAGGTTTTTGCTAATGAGCACAGTGAGCTGTGCGACTGTGTCATGTAAATGTTTTGTAATTGTCATTGATCGCACTAGGTTCATAGAACAAATCAATTTTCCAAGTACCTCTGGAGCGTTCCTGTAGCTCCATTTGTAAGGACTTTTTAACAAACTGTAAAGGCTGGCACATTCCCATTCAGATCCATAGTATCTGTCATTACAAAAGTGGTTAGGATTTAAATGATGATGTTGTTAATCATTAAGCTCCTCCAGCAGCTCAGTTCTTCTTCTTCTCGCTGCGATCCCATGTTTGCCTCTTCCCCAGATGGCGGCTCCGTGTGAAAGTAACTGATTACCAACTTGTAAATAATTCAGCACTCACCTCCCCATCAGATTATCTTCAATCTCAGAGCTCCTTGCTCTTACCCCCAGCCCCAGACGCCCCAGCCTCCTTCCTCCAAACCTCCACCACCACCCCCCCACGCACTCCGGCTCCTGCCACACACTCGGTATGAAATGCTCCCCAGTTTAAATTATTCACATATTGATAGAGGTCATTTTTGGATTGGGTAATTAAGCTCTCGTGTTTTGGTGTTTGGTGATAAATATTTAGTGTGCCACATGCTGCAGGCTACAGAGAGAGTTCCGGACGTCACAGTAAATTATTACACAGCTCGCCGTTCCAAATGAATGGATCATTTCGGGCTTTTCAGTGGAGAACAGAGGAGTTTTTTTTTTTTTTTTAAGCGTATCACAGCAATGGAAAAATGAGGCATTTAGTGGCATGACAGAACGCTGAAATGATCTGGAGAAATGCCTTTTATTATACTTCACTCAGCGTGCCTCGCATTCTGCATGCTTTACAAGATAAAGCACTTCTCATACACTCCAATACTTTCATATACAGTGTCCACATTTGTAAACATGTCAAAACAAGCACAGACAGACTGAGAGACAGACAGCGAAATCAAAACCCTGACTAAGTAACTGATGAACGGATTGATTTCGCATTTGAAAATCAACGGTCACATCACACTTACACAGGAATACGCTTAATATTATCCCATTTCTATAATCATTGTCCACTGACCATGCTTTAGAGTTTTACAACTACAGACTGTAGTAAATCTGTTTCTCTGCGTACTTTAGTTGTCCCCATTCTCGTTGTTCTTTAGCGGCTCCACAGGACCTCCACAGAGCAGGTATGATTTGGGTGGTGGGTCATTCTCAGCGCTGCAGTGACACTGATGTGATGGTGGTGTTGTAGTGTGTATGTTGTTCTGGTCTGAGTGGATCTCAGACTCAGTGCTACAATGACTCTGACGTGGTGGTTTCTGAGTGGATCAGACATAGCAGCACTGCTGTAGATTTTAAACACTGTGTTCACTCACTGTCCACTCTGTTAGACACACCTGCCTCGTTGGTCCCCTCTTGTAGAGGTAAAGTCAGAGCTGATCTGTTGTTGTGATGGTTTCCTTCATCAGTGGATACAGGACACTGCCCACAGGACAGTGTAAGCTGGATATGATTGGATGGTGGACTATATTCAGTCCAGCAGTGACACTGAGGAGTTTAAAAACTTGAGCAGCACTACTTTCTCTGATCCACTCAGACCAGAACAACATACACACTACAACACCACCATCACATCAGTGTCACTGCAGCGCTGAGAATGACCCACCACCCAAATCATACCTGCTCTGTGGAGGTCCTGTTGGGGTCCTGACCATTGGAGAGCAGGGTGAAAGAAACTAAATGTATGCAGAGAAACAAGTGGATTGTCTGTAATTGTAGAGCTTTCAAAGTGCTCCTGATAAAATGGACAATGAGTGCAGATACAAGGAGGTCATTTTGTGAATATACATTGTGGGGAAAAATAAATAAATAAATAAATAAATAAATAAATAAATAAAAAGCACTCAGACATTAGCCTATACACAACCAATAATTTCCATGTATTATTTAAAATGTTATCAATAAAATGCAAAATATAGAACAACTGAGGTCTTATGGTGGTGATGGTGTAAAGTCTGAATGAATGAGTAAGGCCATGCTGGAGTGCTACTTGCTGTTCAGCAGCCTAATGACCTGTGGAAAGTCGTCCCTAAGCCAGCTGGTTCTAACTTGTATGTCTCTATATATACAGCAGAAAGAACATGCTGTGGCTTAGGTGGGTGGGGTCCCTAGGACTTCCTCAAGAAGCAGTTAGTTTACAGCTCTACATGGGTGTTCAAATAAAAAATGTGTGTTTTTTTTCCATTCCTCACCACCCCCTGGAGAGCTTTCAAGACTGAGAGTGCTGCAGCCCCTATATCTATTTATTTTAGGGTATAGGGAAGAGTTAGATTTAATCCTTAATCAACATATACATGAAGACAGACAGGTAAATGAATGGATGGTGACACTTTTGGAGTGGTATTTGTAACAAACCATCCAACATCAGTAAGCCTGCTTTCATGAAGCAGGCTTACTGATGCCATCAATGCCATCACGTCCTCATAGAGGGCATTCCAGCATCTAGGGTGAAGCCTTTTCAGAAAAGTAGAGGCTGTTAGTGGAGTGCAGAGCAACAAATATTTTTTTTTTCCTTCAGAATCAGAGCTGAATAAGTAGGTGCCGGTTGCTGGACAAATAGTGTATTAAGATTTATTAAAAAGAAAACTCAAGGACATGTCTTATTCATTGCTTTTTCTCATCAATACCATGTTCCGATTCCTGAACAGAAGTTTGACCGACACACTAGAGTCGAAATACGATGGGGCGCATAATAAAATGTAAAAGAATGCAGCCGTGACCACGCACAAGAAAACCCCTATGAGGAACAGCCTTCTAGTTCAAGGGCAACAGGCTGATGGGAAGCAAGTAACAATGCATTCTCCCTGGTGGAAAAGAGAGCCACCCTTAAGGAGAATGAAGCAAATATGCCATGGATTGGATTGGACTTTCGCAGGCTTTTTGATGCCACAATGCAGAGGAATCTTACAGATGATTAGTGCTCTTACATGTCCTGGAGATTCCCTCATGTCGGGAAACATTGTATATGATGGCAGTGGAGAGGAGACTTGAGAGGAATAAAAGACATTCCTGCAATAAATTACACTGACAAATGGAAGATATCAGCTGCACTCAAACCTACGTGCTGAAGCTACGCGGGTGTTCTCTAAATAGCAGCGTCTATTAGCACGTCCTTAATTTAACAAAGTCTGCTGCAGATGTGAAAACGGATGAATGGAGCACTTCTTTATAGCAGGGTCTAGACATTATGCTCATAGCTGCGCTGACGGGGAAACGGGGGGCTTCTCAAATAAGGTGGCGTGTTAATGAGGACACCGTGCATATCTTTTAATGAGGGTCCTACAAAGCCACAGAACAATACTGCGGTCGAAGGAGCAAAGTTGCTCTCACCCTGGTTAAGGTGTTGCTGCTGGAATGAAATAAGAGCTCAAGAAGATGTATAAGAAGCCACCAAATCAGAGCAGAGCTAATCCGACAATATTAGGTTCTGATCTAACTAAGGGTCTCATAAGTGAATGTCATCAAATGCTTACAGTTGTGTTAGGTTTTACCAGAGGAGTGCAAAAATGTTGAATGTATCAATAGAGTATCAATCTCTCCATGTGATTTGGATCAAGTTTGCCTCATCCGTATGGAGACCATATATCCTCTTTTTCCCTGACACGTCCTCTTTTTGTGCAAAATGTGGAGGATTTTGCACTGATTTCACATCAGGCTTTGCTCATACAGTTACCACACATTATGTTGGCAGAAACAAATCTTTTTAATTCCTGCCTTTTCACCCCTGTTATTGATCTTTATGTGTTGGTCAAACTGCGTCCCAGCCCAGGCAATTGTCCACAGCCTAAAAATACCTAAAGGCTAATTATAGGTTTTTTTTTTTTGTTTGTTTGTTTTTTTTTTGTTTTGTTTTTTTTTTACTTATTTTCTTTTATTGATGTGTATCTACATTTTTGTTGATTTTAGTTTACTACATTATATGAACACAGCAGCTGTCCCTCACACTCTGTGAAAATTTAAACATGAACGGACCAATAGAAATGCTTCAAAATTATTTATTTATTCACTGTCTGTAATTACTTATCCAGTTCAGGGTCATGGTGGAGTCTACCTGGAATCATTGTGTTGCAGGTGGTAACACACCCTGAAGGGGGCACCAGTCCTTCACATGGTGACACACACTCACACATAAGGACATATTTTAGTCACCTATCCACCTACCAGCATGTGTTTTTAGACTGTGGGAGGTATCCAGAGCACCGGAGAAAACCCACACGTATAATACACCAAACTCCTTATAGACAGTCACCTGGAGTGGGACTCGAACCCACAACTTCCAGGTCTCTGGAGCTGTGTGATAGTGACACTACCCATTACTCCACTGTGCTGCCCTGCTCAAAAATTACTTGAAATAAAATATTTTTAATACATTTCTATTAATATTTTATTTAATATTCTCCTATAAAAGTTACTATTTTGGAGATACGTTTTTTTTTTGTTGTTGTTTTTCTTTTGCCTTTTTGGACAGTGACGATTTATTATTAAATTTACAATAGAGATTATTTGTAATGGTAAAATGTTTTTGTTCATTTTGTTTCGTTTATTTATTTATTCATATATATATACATACATATATATATATATATGTATATATATATATTTTTTTTTTGGCAAATTATATTTTACATCTATCCAGTGTACTGTAATTACTTAATTTATACTTGAAATGAAAGGAGATGATTTAGCAATATAGGTTTTTAAAGGAACCCTAGGTATGATTTGTTATTTTTGCTCCTAGGTTCCCCCACAGTTGCAGAGTGAAATTGTGTATGCACTTTAACAGCACTGTCCTGAAATCAAGTGGGAGGTAGGGTTCCTAACCTTTTCATTGTACAGTTTCTGCAGTGCTGAGATTGGAATAGCAACAACTGTGGCTTTATTATCTCTATTACAGGTCAGTGAAGCATCACAATGATTGTGAATCTGTCATTTTAAGGCAAAGCATTCTACCTAGTGTTGCTTTTTAATGCTATTGATTAGCGTTTATAAAAGGAGTAAATGTTTCTGTATTAATGTGCATTAATAGAGTAGGATTTCACAGTTAGTTAACTCCCTCATATCCTCACACAGACATGCACCCTGCTACTGTCTTACAACGTAGGCCTACTTGAAGCTTTCCCAGCCAAAACATCCTAAGCACTCTATTTTAAAACCCAAAAAATTGTCACCCTACTCATTCTGCAAATGTAGAAGTAGATAATAGACTTCTATAATTATGTCTGGAGATATCATATGTGTAGTTCCAGTCTGTGGACATTCAATGATCATAACTTTAGGGACGTATCGACTCCTTAATGGGTTTAATGCTGCAGAAAATTTGTACGAGGTTGAAGGAGTTATAAAGAGAAAAAGTTTACAGTACTATTCTCTGGAGTATTCTGAGAAACCTGGACCAGCGATGATACTCCAGCTGGTATATTTAATACTGCTATTACATTTGAGTCTTTGCCTGAACCCATTTATCTGTGAGCTAGTATTCCTCAGAGCTGCAACACTTAAAACAGACCTATCTGTTCCTGGAAGTGCCTGAGCAGGAGCATGGTCAAACCCACATCAATTAGCTACAAATCCTCTTCTTCGTCTTCATCTCCTAACACCGGAGCTCGTTGACTTAGCACTGAGCGGAGGCATGTGTGCGGAGGAGCGCATAAGGTCACTGAGTGTAATCCTAGCAGTGAATTTAATTTTCAGCCTGCACTACTTTCAAATTAAATCATTTAACTCCTACTTCCTAATCACGGCGTGAGGCAGATCCGCATGCTAATGGTGTAGCGATAGGCCTCACTGATAAGATGCGCTAACTTTTAATGAGAGTGAGAGAGAGAGCGAGAGAGAGAGAGAGAGAGAGAGAGAGAGAGAGAGAGAGAGAGAGAGAGAGAGAGAGAGCGGTGTTGCCTCTGGCTCTTCCTCTCTAGCTTTATACAACAGATCAAACAGGGCAGTTCAACACAGAGAGCACAATGTACCCTCCATACTGGACACTCATCACTTGAGGAAGATACATAAAGGCTAATTTGTTAAAGCACCGGACAAAGTTTCCTTTATTTGGTTGGCAGAGGCCTATTATGCCTCACATGGTCTCCAAAACTTAGTATATACTACTAAAATGAGCAGTCAGATAGATGTAGCATTTCTATGTTATTATGTAAAAATGACATTCATGATTTTAATAAAAATATTTAAGCAATTCTGAGGATATTTCCTCACCATTTGCTAGCTCTCCAGTCTGTTTGCATGCTTGGAACTGATTTAACTACAAATCATTGCTTGAAAAAGAGTAAAAACAAAAAATTAAAAAAAAGTTCAAAGGTTCAAAACATGAAACAAGACAAGGATATAGCTCTATTCTTGCTCCATAGGTGGGTAATATTGACTTATTGCTGTTCATGAAACTGACTCTAAATTCATAAAAGCACAAACTACATGAAAGTAAACACAGACCTAAAGTGCTACAAAACTAAACAACAATTTTCCCTCAAACATACCATCCCACCTTAAAATACACTGAATGTCTGAATGTAAACAAACCACAGAATAGCATCTCCACAATTGTAGATGTTCTCTTTAAGTTTATTCTTAGAGGTTGGTTGCATTTTTGGCCTCTTATGATCCAAGTGATCCCAAACACCTTGATTTGGACTTCTATGTTCTTGGGCTACCAGCTCATTGTTCTGTGAACCCCAGCAGTTTGTTGTTCATTTTACAAGTTTCGTCCTTTTGATTTATTTGCTTGTCTCAGTAACATCTTTCTAACAGTGATACGTTTTTCTTTTCAGACACACTTTACTGTACAAATTTCAATATTTCAAGCCAAGTAGGCTTCTATTAAACACACTACAGAATGCTCACTATATATAATCTCCATAGCAAAGCACTGCTGATAGAATAGAAATACCCAGAGGAAATAAAATCAAAAAGGCGATCTCTTTAATATATCAGCAGTTTCTCCTAGACAACAATGAGGTCAGATGGAAAGACAAAGAAGCATAAGTCTCCTGCTCCTGAGACAAAGACCTTAGAATTCTCACACGTGCCTTCTCTGGATTTTTAGTGGTGATCTCAGAAAAGTCCCAAACTGTGATTAGATTTTCCACATGAACTAAACCCTCCTTTATCTCTCATTTATCTCTTTATATATCTCCCATGTCATGTCTTTTCTTTGTCTCATTCTTTTTTCTCTTAAGGAATTTTGAGAGAGTCACTATTATGTCTCCTGAGCCATTAAAGAGCTACCGATGAGCAATGTTCTGCTCCCACCTTATATTAAGTGTCTCTTATAACTGTGTAGTTACACATGAACAACATATGGAGCAACAATGTAAGTACTAATTAATTAGTACCTGTTACAGAGGGATCACAGTAGTAAAGCTTATGTAATTACATATGTATATCAACTTCAGGTTTGCTTTTTGTAATTACACAAGTGGATCTTCACAGATGTAACCGCATATTCTTTCTTATGTAATCACACACATATAATAGCTCATGTGTAATTACATTAATAATCAGACTGGAACAAGTTATTTTTTTTTTTTATGAAATGATGAACATGTTGAAAATTTCCTGTCACTATTAGGGTACGTGTACTAAATAACTCTTAGTGTGTTATGCAATTCTGAAGTAATGGCATATATGTTACAATGAGATAAGTAGTAGTTTCATTTTAGTTGGTCTTTAATGATGAATTATCCCAGAGTAATTATGTAACAGTTATAATTTAAAATAAGTAGACAGTTCTTGTGTAGTTGGTAGCGCAGTACTTTGTGATTAAAGAAATATATAATGGGATATAATCAGGTTGCCATGTTACAACAGGTATTCCTCGTTTATTGTGTAAAAGTTACACTTTAAACTAAGTGGACAGTTCCGGTGTAGTTGCTGTGTAATAATTGAGTAGTAATACAGAAATTGTTCAGGGGTAATAATAATGCAACTCATTTAAATAATTAAAGCTGAAACTGTTATAATAAAATAAATTTTAGCTAACCACTTGTGTAATTACAAAATGCAAAACTGAAGATGATACACATATGTAATTACATAAGTTTTACTACTGTAATCCATCTGTAACAGGTGGATTACCCAGACCATCACACTAGCTTGCCTTCTTCCCATGGTGTATACTCTTCCTCAGGTAAGCAATGCGAACCTATCATTACCGCATGGTCCATTTCTGATGCACATGTGCCCAAAGCAGGCATTTGCTATCAGAGTAGCAAACAGACTTGCTATATGATTGGGCAACTTCCTGTCAGATCCAACATTAATATTTCAGCAGATCATTCTACAGTGCATCTCTGGGATTGGACCAGATGGGCTAGACTTTGCTCCACTCACACATTAATGACCTTATTGCCCATTCACTGGATGTCTGTAATTGGCAAACATTTTGTAGGTACTAACTGCTACATACTAGGATCACTCTAAAAGACCTGCCCATCTGGAGACGTACTGACAGTCTTCTAGTCATAACAGTTTGGCCACTATCAAAACTGCTATCAAAATCATACATTCTTCTATCATGTATCCCACTCTTTGAGAAGTGCTATGTAATAAGAAAATGTTATTAACTTCACTATTAATGGTATTAATGTTATGTCTGATTGTTTCATATACAGTCATTCTAAAACTCTAGGGTCCTGAGAATTTGAGATTTATAAAGCTAATCAGTAAATATTTACTTGCACAAAAAGTAATATATATAATTTCATATTATATGGAATTTTATACAAGCACCATGGTTATTGAGAAGATATTATAATTACATTTCATTCATTCATACATTCATACATTGTCTGTTCAGGGTCCTGGTGAGTTCGCAGCCTACCTAGAATTACTAGGCGCAAGGAATATTAAATTATTATTTATTTTATATTAATAATAATCTCAGATGACTAAAACTTGCAAACGTCTAGTATCTGATCTCCTGACAAGTTACTTTTTTTTATTAGAAATGCATAGCTTTTTTTTTTTTTTTTTTTTTTTTTTGTGCCTGACGACTAATCCTGTGTTTGATTCTGATGTTCTGACAATAACTACAGCATGAAGCTGCTCCCATTGAAGTCAATTCCACTGATGTCATAAATGAGGGCTGTTACAAAATAAAGCCATCAGGGATTCTCAGACTAATCAGAGCATCAAAGCACACTTTGAGTCATGTATGCCAGTCAACGGGGTTCGAAACGCAGTGGTTTTAAAAAATTGCAATCAGAGTACACTGGCTCATTATTCCAAATTCGTAGCAGTTCACACAAGCCAGATCTTACGAGAAGTCACAAATGATTATAATTAGAGTCTTAAAAACCATGATGTCCTAAGTGGCTACTGGATTGGATGCAGGGCTCTTGACCCTTCAGTTGGTGATAAGGTACTTCCAACTTAAAATTGGTGCAAGACAGAAATGTCCAATTGTACATGTAGAGCTTGTATAATGTCCTTGAAATGAAATGGGATGTTCTAGAATAGCTGCACCAGAGTCTATTTTTACCTTACCCAATGATAAGCAGATGATAGAGGGGTGTAAACCCATTACAGTATACCAAACCCCTCACACACAAACACTAACAAGAGGTTGTGAAGCAGAGGAATTGTGTTCTCTGGAGCAATGAACCACCATCTAATGTGGAGTTTGTGGTTCACAGAAGCAGGTGATCACAAATGTTTGGAGGCACTGCATTTCCCCCAGAAAAGTAGGGAACCATGAATTTACAAATGAATTTAAGAGTACTTGGACATATTTTGGTTTCACTTGCAATTACAACTTTTTTTACACAGTCCCCATCAATTCATGGCACCATAATGATAGGGACATTTGGCTTTACAGGTGTGTTCCATTGTTTCATTAGTGCAATAACATATTTTGCTTTTTAAAATTTCAAACACTTTTGGAGTTGCCATTGTTCAGCATGAGGACAAGACCTGTGCCAGTTAAAATCAAAGAAGCTATTATGAAGCTGAAAATAAAACACTATTAGAGACAGTGGTGAAACCTTGGGATTTCCAAAATCAACTGTGTGGAATATAATTTAAAAAAAGAATTCACTTGTTAGCTCATTAGCAAAGGGAATGATAGGCCAAAGAAGGCCTTCACTCTTGATGACAGAAGAATTCTTACTATAGAAAGGAAAAATCCTTTATTTTCTTTGTGACAGATCAGAAATAGCCTTCAGGAGGCAGGTGTAGAGGTGACTACTGTCCTCAGAAGGTGTCAAGAACAGAAAAACAGAATGGCCAGATTACAGTTTGCACACTAACAAAAAAATAAATAAATAAATGCCTGAAGAATGTAGAAAAGTTTTATGAACAGATGAGACCAAGGTTAAATTCTATCAGAGTGATAGCAAGAAGAAAGTGTGGAAACCAAAAGGAACTGCCCAAGATTCAAAGCATACCACTTCATCTGCAAAACTTGGTGGTTGGTGTGTCTTGGCTTGGGCATGTTTGACTGCCACAGGTACTGGCGCACAGTGCAGAGTATATACCCAGCACTTGCTAATGTCTATGAATCACACACTACAAGCAGCCATTGCATGCAAGGGATATGCAACAAAGTACTAGACATGACCTATCATTTGCTCTGCCCTGAATATTATGGTGCTCTGTAATGAGGGGGACTGGTTTTTATTACTATTATTATTATTATTTAATGTTGTAATTTGAAGATAGTGAAGCAGAAATGTGTGTACCCATGAAATAAAGCCAGAAATGTGTACTTTAATCATTTCCAACCTATTTCTAACCTCCCCTTTTTATCTAAGCTGTTAAAAAGGGTGGTGGCCATTCAGTTACAGTGATTCCTGATGGACAATAACCTTTTTGAGCATTTTCGTTCTGGCTTCCGCACAAAGCACAATACTGAGACAGCCTTTCTGCGGGTTGTAAACGACATCCAACTTGTTACTGACTCTGATGCACTCAGTATCCTTCTTCTCTTAGATTTGAGTGCAGCATTTGACACTGTTAATCACAGGATACTCATCTCCTGTCTCTCAGCTATTGGCATAAATGACATGGCACTTTCCTGGTTCATTTCCTACTTTTCTCAATTTGTTGCTCTTGGTACACACAAATCTTCCCCTAGTACTCTTACACAAGGTTTTCCCCAAGGTTCAGTCCTAGACCCTATACTATTCATCATCTACATACTGTCACTTGGTCAGATCATCCACAGCCATGGTCTTAATTTCCATTGCTATGCAGATGATACTCAAATATACGCGAGCTCCAAAAATACCTCCTTTCTGCCCCCTCTACCCTTATTTCCGGCTTTTGGGATCTGAGATACTAGATGCACGTTAACTTTTTGAAACTCAAAACAGAAAAAGTCTTGCTCATTGGCTCCAAGTCCATGCCACCAAAGATTTCTGATACTACACTTAACTCTGATGGTGTGGCTACAAAAACATCTCCAGTTGTTCACAATTTAGGTGTACTTCTTGACTCCTCTCTTTTCTTAAAACCTCATATTAAGGCCCTAACAAAACATCCTTTTTCCATCTATGTCATATTGCTGACCTTCATACCATTCTCTCGGTTAAGGATACTAAAATTTTTGTCCATGCATTCATCTCCCGTTTAGAGTACTGTAATTCTCTCTTCATTGGCCTTCCTTCTAAGACCATACACTATCTTCAGTATGTTCAGAACTCTGCTGAGTTCTTTCCTATTAAAAAAAAATAAAAAATCATCTCATATCACCCGTTTTCATTAGCTCCACTGGCTACCTGTCTCGCTCTGTATTCAGTTTAAAGTTCTCCTGTTCACCTACAAAGCATTGCGCAGTCTGGCACAGCATACCTTTCTGAATTTTTGCACCCCTACTGTCCTATAAGATCATTGAGGTCCTCTGAGTGCAGTCTTTTGTCAGTACCCAAATTCAAATTAGTTACCGCTGGTGGTAGATAATTCTGTGTGATGGCACCCAAGCTGTGGAATTCATTACTACAAAGTCTTCATCTTTGCTCTTCATTTTCTGCCTTTAAATTCCAGCTAAAAACCTACCTCATCTATCAGTACTTCTGCCCTTTGCAGTTATAAGTGTCTTCTGTTTTCCTTTCTCCTCTTTTGTGTAATGCGACCTTGGGTGTTAGAAATGTGCTAATGTTAATGTAACTTCTTCTTCTTCTTCTTCTTCTTCTTCTTATTATTATTATTATTATTATTATTATTAATCATGTTTGATTGGTTTTATTTAGGATTTGAAACTGTGGAGCAAAGGGGCATATCAAGGAACAAATACTTTTTTCCCAAATATTATGAACAGCACTGAGTTTTAGAGTCTGGTCCAATTTTAGGAATCTGGCCCAAAGACTTATACTGATATACTGTGGTGTGCTTTTCTGACCTGTTAATTGAACCCCGGTCTTCCATGTAAGAGCCAGCAGAGTTAACCACTACTGCTAGCCAACAACTCATATAGGATGACTCTTCTATGATGTCACTCGAAAGACTCGAATGATTGCATTCAGTCCACTCAAGCTGCTCTTGCTCATCTTCAATTCTGCAGGCTGATTGCACAATTGGTTGGGGTCAGAATGGCCTGGCTATTTTTGATTTGTAGGGCAGTGGAGATATGCTCCATTTCAGATTTTTCTTGGAGAAAATTAACAATGAAGAAAAGCCAGCTACACCCAGTAACATGTAATAACATGGTGTCATTTGGCTGTTAAATGTTTGGCTTGAAGCGAACGTGTTGTAGATGAAGTATTAAAGCCTTAGGCTCTGTACTATTTGCTATGGAACCGGATGAGATTAAAAGGTAATAAATGCCTCTGATGTGAAGTTAATTTGCTGCAGATATTTCCCCCTCTGGGGTGGAGCTTTTATATGGGAATGATGGGGGGTGATTCTGCAATGGAGACCAGTTCTTTTGCAAATAAAAATCAGGCCGTATTGTTCTGGAAACACTGCAGAAATACAACCTTAAATTGGTGTTGTAATGAAGGCGAAAATGAGGTGGACAGATATCTGCATGAGTCTGATTTATTAAGACATCACCAGGCATCGTAAACATGATTAACAGCAGGGGTCAGAAAACAGGCACACAGGCTAATCATAAGCACATCCATATTCAGACACCAGGAGAACAGGTCATCACAGAAATACAGGAAAACAAGTGACTAACAACAGGAAAACAAGGAAAAAACAACCGGAAATAGTGAACATGATTTAGAATTGCAGTGGTGTTTACAAAGTGTCAGTCAAAATAAAAACTATACACCTTGTTATCAGCTGATATTCCATCTATAGAGTGGGGCAAGGGTATTATTAGGGATTCTGCCCTTGTTTGCAACAGTGACAACTTCTACAGTTCTTGAAAAGCTTTGATCTAGAAGTTGGAACATTGCTGTGAGAATTTGTTTGCATTAGAGAGGTCAAGTGCTGATGATGGATGAGTAGTTCTGGATCCCAAATATCTCTCCAACACATCTCCAACACTCCTGAGGACACAGTACCACTACTCTACAAACATGCAGGGGGGACCCAGCTAACTGATGCATGGGCTTGAGCATGATGTCCAGAGCATCTTCCCAGATAGCATACAATTATACAGCAACATGCTGTATGACTTTACATCTACAAGGTGGATGAGGTAGTGTCTAGCAGAGTGGACAGTGAGTAGACACAGTGTTTAAAAACTCGAGAAGCATTGCTGTGTCTGATCCTTACACCAGTGCAACACACCACATCTGTATCACTGCAGCGCTGAGAATGATCCACCACTGAAATTTTACCTGCTCTGTGGTGGCCTTTTTGATGAAATTGGGGATTAGAAAGTATGCAGAGAAACAGGTGGACTACAGTTTGTAACAGTAGAACTACAAAGTGCATGTGCATAGTCACCAGAGCTGAAAAAATGTACAGTGAGTGTAGACAGATAGTTGTTTTTAATCCAGTGATCGTTCAGTGTATATTAGAGCACACAAGGTTTTTTGCACCTCTTACCACAAGATATTTTTTTCTTCATGGTGTTAAATGTGATAAGGAAGAAGCAGAAGTCTAGATGTGATGAGTGCTGAATCAGTCTCACTCTCAGAAAAACATGTCTGTCCCAAAGATAATCACTACTTTAGAGATCAGTGTGCCATACTGGACGCGTACTGAATTAGCGCTAATTTGAGCTACTTTGCTCCTTGTAAATACAGCATTAAGAATGGGCTTTTGTTGCAGATTTAAGGAATCCCACCCTGCCTTGTTCCTCCAGTAGATCTGCTGCTTAAAAGATTGTGGGGCTGAAGATAAGGCAGCCTCCTTGCTGCAACCTCAAGCGCTGAATCTATGTCATGAATGTATCGAAGATAAGAATATATTGTATGGTTATCAAGCTTTAAAATGATGTTCAGCTAAAAGCTGTCAGGTTCACTCTAACCTGAATCCATTTTAAAAGACAGCCTGATGCAGAGATAAGCTAATCTAAGCCAAGCATTTACTCTCCCATGGGGATAATAAACAGCCTAACCAACAGCACTGATATTTCCAGTAAGAACATTAGCCCAGTGTAAATCAGCACTGGAATGGTAGATAAGCTAAAGCTGCAGCTATGGATTTTATGTCATTTAGTACTAGTTACAAAGCCTAGGTGGAAATCACTTGTGTTGTGGCTTCCTATGTTCACTTTTAGATGCTGAAACTTTTCGGAAGTCTAAGCCAGGCCTCTCTTTAGTGTTATTTTTTTAATCAATAAGGATTTTGCAAATTGAACAAGATGATTTTAAGATGAAATGCTGCTGTACCTGTTTTTGTGCAATATGTATCTGGAAGGTAGTGTTGTAAAATTGTAGCCTGCAGGAGCTAGACTGAAGACCACAAAATCAACCAAGATTAATTACAAACGTAATTAGAAAGTTACTGAATCAATAGATTGTTTTTTCGATTTCCGCTGAAATCAATTCATGCAGAAAACTGTCAATGCCTTCTGAATGCCCTAGATACATCACAGATGGAGAATAACCTTAGCCAAGCCAGGTTACAGTATGTAGCTACTGACTGAGTCAATGTAAAACTGCTCTATTAAAGGTCAACTATATCTTCTGTGGCAAGCCTCTAATAAAAGAAATGCAATGTCTTTTACAAGCTACAAATGTCTGTGTGTAATTTAGTAAGGCTACACGCACTTGAATTAGTTTAGTGCTAATGTAATATTAGAAATCCCATAGGGATGCTAGCAGGAAATGGATTTGCCATAAAGTGAGGTGTTTCTCATTTTTTGGCATGGGCTGAACTCTCAGGTCTAGTTACTGATTCCCCACTGGTCTACACTTTTATAATATGCAGGGCTAATATAATTCTGCTACCAGCTTCTAGTAGCTGAAGTAAAAGTACGATGGCCGGATGTCCAGCTTTAAGACCCACTGTCCAGTTTTTCAGCTCCCAGTCCACTGTCCACATTAACAGACCCTTAACTCTCCTCCTATTTGGAGTGAACAAGTTAAATATTTGACTTTGGATTTGTTTTAGATTTTGTTAGTGACTCTCACAATGGCGGAAGAAACACTTTCTATTTAATTGGTTTAAAAGTGTTATTTGTGGTCAGAGCTCACCCACTGACTACTCCAGAAGCTACGCCCTCACTGTGTGTTTTTATTGGAGAGAACACCACAGAGGAATTAGATGAAAATATCCTCCAAAGTAGAAAGATATAATCACCTGAGCACAATTACAAAAGTCTCAACTCAAAACATACTAAAGAGCAAAGTATGCAGCTGCAGTGGAACATCTTATATCACCTATCTTTCGTCAGCACTGGAAGTAACAGTTCAATTGTTTGGATAAGTTTGGTGTTAAACAAAATGCAAAATCTCCACAATCAATGGTTTGACTAATCAAAAGCAACACAGCAATATAACAGAATGAAATTAATCGAACAAAAACAGATTTCTTTACTCATTTATATACTTGAGCCCATTGAAAAAAAAAACAAAAAAAACACCAGGACTCACACCTGTAATACACACATTTGCAAATTTGGACCAACAGGTCAGTGTCAGGTTGTTTTGTCACCAACATTTGAAATGCACAGACTGCTACTAAAATGAGCCATAAAGTTAGGATTATTGTTAAAGGCAAGTTTAGTGTAAATGTAATGTCTGATTCTGAGTTTAGAGTTAAGTGTAGGTTTAGGATTTAGACTCTGGGTTGTATTCGGAGGTTTTCTAGAATTTTGAATTTCAAGTACATATCCTCTAATATGCTTCATGATATGCTACATCAATACACTTCATGAAGAAAACATGATGTGTATGAAACTCTGTACCTAATTTACATTTTTGTGCGACTCCTATCAGAATCATATCCATATGTTTTACCACAGAAAGCGTGGGAACATCACGACAAAGGATTTCATCTCCAATCTGAAAGATTCCCTGCAAAAATGTTGGATGTGTCATATTGTGATCAATCCGAGGCTCTGGTGTCTTGCCATTGACCAGCTGCTTCCTTCATATTCACATGTCCTTGTGGGTGTTTTCAAGCAGCTGTTTGCTTCATAGTCACATATTCTTGTGTGTAGAAGAGGAGAATATAAATAAAAGTGAAGTAAATAAATGAAACCCATGCTCTGGCGAGCAAACACAGACTTTTGTTTACCAGGTAGACATTCAATAAGCTCATCTACATGCCCGCTGAGTGAGCCCTCACCCAGCTTCAATTAGCATTTCTTTTTACAAGCAGGGGGGAGTAATCGAAGCCCCCATTACAGGCATGACACATCGCTGGGGCTTTATTACCACCATGAATAGCTGTTCTTTGGCAGTGGTCATAACAGGTGGCAGAACGGGGCTCTGAAATGAGGCGAGCGTTTTAAAGATTAGCACTTTAATGCCATCCACTCCATTTGGACTGAGCACCAGAGCTGGCCGCCAATTGTTTACCTGGGCAGAGGGAAAGCACAATGTCAAGGGCGTTATTTATTTCTTGCTATCAAAAAGCTCTGGCTTGCAGGAAAGCTTAGAAGGCAAAAAAGCAGTAAACAATAGAATGATGTATGAATTAAACATTGTTTCTGACAGATACATTGACCTGTAACAAAACACAGGCCTATCAGATCATATTTCTCCATCAAACTGCACAACGGGATGCCTTTGTGTTGTGTTCACTGCCAACTTTTCTTGGGTGGAGATTAGTATGGTTAGGTATGGGTGGGGGTCTCTTTTCATATATTGTCTTCTGATAAAGTGTATATATCATAGAGCTGAGGACGACCTAAGAACTATTATATTGATTTATTCTGAAGTCTCCTATAGAACATGTGCAGCACTTACTAATATATGCGCTCTGTGAGATGTTAGTGAACACAAGACTGGTGGAAGCTAACATGAATATTTAGAGGTCATGAGTTATTTATTTATTTTTTCTATTTCATTTTATTCATGTATAATTACAGTAAGTTGTAAAGCAGGTTGCATTGTGGTGCAACAGGTAGATCTGCTGCCCTTGTAGCTCCAGGGTACTGGGTTCTAGCTTTGCCTTGGGCCACTATCTGGGAGGAGTTCTCCCTGTGTCTGCATGGGTGTCTTCCATGTACTATAATTTTCCTTCCTAGTGTCCAAAAACACCCAATGGCAGATGGGTGAGCTGTGTACTTATCCACAAGTTTGGGTGAGTGAGTGATGCCCTGTGATGGACAGGTGCCCCATCCAGAGTGTTCCTGCCTTGTACCCAATGATATTCTTTGGATCGACTGCAACCCTGATGTTAATGAAGCAGTTACAGAAGATTAATGAATGAATGAATGAATGAATGAATGAATGCTGTAAAACTGAAAACACTATTAATGAGTTGTTAGTTTGCCATTATGCCACTGGCATGGATAACAGAATGCACTAACAGATGAAACTAGGCACTTGCATGCACACTGTAAGCATTTGGCTGAGCATAATCTGGACAAATAGAGCCCCATTCAGTGCAATTGGCTTGAGTTGGGATGATATTTAAGATCCAGAACTAATCATCCAATATCAGTACCTGACTTCACTTATGCTCTCATGACTGAAAAACATTAATGGAACACTAGGTAGTTTATATATATATATATATATATATATACAGCTTCTAAATCATTGTGATGCTTCACTGACATGTAATAGGGATAACTACTTTGCTCTCTGCAATTCAGAAACTGCACTATGTAACTTTTGGAGTTGGGTATGCCACCTTCCCCCTCCCCCACTCTCTTGATTTCAGGACAATGCTCTAAACTGAGATCCCAGGAGCAAAACTACCACAGGTTTCTCAATTTCTCACAGAAGATGCTCCAAATGTTTAAATCCAGACCTCTTATAAAAGTTCCAGGCCAGGAGTTTACAGTGGCCTGTTGGTATGACACTATACCTGACAACTCCTGGGTCCTTGGGTTGTGTGTGGAGCTCCGCTCTGGGTCTGTGAGGAGTTTGGTGGGTTCTCCCTGTGTCCATATGTTTCTTCTGGGTGCTCCGGTTTCCTTCCACAGTCCAAAAACACACATTGGTAGGTGGATTGGCTACTCAAAAGTGTTTACAGGTGTGAGTGTGTGTCACCCAGCAATGGACAGGTGCCCCCTCTTGGGCGTGGTCCTGCCGTGCATCCAGTGATTCCGGGTAGGCTCCAGGCCCACTGCGACCCTGAACTAAATAAATGGTTACAGAAAATGGATGAATGAATGGAAGTGTAGTGTCTATTTCTGTGGAAAAGAGGGATAACCCTTAAATTTCAATAGAAATGTTTTATGAGCAGGTGTCGACACTTTTCTATTTTACTTAGAGGTCAGAATCCATACTTTTGTCCGAACTTTTCCTCTTTCTCAATTAGCTATGACTAAGGAATACTTTGATATAGAATACACCGTTCTTCTGTTGTCAGTGCCAATAACTGCTACTTCAGACCAAACATTCAAGTAATCTTCACAGTTGGACAAATTTGAGACCTGATATTGGCCAATAATTCCTTGTAAATTTGCATAATTCGAGGGAAACCGCCACCGGAAAGGCCTGAACAAGCCAAGATGCAGAGGCTTAGGATGAAAAAAAAAGAAAGAAAGAGAAAGGGTTTTGGAGGGATAACCGTTAGTTGCCTTTCGCGTCAACAGAAATCCTTGTCAAGTCGGAATTATTAGAGGACAGCAAATCCTGATTTAAATCTATTTTCCCTCGGAATGAGATGTAAATTAGCTTAGCCTTGATAGGATGTGAGACCCAAACAACTTAAAAAATGTCATGACTAAGGTGTTCCATATTCATGAGCTAAGAGGATTATCTCCACCGTCATAATGCTCATTTTGGCAGCGGCGCAAAGATAAAAGAAAGAAAGGAGGAAGAGCTGTGAAGGGCGGATGGGTATTGTCTGTACGCATGTGGAAACAGAAAAGTTCATGCTTTCAACTCTACGTGTTTGTGTTGTTTATTTCCAGTGACCTACCTTGCACCTGTCTGTTTTAAGGAGGCGTGCCACCCTGGGCTTATCTCGCCCGTCTCTCGTTTTTAATTGAAACGCGCAGCTTGCGTGTAATCGTTCGGTGGAAAAGATGTGCCTCGGCCCGGGATCGTAATCCTTTCAACTCCTTTAATCTGTCCAGGGAATTCATCCTTGCTTTTTGATCTATACTCTAATAACATCGAGAGACGCTGCCTATAATTTTATCACAACAGCTGCCATAGCTCACTCTTCCACCATTAGCAAAGGCATAGGTATATTGCCACACTGCTGTATAGTGCAAGCACCTTTAATTTTTTCATAAGGGGTCTATATATTATTGCGTGAACAGAAAGAGAGAGAGAGAGAGGGAGAGAGAGAGAGAGTGAGAGAGAGAGAGAGAGAGAGAGAGAGAGAGAGAGAGAGCACAACAGAGAAGTGCAAAGTGAAACAGAAGAAGTCGAGAGAGTAAGACAGACAGAGTGAAACAATACAAAGAGAGAAAGATAGAAGAGAGAAAGGGAGATTGTTTAAATAGACACAGAGAGTGTGATAGAAGATTGTGAGCAAGAAGAGAAAGAGTAGCAAAAGAGAAAGAGGAGTGATGGTAATAGAAAAAGTGTGAAAAAAATAGAGAGAGGGAAGAGAGATAGCTAGAGCAAGAGAGATAGTGAAGACAAAGTGAAGAGACAAAGAGAAAGAAAACTAGACAAGTGAGGAAGCAGAGACCGAGAGAAAAGAGCAAAAAGAAGGAGAAGAAGGGAGAGAGAGAGAGAGAGAGAGAGAGAGAGAGAGAGAGAGAGAGAGAGAGAGAGAGAAAGAGAGAGCGGGAGAGAGAGTGAGAGAGAGAGCGAGAGAGAGAGAGAGAGTGAGAGAGAGAGGCATGAAGGAAAGATTTGATTTCTACCGCATTGCAGGTTTCTGCTCTCTTTCGTATTTGAAATCATCTTGAATTCACACTGCATATTATCTGTGCTCAGACAGCCTTCCAGTCCCAAAAGCCTGGCTGCTGCTGTCTGTGCCTGGATCCTTGTTAAAACAATGCAGAGAGCGAGGACGGCTCATCGAGACAGAGCAAATATCAGCCGCTCCCAATCAATATTTGTCCTTAAATTTTTTAAAAGCCTGTCTGTTTATTTATTGAAATGTGAACAGTCTCTTTAAAGCGAGAGCTTCCAACAGTGTCAGATGTAAACTATAGCTCTATATGCTTTTAATACAGGAATTACTGCAGGAATTAATGTTTTAACCCCTCACATGCCAGGCAGAAGCATGGACACCTGCTCGTCCAACATCTTATGCAGGGGAGTAATAAATAGATGTCTCTTTTTTACTGCAGTAACAGCTTCCACTCTCCCAGGAAAGCTTTGGACTTTTGAAATTCCATGAGAGTTTGATGGCACTGAGCCCTGATATTAGTGTCATGATATTAGGGGAGGTGATATGTGAAGATTTGTTCTGGGTCACAAACAAAATCTAAGCTCATCACTCCAGGGAATGTTGTTGCTCTGCTGAGAATGCAGCCCAGTGCTGAGGGGCTTTATACACCTCTTTCCATTGCTTGGCATTGGGCATTTCTGGCTTTCTGGATGCTACAATTTTTCTTATCACTGTATAAAAGAAGCTCCATGTCATTTTCATTGTGCACTGCAATAGTACCCAATTGAGCATGTGGACACACTGAAAACAGAACAAACAAGCTAGTGGAAGTACTTTCAACATGTGTCTGGATGACTGTTTGGCATCTACACCATGGGCTTTGTGAAGAAGACACCTATAACGTATGCAGAGCAGACATTTTCTTGGTCCAAGCTTCCTGTATTCTTTGTCCCTGTTAGAAGCACCTGTTAGAATTAAATAGTAGCCAATAAACAAATGTCATTCAAATTTTTATTATTTACATTAAATGGTGTGATTAATAGGATTAAGTACAATGAATGATGTGATTACTCATGATTCATTGTATTAAACACTTTGCTTATTCACAATTACCCAGTTATTTTCAATAAACTACATGAAATTATTCACTTATACCAGATTAACTACATGAAATGACTGAAATAATCATGATGAACTACAATAAATAATGCAATTAATCAGGACTTACTCATTGAAATGATGTGATTAATGACTCACTATGTTAAATGATGCAATTAATCTCAGTAATCTTAAATTATATAATCATGGTTAATTGCATGAAGTGCCATAATTATTCATGATTAGCTACATGAAATGTGATTAATTGTGATTAAATACAAACAAAAACTCATAGGATTATTTGCAATTAACTACATGAAATTATTTAAGTAGTCAACATAAACTCCATGACATGACGTGGCTGATCAAAATTAACTAAATGAAAGGATGTAACTTATCTTTAACTAAATAAAATGATGCAATTATTCACAAAGTCTTAAAGGCAACATATTATGCAAATCTAAATTTTTGCGTGCATTTGTATTTCCACTTGGGTCTCTGCTGCTCCTATTGAGTCATTTGAAAGATTTTTCTGTCAGGAAACATATGCTTCTAAGAGCCATTTGGTTGGCTCCCTTATTTTGACATCACTATAAGGAAAATTGCATAAAATGGCACCACCCCTCATCTCCGTAAAATTGGGATGGGTGGGGCGTGGCCAGCAACTGTTTATTTGCATAAAAGTGACAGAGTCCTTAAACGGCTTATTCTGAAAAGTACTGAAACTGGCAAATAATAGAGCTGGTGAGATCTCTATGTGAGAGAGATGTTGTGCAAAGAACTTCATGAACATGAATTGTATAGCCCACAGAACTATTCTAAATTGTTTAAAAAGAGGTATAATATGTCCTCTTTAAAAGGAAGGAACAATTAAAAGGATAAATCAATATAAAGACAGTGATTTAATATTAGACACAAGCTGTGAGTGTAGGTGGAATCTACAGCCTTCCTCCACAGCTTGTGTCTAAAACTGGATTACTGTCTTGAAAAGGGGTGTTTCCTTACCTTTCTTTACTTTTGAGACTCCCTGTAAAGTATATATTATAACTATAAAAATGACAGATTATTATATGGAAATGTTGAATAGGGTAAAATAGTGTTACATTTGAAAGGTGCTGTTTTACCTTGGAACATCCTTCACGGAGCTTTATACCCTGAAAGCATTTCTGAAAATACTTTTCAGCCCAAAAGTTCTTCAAATTATCAAAAACAATTTAACTTTCTTGTGATGTATCTTTTAGAAGTACTACACTCTCCAGACGTCTGGTTCCCATCACCACCACTGTAAACAATTTGAAGTTCTGAGTTGATATGCAATACAAGACTTCACATCAAACCACTCTGAATGACTTTGTTTGCTTCTCGATCGTTTAATTATTCAGAACTTCAGAAGAATCAGGCTACGTCCTCTATGTTCAGAGATGTCTTAATCCTACAATGTACCAGTGATCTTTTTCTTGTTCATCTTTTCTTGTCCTTTTTTTTATACATGCAAAACACAATAAATGAAATACCCTGGGAGGGAACAGGGCCATACATAGGATATGGACACATTAATTTAAATATTATACATATACGCGGCACGGTGGTGCAGCAGGTAGTGTCACAGTCACACAGCTCCAGGGGCCTGGAGGTTGTGGGTTCGATTCCCGCTCCGGGTGACTGTCTGTGAGGAGTTGGTGTGTTCTCTCCGTGTCCGCGTGGGTTTCCTCCGGGTGCTCTGGCTTCCTCCCACAGTCCAAAAACACACATTGCAGGTGGATTGGCGACTCGAAAGTGTGTGTGTGTCTGTGTTGCCCTGTGAAGGACTGGTGCCCCCTCCAGGGTGTATTCCTGCCTTGCGCCCGATGATTCCAGGTAGGCTCTGGACCCCCCCCGCGACCCTAAATTGGATAAGCGGTTACAGATAATGGATGGATTATACATATACTTTTACATACACTATATGTTCAAACGCGTGGAAACACATTTTATAATAAAGTCTTAAGAGCATTTACAGTAGGAATTAGTAATTTATAATAAACTTGTGCCCCTACTTTGTAACAGCCAATTTTGGATCCTCAGGTAGTGTCTGAAAATATAAATCTGAACTGGCCTCCAAACTGCCAGTCATATAGTTATATTTATTGGGAAATAAATAAACTAACTAAATGTACATTTACTGAATTCATCTTAAGCATCATACTACATGTTCAGAACCACTGTTGCTGTGGTGGTAAAATTCCATTTTAATAATTAATTTATGTAACGGTTCTAATATTAACACATACAGGTATTAAACTTGCCTTCTGTAGAAGAGAATGCAATGTACCTTCAAGGTAGTACACAACTGGACTTTGAGGACCCCACTATACCTTTTGAATATATATTTGTGCTGCCTGTATCTTTAGCAAACAACAGTGTTCTTGTAGAGGACTTCCTTTCTGACAATTTTTTATGGAAAAGTGCATATTACACAAAGCCTGCTTTTAGCATCAGCTGTACACTTTCAGTGATCAATAAAGGGTTAACACATGATGCAAATGATACCAAATTGAACCTTAGGAAGGGCTGTTATTTTGTAAATGGCATAGGCTGCTCTAGCTGTTGTTTACAGCTTCTTTTTTACATAAAAGACCTTGACTATAGTCATCTAGTCATTGGATTTTTCCTTTATTCACTCCCACGATCCCATCCCTCAGCGGCATGCTGAAAAGTGCAGGCTGATTGTAACAAACGAGAGAAAGCCCGGCTCGAAACTTTCACCCAGATCGATCGCAATGTCATCAAGATAATACCATTCCCTTTTATGAGCGGAGGACTCGCAAGCTTACTGTCATCTTCAGTGTCAATCCAGAAGTTGCCCACTTCTCAGAAGTTGAAGGAGCGGTCAATAAGGAAGCGGATTGTGTCTTTAATTCTGTCTATCAATGAGCCGCATCGCACAGTTTCAGCAGTCAAATATCAGTAATCACACCTGGAGAAAGAGAGAGAAGGAGAAAGAGAAGAGAAGAGAAGAGAAGAGAAGAGAAGAGAAGAGAAGAGAAGAGAAGAGAAGAGAAGAGAAGAGAATTCAGACAGTGAAAGAGAAAGACAGAGAGAAAGGGAGGGAGGGAGAAACAGAAGGAGGGAATGTAAGTGAAAAGATGAAAAGGGAATCAGACGTTCACTCGAGTGAATCATTGCCTCCTGCTTGAGGAGCATGCTGGAGCGGAGAGGGGATAATAATAGTTTGGGAACAAAAGGAAAGCTTGGACAGGTACTTTAATCACTCTCCAACACTGGCCGGGTCTGGACACAGTCCACAGAGGATTGGCTTCCTCTGGTGTTCTCTGAGCTGTCCACTGGTTTGGATCCAGAGCGCTGTTTTACTCAATCACACGGTGCAGTCATGTGGATTACATTAGAAGTGAAGTAACCTGTGTCTATCAGGGCAGGGGTCAGTGTCTGAACACAGCATGGACCAAATGAGCCCACTCAGAGAAAAAAAAAAATGACCCAAAAGACAGCAGATGAAATAAGATGAAAGAGGATTCAGGTAACATTTAGGTGTCATATCAGTACCTCCAGCTTAAATATAGGGGGCTCTCAAAGGTCTAGGCACTGGCCCTATCACCAAGAGCACGTTAACTCCACCTCCAGTGATACTCCAGGCACCTGAAGCCAGGACTATGGCCTCTTCCTGTGAGGGTGGGAAGCAGAGCCCTCCCTTTTACCCTCATCCCTTAGCAGAGTGATAAATAATATGAATGCATGATGAATGATATAGCTTTACATATATGTATATGAATCATTTAGACCCAAAATAATGATATAAAAAGATATATTATTTTAGGCTACAATATAGCACTTCATAGCTTTATATATATATATATATATATATATATATATATATATATATAATTTTTCTTTAATATATTATCTTGTGGTCTCAAGAATTATTTTGTGTCCACAAAATATTACTTGTGGCCACAATATATCATTTATTATTTAAAAGCTACAAAATACTCGTAATGATATTATTATAATATTTGAAAACCTTATTTTTGTGCTCTTAATATTTTATTTTTTGGCCTTAAAATAGTATTATGTGGCCTTGATATATTATTTTGTGACCATGCCTTATTAAAAATAACCACCATGTCACCTTAGGGTCTCCATAAGTTCCCCATCAGCTCCAGGAAACAGACTTCAGCCACCACAGGTGCCACCCCCGTCAGGCTGCTAGCTGATTTGTTATTACGTTGTCAGTCCTGCACAGATTGGCCTCATCTGTCTTATAGAGAAAACTGTAGCAGAAGAAAGCAGGCTGGCACTGCAGGATTAAAGAGTCCATCCATGGCAAGCAGACAAAGCTCCACACTTAGAAAACTGAAATGAAATTGTGCCATTTAAATAAATAAACGTCACATCTAAACCAGTAATTGTGACAGCATTGCTTTTTCAGACATGCTCAAACACTGCAGGAGGAAGGAAAAAAAAAAAAAAAACAGCTCGCTAGTCAAACAAAACATAGAAAATATATTGCTGATAGTTGCACCACTGAGTGACTGCACTGCAAAAGCACAGAACCACATAGCATGGCTTCCACTCCAGATCTAAAATAGGCTCCATTTAGTTCTACTCTTGAAGAAGGGAATATATGCTCATGTATGCAGTTATCACAGCCCACTCGTTCCCACCCCGAGACCCACAGTCAGAAAAACACTGAACGAGAAAGCACCTGGAACTGGCTTGTCACTCACACACATATATAATTATTCACCCACTCAGTCAAATATTAACACATTCACTCACATATATAATCACTCGCGTATTAACTTGTGCAGTCAATCTCATTCACACTCACTGAGATGTATACTTACACCTACTCTCTTATATATACTCACTCACTCAGATATACATTATACTCATTTATACTCACTCACTCATCATTCACTCACTCACTCTCTTGCATACATAAACACTCATGTTTAGAGACTCTTTATCTCACATACTTGCTCACATTTAGGGACTTGTCCACAAGGTGGGGTTATTGTGCTTTGCATCAATGACACTTTGTTGTCAGTCTTTGTTGATTTTCAACCAGCCGTTTTGACCATGGCAAACCATGGAAAACTCCAGATCTGGAAATCCACTGCTCTGCAAAGCAGCAGGTATCACCAGGTGCAGCTCTTGAAGAGCTTATAATGAGCTGACCAGTGGGATCAGGAAGTGTTGGTTGAATATATGAAACTGGGCTAGGCAGTGGGTCATTGAGACTGAAGTGGAAAACCATAGGACAATTATCCCCAAAGGGGTAATGTGACCATACAAAAAGCCTAAGTCGAAACTAGTGAAACTGTGTAGAACTGATAGATGAACAGCACTCAGTAATTGATATTCAGTAGTTAGACTGAATTATTGTAACAGTCATGCGGTGACACCAGCTTATCCACATTCAAACTACACTGTGGGACTCTTTGTTTACTTAATTGTCTTTAATTACTTCCTTTTCTGTTGTTGGTCACTTACGGTGCCTTTTTACCGCATGGGTCTGGCTCTACATGACTCGACTCGGCTCGGCCTGCTTACAGCTTGTCACTTTTTCACTGGCACAGCTCCCCTGCAAAATGGAGCCAGAGATGCCACAAAACCCCTGTCCCTAGCAGGAAATGCTGCCTTTGAAATCCACAACAATGATGGCGGTAAAGTTAGGCACAGATTACTCTTTGTGTATTTGCGTTTTATTTTTGTACTAACAAGGCTCCATGCACCAGTTTTCACAGATCAGTTTTCCTTGTTGCATGTTTGGCTTTCACTGGGAATTGTCAGCTGGCATTGGCCCAACGAGCATATAAACATCTTCAAAACACCTCAAGGTAAAGTTATGGGTTGCTGTAAAATGTGAAAGCTGTTGTAAATTAAGAGATTTTACAAGCAGCAAGTGCCGGACTTGAATGAAGTCTGCATTTTGTGGTGATTGACATGGCTCTCTGGCCAATCAGCTCTCTGCACAATTTACAAGTCACTATTTAGTACTTCCTCTGCACGGTTGGAACCCAGAGGGAGCTGGGACTGAAAACTTACTCAGTTCCAGGGACCAGGTACCAGATTTGGCCAGTGGGAAAGCAAGAGAGCCATGCTGAGTCAAATACAGTCATGTAGGTTCCATGCAGTGAAACAGCGACATCAGGTTTCTTTACCACTTCTGACAAAAATGTTGCACCAAGATTATTAATCAATTAAATAGTCTGCATGCCGTCAGTTCTGGGTGAGAGTAGGATTGTGTCCCTCTGTGTCTTACTCTTATTCTTTTTTTCAGTAATATTGTTTTTTTTTTTAATATATGTCTGTGAAAATATATATATGCTCCTTCTGTGCTTCTGTTTGCTGAACCTATACCTTCACCAATGCATGATGGTTAGTCACCAAATCTAACAGCAGGGCCTGTTGGCCAGGGGAGTCTGTCTTTATCACTGCATCATCCCTGCCTGCTTTCACCACTTCTGTCAGCAGGGATTGTTGACTGAGGGAGTGCCAGTAGCTAGTAGCCTGATATCACTGCTGCTAGCTGCTGCTCATGATGACCAATGGAGCATGTCTCCTCTCCAGATAGTAGCCACTTAAACTGCTGCTAATGTTTACTGAGGGAGCCCATCCCCAGGGAGGAGCAGATATCTCTGCTGTTAATGTCGATAGAGGAAGCCCATATCCAGTTAGCAGCATGCTACTACTGCTGCTAATGTAATAATACTGCTGTTTTTTGTTGCAGCTGGTCTCAAGGTAGCAGCTGCTAACACTGCTGATGACAACTGAGGAATGCGCAAATGATGCGCAGGCGCGTTCTTCGACCTCAGAGAGTTAATTATGCAGCCGCTACTGCTGATAATGTCGACTGAGGGAGCCTGTCTATTATTGCTGCTAATACATCTACTAACAATGAACAATCAGCTGCTAATACTGCTGGTGTTGTTGACAGAGGGAGCCTGTCTCCAGCTAGCGGCCACTAAAACTGCTGCTGTTGTGGACAGAGGAAACCTGTGTCCAGGTAGCATCCACTAGAACTGCTGCTAATAAAAAACAAGGGAGCCTACTTCCAGCTAGTGGCTGCTAATACTGCTGGTAATTACAGTCAGTTTTGGCAGCCAGTTTTAACCTAGTGGTTCAGTGCAGTTCACAGGTTTGGCTGTCTGTATTGTGGTTTGTTATTTGTTTTGTGCTGTCCTTATTCTTTTCAGTATCTTCATTATAAAGTGACCTTGGCAATGAGCACGGCACTATATAAATTAATTCTAGTATTACTGTCAATAAATAGTGACTGAATAAGTGAAAGAAGGAAAAAACTCAAAGGCTAATATGAAAAGATGTGGTTCTCCTGCCTGGAACATTGGTCCCTCATGTATGTGAGTGCTGAGCATGCTTTCAGTGATGGATAAGTTTAATTGATTATGGGTAAAAGGATGCTGAAGAGCACATGATCTTCTAAACAAATCCAATAGGAAGAGAGAAAAAAAAATCCACAATAAGGCATTTCCCAAAATAAGCCATATTCAGAGCACTCTCAGACGTGGACAGAGCCTTGAAACTCAATCTTCTGTGGTTTGCTAGTGTGGAATCGGACGATAAAGAGGAGAATGGACAGCCAGATGGGCCCCTGGCTGGAGAAAAAGATACGGTGAAAAACAGGCCCTCAGTTATGGCAGCTGCTCCTGAGAGTTAGAGAGAACACAAGGTTGTCTGAATGAGAGTGGTCATCAGACAGCCCACTCAGAAGCTGCGCTGATCCCATCGGATGACTTCTCAGAAACATAAAGCTCAGGTCGGGAGTGGTGTTATTGCTGGATTCACTGATCTCCTGGCTGTGGATTTAGATTTCAGTGAAAGTGCGAAATTAATACGCACGACTTCTGCGTGCTAATGCCTTACTGTTAATGGAGCTGAGTGGAGCAGGAGGGTTTTTTGTTCTTCTCTAATGCTTTATTAGAGGATGACGTCCGGTTTGGAGATTACCTTGTAAGCTTATCAAATGCACCAGCTTGAGGGTTTTCTTTAAACACTGTGCTGTGTGACCTCATTGTTTGTTTTCAGTCAATATGCTGATTATGTTTTTCACTTTTCAGTGTCAAAATAAAAAAAATAAAAACATAGGTAGAACAGGTAGTGTTACTGCCACACAGCTTAAGGTTTCCCAGGTCCTGGTTTAGACCCTCACTTCAGGTCACTGTCTGTGAGGGGTGCCTTAGGAGATGCTCAGTCCAACAACACGTTTGTAAGCATATGTTGGATTGGCTTTGCAAAATTGTCCATAGACAAGTCCATAGTGAGCGTGTGACTGACAGGGTGAATGTGTGCTGCAGGGTCAGTTGACCGGGATGAAGCAGTTATAGGATCTGAATGAATGAATAGACGCATTATCACAGTACATTTGCATGGACACATGTTTGAATCATGGTGGAACTAAATAAGAAATAATAAATAAATAATGAAATCATCGTACCAAAAAAAAAAAAAAAAAAATCCGGTGTCACATGCGTTGATTTGGCCATAATGCAAATTAAAACAAGACAGGCCGGATGCATTAAAACAAGTACAAACCTGCAGGAAATATAAATAAATGAGTAAATAAATGTTATCAACAGACCGCCATATGATCCTGGCACACTAGGCTTGGCCTCTGGGCCAAAGATGCATAATTCCATGTACTTTTTCATCTACGTTATGTTCTTTTGAATTTTGATGAACTTTATGAATCCAAGCACGCTGGACTTGTCTACTGCAATAGGACATCTGCAACATAGGGGATTAGCAACAAAATCAGCAATAATGCAGCCTCATTCGGCTCGTCCATCCGAGCATTAAAGCATGTCTTAGACGCTGCCCATGCGGCTAATGCCTCTTAATATCTTGTCTGATCTAAATGGAAATTCAATTTGGTGTCACGTTTCATGGCGAAGATATGCCGAGGCCACATGCTTGGTTAGATAAGCTGACGGAACGATCAGAACGTGTGGAGGTCAAAAGCCGCATGCACTTTGTCAGCTTGTGTGTGACATGAATGAGAACATGAACATCACTTTAAATAGTGTTATAGTATATTGTTGCTGCTGCCTACAAAGTGATCATATTTTAAACAGATGAACACATTGACTTGTGACATTAAATATGGACTATTTTAACCTGACACCCTCAACGTTACCTACATTTTACACAGCTTTTGGTACATTTAACCCATCCATGGCAGTGACCAAACACATACACTGCAGTGCAGTAGTTGCAGTGAGCCCACCTCACACCCACAGAGCACATCTCAGTATCCAGGAAACAGTTGAGGGGACAGAACCAGTGAACCTTTATTCCCAAAACCACCTCCCTAACCTTTAATTTGCCCCCATTTCATAGCAACACATAGGACTTATTCTATCTGATCATATCAACATCATCGACGTGTAACAAAGCATCAGTGTGTGATCCCCTTTCACTATTATAACAGATTTATCATTAGAATATTACTGTCCTGATTCCAAGCTTCATAACTCAAAAGATGCTTAATTTACACTTCATACATTAGAGTGCATTTTTACATTTCCATCCAGAAATAAACAGCAGCTCTTCCTCTACACAATCCAGGACAGTGATAAGACAAATTTAGGCCTACTCCTTAGACAGTCTCCTCATATCTTCTCACCCAAACCAAAAGGGGACATATTATGGCCCCTTTTCCACAAGTCAGCACAGTTCCCCCGTGTCTGAAAGAAATCTCTGTGACAAGCATTGATCAAAATACCACAAGGTTCAAAAAACACAGCACTATTGTCCCCGTCTTAACAGCCATGTTCAGAATGTCCAGTTTCAGTAACTGTTGCTTTAAATGAGAACAAACCACTGTTTATTCTTACGTTCTCAGTTACATAATTCCAGCGCTGTGATTGGAGTTACTTAGACTAGGTGGTAGTACAATTCTAAAGTCCCTACACTTGACTTTAGAAAGGGAGCAAAAACAGAGTCACTCATAGAATCATGTTTTCTGACTTGGGCAGTTCATGAAAAACAGACTGGGTGTCTTGTTTCACAGTTTGTGGGCTGGTAGGCTCCAGAAGTTTTTTGATTGTTTGTTTATTTTGGGTGTTTTGTTTGTTTGTTTGTTTTTCTATAATATGTCTTTTGTTTAAAAGAACACAATGTAAGATTTGATGTTTTTGCTCCTGGGCTCCCCCTATATTTACAGAGTGCAATTCACTTTTACCGCATTCTCCTTAAACCAATGTGGAGGGGGAGGGAGAAGGGGTGGTTTCCTAACCTCCTCCAAAAGTTACAGATGCTCTATTCTCCCTGTTACATATTAGTTGAAGAATTGCAATGATTTTGAACCTACCTTGTTAGAATTAAAACAGATGTCTTCATACAAACCTTTATTGAACATGTCCCTCAGATTTAATGATGTATTGAATGGAACAGCTATTTACTTTTCCCATGAAAGAGGGGTGAGGACCCCCTGTGCTCCCTGTGATTTCTTAATACTTTATAATTGTAGTTGTTATTAAGAAACTACAATTGTACCCAGATTCTACTTTGTTCAATCTGTCCCCACCCCTTTTTTTTTTTTTTTTTTTTTTTTTTTTTGCTGTACATCTCTCTGAAGCTTCCGTTCTGACTGTGGTACTGCTCGGTTTTAGTTGCATTTCTGTCTTCATATAACTGCTTGGCTGCTTCTGGTGGGATTTTTCATTTTCTCTTTACCAACTTCTGCCTTGTGAGGCACTGTGTTGTCACAAGAAACTCACCCATAGTACACATCAAAATACACTTGAGGTTGCTGGATTGGACACAGTCATACTGCATTTCACTTCATTTTTCATCATATCACGCTTAAAAGGCCATGGAAATGGAGAGAGATCCACCCATCACAGAAGCTGAATGAAACTCAGAAATGTGTTGAAGAAGTTTAGTGCACAAGACCATGCTTTAAAACCTGGCCGAAATAAGACTAGTGCTAGTCTGAGGTTTTTTTTTTTTTTTTTTTCTGTATATGGTTACATAAGAGAGCATGAAATAAGTTATTAAGCTCCTGTAAATGATTTCTAAGGCAACACAATAATCAAATAACACCTGCAAAGGTCTGTGCTGTTAACTAACTAGATTGTGGAAAGAGAACAAGGACACATAGTGTCTTTGATGTGATGCACTGTATAGCACCCTCTTGTGGAGCAGAACCAAAACATGAGAAAATAATATATTAGATGTACAACTAGGCTTTATGGTGTTTTCATTAAAGAAAATTATAAATAAATAAATAAATAAATTCAAAGCTTTAAATACACCATGTTCACAATAACATATGATATTATCCCCAAACCAGAACAAATCAATGCGCATAATTTAGCTGTGCTTTTTCCTTAATGGAACTCATTACAAATTTTGGGACAAATAAAGTCTTCACTAATTTTGGGTTATTTTTTATTCAATAAAAATAGTGTATTCTGTCATTTTTAATAATATGCAAAATTTACCATAAAATGACAAAAGAGAAGTAATTGTATATATATATATATATATCTTAAACAAAAAAATGCCTTAAAACCTATTTGTACATTTAGTAAATGAATGAGTGAAGTGTAAGAATTACAAGCAAATTACGTACAGTGCTTCACAGCTAACAGATATATCACAATTACATATGAACCATTCGGCAGTGACAACTAGTCACAAGTAACTCAGTAATAACCCTGGATTCATGTAAGAGAAAAGCTGTGGCTTCTAATTGTTTGAAAAGCACTGGTCTTATATAGGGACAGCATAGTGGCTAAACAGGTATTGTCACTGCCTCACAGCTCCAGGTGCCTAGGCCTCCTCATTCCTTGGGTCACTACCTGTGCACAGTTTGGTTCCACATGGGTTTCCTCCAGCTGCTGTGGATTTCTTCCACAATTAAAAGATACATGCTGGTAGTGGGTTTGCCTGTGTGTCCACAGGTATGAATGTGTGAATGACTGTGCCAGTAAGTGATGTCCTGTGATGGACTGGGTTTGTGTCTAGGGTTCCTTTCTTGTGCCCAGTGATAAAGCCAGGAAAACTCTACCTGTGTGCATGTATAGAGTTGGTTGTAAAGTTTAGTGAAAGTGAGATAAAGGTCTGGGGTTGTTTTTTTTAGAGTTGAGGCAAAGCTCCTGTGTTCCTCTGAAATTCAGTGTTAACATCACATCAGACAAATACATTCTTAAGCATTCTACACTTTCAACTTTATGGCAACAGTTTGGGGAAGGCCTTTTCTGGAACCAGTAAAACATGAGGACCTGAAAGACAAGTTTAATGTGAAGGACCTCCAGTGGCCTGCACTGAGCCGTGACCTCAACCTCACTGGACAACTTCCAAACTGCCTCTGGAAGAAACATGAGCACAAAAACTGTTTGTCAGGCACTTTATGGTGACTAACAAGCAAATGGATTCCCAACAAGCAAATTCCTTCCTGGAGTAGTGAAGGCTGTCATGACTGGAATAGGGTGAGGGTAAACATTGCGTATCATCCAGAGCCTACCCAGAATCCCATGGACCCATGGACATTTTGGCACAACCAGTCCAGTTATCAACATGTGTTTTTTAATTGTGGAAGCAAACTGAAACAACTGGAGGAAACCCATGCAGACACAGGGAGAATACACCCTCTCTGCCTAGACACTGAAGTGGGGAACACAAGGTCCACCAAGTCACAAACAATGCCAAATAATAGTATATATATATACCGCATACCAATTGTGTGTGTGAAAATATAATTTGACAACAAAACCAGCTATGGGGAAATATATATATATATATATATACCTACCATGCCTCATTTATTAACTGCTAATCATTATTCCAATATTTAATACAATTCTAATTTGGTTTTGCCTCACATATATCAAAGTAAGGATGGCTATAAGGAAGTCTCATACTGATGTGAAGCTGCTTTGGACTTGTGCGTTTTTAATGATGAAAGTAAAGGCATTTTGAAATGCGCCTAATTTCATCACACGCTGGAGTGCATCCATCACTGATGACTGATAGAGCACTGTGTCTTTCATCCGCAGTGTCTACACATGACTAGGGATCAAAAAGATATTAGCATACGGCTAAGAAAAGCATATAGCGTATAGCTTATGCCCTTTGCAGCAATTCTGAAACACTGTTAGCCCTGTGTCCTGTCACACTGAGCTGACTGAATACAATACTGTTTTATTCACAATTACACCATGTTTAGACTTTAATTATGAGAGGAAATGCAGGCCAGACAGAACTGACAGCTTCCTAAAGCAAACAGTCACTCAACTGTCAACGGCTCCTGTTCTACATTGTTTGGCGCACAGTGTAAAATGACTGTGAAGCTCTATTTATAGTATAATCATAAACTCAATTATAGCAATTTTATTTCATAAAGAAATTTGAATAATTATAATGTAGACTGCTGGAATAATAACAAATCATCTGCGTCCTTTTGGTCTTGCAAATTGACTTCAGAATAGCTCCAGGCTTATTGGACCACTTTTCTTTTTTTCCTTCTTTACTGCCTGTCTGTCTTTTGTCAGTGTTTTTTTTTCTTTCTTTCTATCTTTTTTACTTTTTTCTTTCTTTTTCATTCATCTTTCTTTTCTTCTTTACTGCCTGTCTTTTTTGTTAGCATTCACCTTTTTCTTTCTTTTTTCAGCCTCTTTCTTCTAGTCAGTTTTTGTCTGTTATCAATTATTTTTTTCTTTATTCATTTCTTGTTTTAGTCCTAGTATGTCTTTCTTTCTACAGTCATTGTCAGTTACATCAACTTCACTGACCATAGAGCCGGGATATTTATTTTTATTGCATATTTTGTTAGATCGCTTTCACACTGTTCTTCAATGGTCAGGACCCCCACATGAACCCCATAGAGTAGGTATGATTTGGGTGATGGATTATTTTCCACGCTGCAGTGACACTGAAGTGGTGGTGGCGTGTTTGTGTGTGTTGCTCTGTTATGAGTGGATCAGTTGAGTTTTTACAATCTCACTGTCACTGCTGGACTGAGAATGGTCCACCAACCAGAAATATCCATCCAGCAGTGTCCTAAGGCAGCGTTCTGTGCTGAGACACTGAGGACGACCAACACAAACCATGCAGCAAGGTAGTCCAACAATGTAGATGTCTAATAGAGTGCTAGTGTTTTTGTCCAGTGTTTATAAACTCTAGTATCACTATTGTTGCTATGGTTCCATCAATCCTTCATTCTTTTTTCTTTTTCTCTTTCCTTACCTATTTTTTCTCCTTATTTTAAACATAATAAGTTCAGGTTTCTGGAATCCAATTATTGCTCCAACTGGGCATGCTAATAACGTCCAGAAGAACACTCCAGAATGTATGTGTGTGTGTGTGTGAGGAGTGGAGAGTGTGAAGTCGATTTGGAAGAGGGAGAGAAGGGTGTGACAGATTTGATGGATGAGATCTTGATTTGCTAATGGAACAGATGTGAGCTCTAATTGGGTGGCTGAGAATCCAAAGGCATATGGGGCACCTGCCAGTTAAAGAAAATTAGACATTAAGACTAACATTTCTGTTTCTGCTTTTGATGAATGCTCTGCGGTGAAGTGGAGCATTAAGGTAATCAGTGAAGATGTTTGGGGAGACACTAACGACTCAGTCAGAGGAGCAACTAATATTAAAACACACAGTAATCCGCAGCAGACACATGATCAGAGCACACGCTCTGGTCCCATCTTCCAGAGGATAGCGCTGAAGATTATGCAGCAGTTTGATCATTACTCAGCCGCATATAGATCAAATGGGTCCTCAAATGGAGGCCAAGAGCAGAACCAACCCAAAAGCACCAATAATGCTCCTTTTTGTGAAAGTGTGCATGGTATATTACTCCCTGGAGTTTCTTGCGTGCTTTGATGCCAGACCTTTTCATTTTGCATTAAAAAAATCCCCCCAAAAAACTGCATACCGTTTGTCGACTCTGCCTCTTAAGCACAGCGATTAATCAGAATTATTAACTGAGAAATTAATTGGCCTCCCCTAAAACTGAGGAAACCTGTTATCTGATCCTGAGAGGAATAATGGAGGATGAAACGCTCCTTAATACTCAATTAACTTAATGAAGATATGGTGATTAAAAGGTAGAAGAGGAAGAGAATGAAGATTTTTTGAAACCATTCATTCTTTATCGCTCATTTGAGATGTTTACAGAAGAAAAAGAAACTCTTCACTGATCCAAAAGAGCAAAGGTTATTTTCTGTGTTGTTTCCACTGAACGGTCACTGGATTAGGAACACCTACCTTTGTATATGCACTCATTGTCCATTTAATCAGCTCCACACAGGAGCACTTTGTAGTTCATTTCCCCATTTCACCCTGCTCTTCAATGGTCAGGAACCCCACAGGAGTGCAGCATAGTAGGTATGATGTTGGTGGTAGATCATTCTCAGTGCTGTAGTCAGAGTGGGGACTGAGTTACCAGAGCCCCAAGCAGGGGGAGGTACATTGAGGAGTCTGGAATATTATTTTCCTCTAAATATAACTATCATTTAAAGATCACAATAAATGTTGCTAACCAACGGAAATGTAATGATTTGGGTAAATATGTTGGTTGATTGATGGATGGAATTTTGTGTCATAGCCTACATATAGTGTCTGAGGACAGGCACTATCACCCTTTGCACGAAACGGTTTAGTGCACCTTCACCGGGTGTTTTAACTAGGCCCATTTAACTTAGCGTTAATGCAGCTGAAGTGGCAGTGCGCGTTGTATCCATGCTATGGAAGATGATGCCCAAGAAAGCTAAATCCGCTTTTCAGAAAAGAAAAGAGAGGCAAGAAAGAGACAAAAAAGAAAGGACGGAAAGCAACTGCTAACAAACTTCTTTCCTAAGAAAGGTGAACCCAAATGTGAATGCAAATAGCCTGCATTAAATGAAGTCCTGTGCTTATAAAATGCTTCAATAGCACCACGAGTGTCAGTGCTAAAAACTGGATACCACAAAATTAAAAATAGAATAAAATTAAAAATATGATGCCGTATCTGTATTCTCAGGTAAAATCTAAATACATTTTGTTTACAGAGCCTACAACACCATTGCAATCGTATACTAATTAGAAAATTACATTACTACTTATTTTTTGCCATAACATAATTAAAGGTTCATATGGATAGGCTTTCAAATTAATGGCAAAACTAACTTGTGAAACAAGTTGGCACAGACCGTCACAAAGGGTGATGCCACCAAAGGTATAGTTTAACATCATGGGGGGGTTGTGGTTGTGGGGGTCCCATAGGCACTGCTTGTGAATAGGGCCCAGAACTTGGTGCTATGCCCCTGGCAGTAGTGACACTGACATGGTTGTGATGGTGTGTTAGTGTGTTGTGCTGGTACGAGTGGATGAGGTTACTCATATTTCAGTAACACATTTACAGCATTTGCTTTTATTACAGTTTCCTTCTTTCAAAAATTCTTCTTCTTTTTTAGGGATTATTTTTCACTCTTCCAACATGTCTCAGAAGTTGGTTGCATTTGTTTGTGAGACCAAAGATTAGCATATATTACTAAAAGGGACCCTTCACATATTCAGAATATTTGTATGTTATGATTAATTATGATGTGTGGTTATTTTATATTCGTTAAGTGAACTCCAGTCCACTGGTGGCGCCGTTATACTAAATACACTCAAACACTCTGTTATGTACCTAGGATTAAGATTAAGTGCTTAAGAAAAGTGCTACAAAGTGCTACAAATGCATTCATTTATTCCTTCATTGTCTCCAGAACCTACCCAGAATGATTGGGCGCAATGCAGGAACACATCCTGGACAGGGCACCAATCCATCACAGATTGTAGTGAGGATTTGGCCATGAGAGAGCACTGAGCCATGAGAGATTTAGTGAAGTCAGGTACTGATATTTCCACTGCTCCACAGCCCACCAATGGAGGGCTTTGTACCCCTGTAGCTGATACTTTGCATCAGGCATGGTGAACTTAGGCTCCTTACACTCTGTTAGCTGTGCTTTTCTCTGGAGCTTAAGCAAGCTGTGTGTGTGTAACTCAATGCCTGTGTCAATAATGGGGGGCACCTTAAAGTAGATTAAAGGAGAATTTCCTGCTAATTGGATAGGGCTTCTGGATACCCTGATGAACAGAGGATATGAGCAGGTATACATTATAAGCAGATCAGACATACAGTGGATCCTATGGTTTTTCAGCAGTGATAATGGGTGAAAAATGAAGGCTTGCAGTGCAATCAGAAATGTGCTGGTTAAAGCAGAACATGAACAAAGTGCTGAATTGTTGCACATGGAACAGCTCATCGCTTTAAGGAATTTTACATGAAGCATATGTACAGAGATCAGATCTCGGTCAGCGTTCTACGCTCCTGTACCATCAAAGAGAACAGGTAAAGACGCTGACTATTTCTACCACTCTGGGCCTTTGCTGAGGCTTGCAACAAAACTGAGACCCTGAATCTGGTTTCATACACATTCCACTTTTACACTGTGTTCATGTACCACTCTTTTAAAACAGAGGTGCATTGTCTAAATGTGATGCTATCTTCTGGGTTCACAAGTTCAATCTCTGATGCCCTCTGCTATGTGTGGGTTTCCTTTGGCCAATATATGTCATCAGTAGAAATTGTTTGTATATAGAGTGCATGTGGTCTGAAAGTGGATGTATTTTAACATTTTTCTACACTTCCTGGTGTCTTAATGAAACATCTGTAACATGCTTTGTTCAAAATACTACCAGGAAGAAGCACTACAGCTTTGTTCTAACCCTGTATAACCTAACATTTTTTGGGCACCCTTCCACACAAAACAATGATGGCACACAGAAAGTCTGTCTCTGACTAAAATCCATATAGCATATAGTATTCCCTCTATATTGAATTAACTAAGATATAAAACAACAATGTACACATGCAGATAGCACTAGATTTCAGATTCCCACTTAAAACTATATATATATTGAAATAGAAATATATATTGCACTACTAAGATCAACATTCATTAATTTCATGACTTATGTAGTGCCTACATTGGTAGTATTTGCGCCTCTTTCATGCTTCATGGTTTTTTGATGGCTATCTGTCACGGCTGGGCAGGGAGACGAGGAGAGGCACGTACACGCAAGGAATGTCTTTATTACAAAACAACCAAAACCAAAAGAGAAAACAAACACAGGAAAGGAGGCAAACCACTAACTACATTAAACTGAACAAGACTAGACAGGAACAGGCTAAGACTTGGACAGACAGGAAACAGCCATGAACCGGGGTAGACAAGGGTAAATGAGAGACACGAACAGAAACCAACATTTACACACACAAGTCCATCCAAAGGAGCACTGCAAACAAAGAGGTTTAAATGCACAGGCCAAACGTGGAACACTTGGAACACTAATGAAACTAATGCAGGGGACTAAGGCGGGGCTAGGGCGGAGACAATAACAAAACAAACAGAGCCTTGTGCTAAATGAGCACAAGGTGGGGAAAACAAAAACAGGACAGGAAAGCATAAGACAGGGCAAGGGCATGACACTATCCTTAAGAAGTACTATGTCGCCCTACTAGACTGTCAGGATAAAGCATCCATTTTAATATTCATCTGAACAAGGATATGTTAAATGACGGAGGGAAGAAAATCTTAATTCTTATTCTCAATTCTTATTTTACTGCACTTCTGTAGGTTTCGGCTTAGAATGTATCATTTTACCCCATATTTTCTGACTTTGACAAACCACAAAAAACTGACTAGGTTGTTTCATTTCACAGTAGGATCCAGATCCCTAGATGAATGTGGACATGCACCGAACAAGTGCTTTTTTTTTTTCTTTATTAATTTTTATAATAGGGCGGCATGGTGGCGCAGCAGGTAGTGTCGCAGTCACACAGCTCCAGGGACCTGGAGGTTGTGGGTTCGATTCCCGCTCCGGGTGACTGTCTGTGAGGAGTTAGTGTGTTCTCCCCGTGTCCGTGTGGGTTTCCTCCGGGTGCTCCGGTTTCCTCCCACAGTCCAAAAACACACGTTGGCAGGTGGATTGGCAACTCAAAGTGTCCGTAGGTGTGAGTGTGTAAGTGACTGTGTGGCGCCCCTTCCAGGGTGTATTCCCGCCTTGCGCCCAGTGATTCCAGGTAGGCTCTGGACCCCCGCAACCCTGAATTGGATAAGCGCTTACAGATAATGAATGAATGAATGAATGAATGAATTTTTATAATACGTCCCCTGTAATATAAATGTCTCAGTTATTCATGCAGAATGACTCAATAAAAACCTCTAAAACAAGTGCAAATTTGGGACAAATGTACTACAGAAAACAGACAAGAAATGATTTTATGTCAGTTCTGTCTCTATGTCTTTTATATCCCTGCACTATTGCCATGCTAATTACCCTTCCTTTCATCCAAAAATGAGTTTGCAAAGTACTGTGGTAGACTGAATAGGCAAAATTGATGGGTTCACAAAAGAACAGGCTTTTCAGTGAAGACCTCAGCAGCATTACTGAGGACCACCCGGCGAGCTTGTGGGGTAATTATACTGGTGTAGTCTTTGAGGAGCTGTCCAGTGTGTGCTGCTCAGATGACGCTAATGCAGGAGCCTCCGGAGCTGGGCCTGTCTGTCCTGAAGAGCTCGGTAACTAGAGATGAACCTTGACAGGAGGAGTGTGTGGTAAATAAATCATCCCCATTCCTCCTCGTCCCCAACAGAAGAGATTCAGAGCACTGCAGGGATCATGCCAGGGGGCTACACACACATACGCACACACACACAAACACCAGCTCCGTTCACTCACCCAAAAAAAAAAAAGACAGACCTGATCTATCACCACATCCTAGTTGTTTTAAAAAGAGGTGAATTCTCATGAAGACATAGAGCATGCACACAATATTCCCTGTACATTACCTGTCCAAACATTAATAGACACCGGCTTATCCAATATTTCTATTAAAATCAAATCATTGGCAGTTTGTTACCCCTTTACTGCAGTAACAGCTTCTCTGGAAACATTTCTGTGAGGTCAGTTCCACTGCTCCACAGCCCAATACCAGAGGGCTTTGTGCAATAAGAGCGCTGTGACCTCAGGCTCAGGTGCAGCTTCTCCAGAACATCCCATTAAGTTTCATACTGTGCTATGGAGATTAAACACTACATTGACTACACTCTCAGAAAAAGAAAAAAAAAAAAAAAAAAAAACTGCTGTAAACACAATATTAACCTGGAGAAACAAAAGAAAATATTGAGATTTTGAATGTTACACTTAGCTTAGGTTAGGTTTAGAGTGATGATTAGAGTTAAGATAGTCTCAGCCACTGATGCTCCGCCCATAAGAGTCTGATACGTTCAGTCAGGATTTTGCCCGTTGGATTCTGATTGGCTGTCTGCACATTCGCAAACATTGAAAACTATGATAAATAATTCAGTTAATTCAGTAAAATATGTACAATTCCTATTACAATCCAGCTGCAAAACCACCATGACAGATCTTTTACCATGCAATAATTATAACTGCCTCCAATTACTAGTTGAAGATATTATTTAAATCCTGAATTATTTTTAATAGTTTGAGAACAGTGTATTAGGAGTCTTGCTCAATGACTGTCAGCCAACATGCCATCCAACCATTCCTAACAGTGCCATTAAGCACCATTAATAAACAAGTAATAAGAAAATGTTACTCTTACCCCCTCTCTACTAAACTTACATCTGCTGATCTGTTCTCTCATTACTTTCACACTACTTAATGTTCATTTTTAATATGACTTTTACCCAACAAGCAACTCCAGGCATTAAATCCTTTGTCAGAGCATGAAGATCTCCAGGTGCAGTGTTTGTATGATTATACTGAAAGTGCTCTATTTGCTATAATTATCTCACAAACACAACAAGGCCTTTTAGCAGGTCAAATTAATTAAATACTCATTTTGTCAAATTGATGTGTTTAAATGCACAATCAGTGCTTTTCAAGGTTCGACATCTGAGCGTTTTGTTGCCTAAACAAGTCTTTGATAACACAGAGTGGATGGTGTAGTAGCTCAGACACCTCTGCCCTTTGAACAATTCATATGTGGATTTTAAGTGTTTTCAAACACATAGTAACTCTGTTTCACAAACAAAAGTGTGTGTCAGATTCACTCACCTGGTTCCATAGTCCTGAGCACAGTGTGGGAGGATTTTTTCAATTCACAAAGGGCTCAGAAATATTTATATTTATATAAAGCGACACAATTATATTTATTGGAAATGTCAAGAAAATCTTCAAAAATAGGTCTATGTATCTCCAAACTACAGTGCGCTATATATAGCTCCTTTCCACTGATGGCATTGTTTTGCTAGATCTTCAAAATCTGTGTTATTTACCCAAAGGAAATTGAATTGATGGTCCTCACCTCAGGAGTTACGTCTGGTCGTCCCGTATCTACATGGGTTTACTCTGTGCTATGTTTTCTTCCTACAATTCCTAAAACACATGCTGACAGGTGGCTTGGCCTTGGAAAATTGTTCACAGGTCTTAGTGTATGAGTGAGTGTGTTATGCATTGGGATGGACTGGCACCTGTCCAGGATGTGTTCCTACCTTGCACCCAAAATTCCAGGTATGCTCCTAATCCTCAGGACTCAGTCTAGGATGATTGGAACACAATACATTGGATGATACTGGATCATTAGGCTCAGTAGCTGTACTTCACACTGTGTTGCATGATGAGTGGACCAATAGAAATGCTCCAAAATTACTTGGTATAAAATCTTTTACACTGACTTCTATTGAAATGTAAGTGTTTTTTTCCCCTTCTCCCATAAAGATACAGTTTTGGGAGATGTTTTTCATTGGACAGCAACAATACGTAAAGTGAACTCTGAGCAAAAGTCTGAGCATTTATTTTTAATGTATGCTTTCAGTATGCCCAGTTTAATGACAGTACAAGCAACACATATTTTAAGGCCAGAACTAACCATTGTATGAATATTAATGTTATTAATTATAGGCTTTTATGGGAGCAGTGCTGTAACATTTGCTCCCCGAAAATCAGTGGGTTTTAAAGTAGATATATTCAGTTTTAGTTTTTAGTGAGACAACAGCTGCATGCTGTTGTGGAAAGTCAAGTACTTTCTCTTTCAGTGTTATCTAATGAGCCTGCAATGGGTGTCAAAATGACCATTTATTTTTAAACGTTTAGAAGAAGAATCATTAAAGCAGAATGACTTGATGGATGTATACAACCTTGAAATAGCATCTTAAGTCCAGTTCTGTGTACAGCCTCTATACCGAAGGCTACATTCTATCTCATTATTCTGTGCCTCTCCTAGCTTGGCTGTACTATTTTTTTTTTCCAAGGCACTTCCAGAAAAAAGGGAATTCTCAGAGTGACAATTCTCAGCATAAACAAAGTCTGGAGGCCTGGCATCATGTCCATACTAAGTGAGCCTTTTGTTCTAGAGAGCTCTGTGGCTGATGGTGAAAAGGGCTATAAGTGAATGGAAGCGGCTGGGGGAAAAGCATAGCCCACCAGGCCGTGTTTTGGCCCGAGGCGAGTCTGCCAGAGCTGACCTGAGAAGCAGCGCTTGGACACACCCGCTGAAGTTAACAAAGGCGGGAAAGAGGATGGGGAATTTTTGGAGCTGACATGTATTCTGGAGCAATGTGGTGCCACCAAAACATGTCTTCTGTCGAGCCAACTGAAGAGAATTAGAGCTTGAATGGAGGTAAGTAATATTGAAGCTAAGAATATACTGAAGTAGCGCTTCCAATTTTCCAGATTAGAAAAGCTGTACAGGATGTTTAAAGAAAGGTCATTCAGTAAAGCTAAGCTTACATTTGATTATTTTACTGAAAGGGCCCATTGTAAAACAGCTTTCTATAATTTGAAGTCTATGCTGCTCTAATGTCAGTATTAAAGCCATAGATAGCCCACGTATTAGTATCATTAGTTTATTATTTGCATTAGGATCATCAATTTATAACTTTCAATACAGATGTTCCTCTTAAAGCCACAGTAAAGAAATTCACCATTGATTTTGCAATAATATCTCAAAGGTTATTGCATATATATTAAAAACAAAAACCCAGATTATACCTAACATATATATGTCAATATGAATCATAGTTATTTCACATGCAGAAAGAGTGTGGCTGCATCCCAATCGTAAATGTTATACTAATTCTAACTACTCTTTGAATATATAGTATATATTACAGTTACAAAGTTGTTATTTAAAGTTGAATATACTATGAATTCCACAGTGCATACATACACTGTAAATTCACCAGTGTGAAATCAACAATATTAACACTGAGAGTGTTAAATTATTACACTAACAGTGTTAATTTAACACTAATAGCGTTGATTTAACACTGGTGAATTTACTGTGTAGAACTAATCAGCTTTAAATTGTTGTAGTGATGGACACTGTTGACCCACAATCCAGAAGGAAACAGGAAGGGAGGAGCTTCTCACGTCTGAAAAATGTCTCTGTCTCAAATAGTGCCAAAGTCATATTATTAAGATTAGTATAGAGTGCTATATAAAGGTATAGTATTAGCGTTTAGCACACATTTGGGATGCAACCGGCTTCTGTTACTATTCAATAAAACACATCAGGCAGGGTGTCTGATCCCCTCATACCAGCACAACGCACAATAACACACAGCCACAATGTCAATGCTCTCTGAAAATTATCCACCACCCAAATCATACCTGCTCTGTAGTGGTCCTATGGGGGTCCAGACCATTGAAGAATAGCGTGAAAGGGAGCTAACCAAGTATGCACATCAACAGATGGACTCCTGTTTGTAACTTTACAACTATGATGTGCACACGCATGTTCAGTGAACTTGATAAATTGTAGAATGAGTGTAGAAACAAGGAGGGGGTTTTGATTTTATGGCTGATTGTTGAAACAGTACATTGCAAAGTCCATGAAAAATTAGCCACCATGCTAACTTTAGCTCAACTGAAAACAGTGTGGGCTTTTAGATACATAACATAATGGATCATTCTTTCTGTGCTTGCTATGCAAGTGTTAATAGGGCCTCAAATGAACCATGAAGCCCAGACAAACTCATTTTAGAAGAGTCATCAGTCTGAAATAGTGATGAAGGTCCAAGTATGATGACTCCTGGCCTGAAACATGCCTGATGGCAATCCTCTGCTAATTAACAAGTCACCCCTGAATGTAAATGACTGTGTTAGCAGGGAAAACACTCGTATAAGTGCAGAAGCAGGTTTGGAAACAGCTCTTTTAAACTAAAGTTAACATTGAGAAATGGATAGACAGAGTTTGAAAACAACAAGGCTGCCTTTTAAAATCACGCCAGTCAAGGGAAGTCAATAAGTTGACTGGGAACGCTGCATGGACAGCGTGGTTATTATTCTGAGCGTGTGTTCGAGTTTACCACGGCTGCCTGTCTATCACCTTTTGTTAACGGAGAGACTTTGATGTCTGAAATGGAGCTCTTGTGTGGCCAGCCTAATGAGGCTTTAGTCCCGGGCTGCCTGCTGGTGGGATTGAGCTACAATTTTGGCAGTAGGGCCAAGCGAGGGGTCAGCTAAGAGTCAGGCCCATTATGGGCGGGTTTCATTAAAGGAGAGTTTGAGATAGGCCCTGGCAATCATGGTGCCACCATCACTGCCAGGGCCTATCTCTCACTGCTACTAATGATGGCCACCCTTAACGGCCGTCCAGCACAAAACATTACCACACGGCCGCAGTAATAGAGCAAATGAAACTGTCGCGAACATTCACTTCTGGAAACGTGAAACCCGAAATGCTAAATCGCCCACGCTTTAAGGCAATATGAAATTAGATGACATTTGCATGAATACAGATGGGGTTTAAAATGGAACCAATACTGGCTGTTGTGACAGTGGACAAGGGCAGCTTTTTCATTCTCTGCCCTCAGGCATTCCTTTACACCCTTTCCTTAAAATGACGACAAATGGAAAAAAAGGAAAAACTTTCATCCATTCCATTCCGCTACAAGAACCCTGGAGTTACAGGGGAAATCATTTTATTAACACCCCCTAAACTTTATGTCTCAATGTCAGACCTACTTTTTTAATGAAGATGAAAATCAGCACAAGATACGGGTAATAAAATGAGTACCTTTACTACAATCTGATTGGCTGACACCCATTCACAGCCATTGTAAAATACCTGACATATACACAGATGACTGCACACACATCTGTTGAATTGTGTTGTAAATGTACAATGTTATTAAACCCTATTGTTCTGTTCATGTGCTTCAGTGGCTGCTCTGTCCTAACACTAGGCAAAATTTGACTTGATGACCTTGGTTATTTGCCCTCTCAACAGATATTCAGATTGCCCTCTGTCTCTGTTAAGTGCTTCCCAGATAAGGACACATTGCCTGAGGAAGATCTGAAATGGATTGGATGAAATGTTATATAAAAATACTGTTTTTTACTGCCATCTAGACTGCCTCTGCTATATTGAATAATAAACACACGCTCATTGTTGGTGGACCTGGCTTTATAATGTAGGTCAGCATTTGAATATAATTATGAGGAATAGAAAATGGGTAACACCAAAGTTGAAAAGCATTTTCCACAGGTGTGTGTGAGTGACTAGGTGAGTGTTTGCTATCATGTAATGGACTGGAGCCCTGTCCAGGGTGTTTTCCTACCTACCACAATCCTGATCCAGATGATGTAATTACATAACATGAATGAATGAATGTTAGGCAGTGCATTTTGTGATTATTGAAATTAACTAAAATACATGAATGTGAATACAGAAAAATACCTTCAGTTTAGTGGTCAGTTTCTTCTACAGGTTTTCTGTCTCTGAATCAAAGTATGATGACATGTCACATTATGCAAATAAATTAACCAGTTCTCTCACCCACTGTCCCCATCCCCGGTCCTGGAAGATAGCATCCACTTGCACTTTGTCTTACTGCATTCCATCAAGCAGTATTTGCCTTCTCACGATGAAGACATGTCTTTGTCTTGATAATAGTACCTCAAATTAGCACTAATGTTTTTAATTACCACCCTGGACACAGTAATAGGAAGACTCCTAAGGGAGTCATTGCTACTCTGGGTTCAGCACTGCAGAAGATGGTAGGAATACCCCCTTACCCAACCCCCACCTCCTTTGATTCCAATAATATACTGTAAAAAATAATAACACTAGGGGGAGCCCCAAGAGCAATTATTATATAAATAATAACTAGCTAATAGTTCCTTTAAGAATGCCCGAGGCCTGGTAGATGAAGACAGATAGAGAGAAAGGGATACAGACATTGAGAGAAGTAGGTAGGGCTGGAAGGAAAGAGCAGAAGAACATGAAACAACAGTTCCAAAATTATCTGAGTGCATCCAACAATAAAAGCAGCATGGAGATTCTTTTATACAGTTAGGAAGTGTATATATAGTGTATAGGAAACACAAACATCACACTTTTGCACCTAGGAACAATTTAACTGTCCTCAGGACCAATTTGATAAAGCAGATAAATGCAGCCTCATGATACCTGAAGTACAACAGGGTGAGTCTATCACTGGATACACTGCTCAGGATGTTTATGATAACAAGCAGACTTTGTCCGTCATACTGAGGGAAGTTATTTCATTCAATCCATCCCAACTCCGTCATTGCCCAAGATGTTGTACCACCTTTCCAAGGGCACTCTGGAGTATGAATTATATCTGGGGTGAAGGATAAATATATCCCCTTGACAAGCTGTCTGCATCATGTTTGTGGGAATGTAATGCTTTATGCTCCGGAGTAGGCCTGGAGCCCAGCTGGGTTTGGGTTGCCATGTCACGGCAGAGGAAACCTTAAGCACGAAGGCTTTTAGTGTCGAGTCAGGAGTGCACCCTGGAGAAAAGCAGGGGAAAGCAATGCTTCCAAAGGGAACTGAAGATGTGGTTATTTATTAGATGAAAATTCACTGAAAATTATATATAATCAGGTCATTTTTGGGGCTTAAATACCTATTATTATATGAGTGGTAATCAAAAATCTAAATATAATAAACTTTTATTTGTGTGACACACACACACACACACACACACACATATATATATATATATATATATATATATATATATATATATATATATATATATATATATATATATATATATATTTTTTTTTTTTTTTTTTTTTTTTTTTTTTTTTTTGAGCAGAGACCTTGAAAGGCTCCAGAGGTGGCATCCCCCATCTCTCTCTTCTCTCTCTGTTTTTTCCACTTAAGAGGTTTAGTTTGGCTCCCCTGGCTCAGGATCATCCTATTATATCATCTGCCCACAGTAATTTACGTCCTGTTTGCATTGTCCTCAAAAGCCCGATACTTATAATTCTGTCTGAAGGTACATTCTATTGACTTAGTATTTTAAAGCAATCAAAGCCATGGCAGAAGTAATAACGGGCGAGGCCACGTGGTCTCACCTCGGTGGAATATGGATAAGCACTCATCTGTGAAAGTGTTTGCTAAACACATTTATTGGACGGGCACCGCCGCGAGTACCAGAGCGTGACACCCCATGAGATTTTACAAATCCAACACGTCCCGAAAACCCCAAGGTGGGAATGGCGCTAATCATTAATCTATGGATTCTATGGAATCTATGGAAATTGTGGAAGGCAACTTATCTGGGAAATTTATTAAATATATATTATGTAACATGTCAATTAGCAGGGTTTCATCTGGGTTGTGTCGCCTGAAAGTATGCAGAGGCATGAATGTCTTATTTAAAATAAAAATGTGGGCAATCAGGGGGTCTAGGATGTCACTGCACGCTGTAGCATTAAGATATCACTTCTCTAAAGCAAGGATCCTAACAAATGCTCCACTATAATTCACAGTTCCCTTACCTTCATGTAATAATTTTTAAAAGGGATCATATTATACACTCTTTTCAGAAGTGAACACAGTTCCCTGGGGTTTTAGTGAAAGGTCGTTGAAATGCTTTGGTCAAAATTACAAAAAGGATCAAAAGCACAACAGCACCATTCCCACCCTAAGCAGCCCTGTTCAGCAATAAAAAGAGAGGCTCAGAAGCGTTTTTTTTTTTTTTTTTGCTGTTTTCGCTCAGTTGTCTTCCATCTCCATTTTTGATTTCACCATTTTGTTGGCATGACCTTGACTTTGCACTCTCACATAAACACAGGTGCAGAGCTGAGAGTGGAAAATCTCAGATGAGGCGGCATTACATTCAAACAGTACAGAGGACAGTTCTAAATTCACCACACTTGATGTCAAAATTTTGATGTTTATTTATCCTATTTTCCTATTATTTTTATATTATTATTATTAATAATAATAATAATAATAATAATAATAATAATAATAATAAATTAATGAATTAATTAAATTTAATATATCCTAATTGGGTTGTGTGAGTGAATGTGTGTGTGTGTGTCTGTGTTGCCCTGTGAAGGACTGGCGCCCCCTCCAGGGTGTATTCCCGCCTTGCGCCCAATGATTCCAGGTAGGCTCTGGACCCACTGTGACCCTGAATTGGATAAGCGCTTACAGATAATGAATGAATTAATGAATAATTGGGTTGTTTTGTTTCAAATGTAAATCACATGCAATTAACAAGTGATATTTTCCTCATAATATATACTCTTTAATACTTGTAATATAAATATCTACAGCAAGTAAATACAAATATATATATATATATATATAGTTAATATAGCTATATATATATAGTTAATATAGCTATATTAATATAGTAATCTAGTAACTATTCCAGCAGCATGTAATTGGCTTTGAAAAACTGAAGTGGAAAAATAAATAAATGAAAAGTCTCAGCAGGACTGGGAAACTGCATTTCACTACTGCACTCTCCAATCCATTACAGTAAGACTTATTGGAGCAATTAAGTTTTAGGATGTGTGAAACTCTTTGCTCTTTTAAGGTGGTGCCAAGGAGCAGAGAAGGGATAGTTCTAAGGATGTTAGCTTTAAGGCTTGTATCTTATTAGCACACTTAATAATAGTAAAGGGAGTTTAAAAAAAAATAAAAAAAATCTATGCTTAACTAAGTGGAAACAGTTTGAAAAGTCACACTTTGCTCTCTGGGGTTTCCACCTCTGGATTTCTCCTCTCCTCATGATGCACACAAGGAGCCTTATTTGTAACTTACGGTTTGTTTAACTAGGTGATCCTCCTCTTGGGATCTGAAATCTCCTTTTCTTCCCAGAACCTAGCCACTTGGAGCCCCTCTAAGGCACTTAAAGCCCATGATTAGAACCTAATGGAATTCATGCTTCCATATTATCTTCCAGTATTTAAAAAAATTCACAGCTTTAAGTCATAGGGGAAGAAGTGCATTACGGTTATCATGTGTCAAGAGACAACAGTCTGTGCTGGATTAGAATTAAACAGGGTTTTCCTGGCATGAGGATTCAGCCAAAATGAAGTTCTGTTTGCCTTTGAAAACAGCACTAATATAGTTTTTAAATAACGTAATCTCCTAAATCCCTGAATACTTTTTTGTTTAGGCCCTTGAAATTAACAGATTATAACGCTTTATCTGGCCCAGCAGACACTGAGTCCAGCTTGGTCGTGCATCGCCTGACTATAAGGCACCAGCCATCAGGATACGCTGGAGCATGTGACTTTCATCTGGCACAAATTAACATTTAGAGAGAGTGAAGGGTTTGTCATTGCCTCTGGCAGGTGAAAATCAGTTCTCATGGCAGATAAATACACTCTACTCAAGCTTACTTTATCGTGCCCTGCCTCCATTGTGCTGGATGCTGCCTGCAAGACACTGATCATAGACAAGTCGGCATTAAATCCATACATATCAGCAACACCAATAACTGATACTGCGGTGTGAAATAACCAGTTAACAAGAGCCACAAGGTCAATACGTGTCCACTTGCAACACCGTCTCTGGCCGTCCAATTTATCTCTGCTAGGTCCTCACGCATAATCGCCTCCGTTTTGTGTAATGATTTTCTGGGAGGTACAAGATATAGCATAAAACCTTGCAGACACCTGTTTGCCAAATATTTCTTCTGAAATGAAGGCTGAAATCACAGGGAGTTTATAATCTCTGTGCTCCAATAACAGTCTCTACTCTTCTAGGTTGGATTAACACTGAATATTGAGACATGGCTGTGAGGATTTGATTGCATTCAAATATAAAAATATGACGGGTTAGACCGGTCAACTTCTCTCTTGAAAGGTCAGTTAATGGATGATTGGTTATGGATCACACAGGTAACTCTAAGTCATCCCAAAGTTATTGGATGGAACTTTGTCACCCCGGACACTGCTTCATAGCCCAATGTTAGGAGAATTATACCCCGAATGGTGGATATTATTTACAGTGACCTTATGCTCATGTACAGCTGCTCCAGGATCCCATTCTATTGACAGAGTTTTTCTAAGGAGACTTTATGGCGAGTAAAGGAGTAACTTTCTGTTTTCTAGAAGTATAACATATAGGAGAAGGGAGAGGAACCAGTGATCATGAGGTACATAGTATAGCTTGGATAAACAGAGTTAAGGAAAGGTTCCTGGTTGATGCCGTGGTCTAAACATTGGCCCTATCAACAGGAGACCACTGGTTCCATCCTCGTTGATATAAAATTGGCTTCTCTCTCCAGGTACACAGCATGGTGCCAACCCTCATGGGCATCTGTCAACTCATGATGGACCTGGGCATTGGGTCCTCTCTGCCGGTGGTGTTGCATTAGAAGCAGTGTAAAAAAAAAAAAGAAGGCTGTGGTTGATGCTCCATGTCTCTGAGGAATCATGGGTTTTCTTTACCTTTGTATTAGAAAATGGCATCATGTGTGATGGGTGGACTTCAGCAAACAGCTAGCAGGGCAGAGAACGTTAATTATTGGGTATAAATTCAGCAATATGTGGGTATAAATCCACTTAAACAGGATAAATCATATTCTACAGTGGCAAAATGTGAGTAGAGATATCAGTGATAAAGGCTGTAAGTGACATTACAGGTTATGCTAAACTTATGTTTGTCATTCATTCAGTCTTTCCTGTTTTATTTTTAAATTTGTGAGAAATCAATGAGACTTATTTACCTTCACTGCTGCCACCTTCTGGGACCACCGACTATATTCATGGTTTCTACTTAGTGGTTAGCTGCCTGCTCTCACTGCTGCTAGCTGCTGCTAATGTCCACTGAGAGAACTTGTTTTCATGGCTGCTGCTTGGCACCTAGCCCACCTATTATCACCAATGCTATTGGCTGAGACTGGTGACAGTGGAAACCTATTTTCATTGCTGCTCCTCAACAGGTACCACCTGCTAATGTCAACAGAGGAAGCCTGTGTTCATCACGGCTGCTCTGCACCACTGGCTGTCTGGCTGCTTACATTCACAGTTGCTATCGGTGATATGCTGTGCTGTGCCGCCAGAACTGTTTTTTTTTTTTTTTTTTTTTTTTTGTCTTTTGCTGTTCTTTGTACTGATGTATGCACTTTGGGCTCTTGAAAAGTGTCATACAAAGGTTATATATTTATTAACAGTGTTGTTATTATTATTATTGTTGTTATTCTTGTTAAACACAGCAGGATCAATAAGGCATGGAGCTTGAGCAGGTTGCTGTGAGCACAGGAGCAGACTGGAAATTTCAAGCAGCAGGTTAGGAGTTCAAGTGGAGGCTGGCAGCTCATGAGGCTGATTACAGATCAAGAGAGTCAGGAGTTCAAGTGGGACATGATGACTGAATGTTCATTAAATTGTCTGGAGCTTCCGGGTGAAGTTGTGAGAAGCTATGGCATGTAGGTTATATCTATATAGACAGACTGATACTTGAGATGAACCAAAGGTCATGTGGTTTTGAAAATGATTTTGATTTTAAAAGTCAAGTGATTGTAAACATTTCAAAACTGGAACTGGAGTGTTTTCATTCCAAACTTTCTATTTAAAAATCACTTCATTTAAGTATTATTCATATTGGTACATATAGGTATTGTATATTTGTAGTTAAGAACACCATATAACAGTGCTATATCAGGTTGTTCTTTTATAACATACATTCGACATAAACTCTATGGCAAACAGTTTGTGGACACCTGCCAATTCCACCTTCGTTTTGGAGATATGGATATTGAAAGTTAGTTTGTGCAGCAGAAACAATGCCTACTCTTTGAGAAAGGCTTAGACTAATGCCATTTCAGCTCATCCAAAGACACTAAACATATTCCATCACTATATATTATATACATTATATATATATATATATATATATATATATATATATATATATATATATATATATATATATAGGGAGAGAGAGAGAGAGAGAGAGAGAGAGAGAGAGAGAGAGAAAGATCATCCTTCGGAAAAGTGGTATATGATGCAAATTGGAATGGCACCTTTCAGTATATGAAATTCGCAGGCTTTCTAAACGCTCCCGAAGTGCTCAATTTTTACAGAAAGTTGAAAGAGGTGTTCGCACAGTCTTGGCTCCTTTTGAATATTAATGAGCTGCCATAGCAGCTCATCTGACAGAGTGCGAGAAGAAAAGATGCGCTGGAGAGAAGGGAAAGGAGAGGCCTAGATTGAGGGGCTTGATAAACAAGCGCCAATGAAACAACTGTTTCCCTTTTGCCAGCCTTCAAAGTGGCAGGCGATTGAACGCAGCACCTTGAAAAACAACCACTCTGAGTTAACAGGGAAAACGGTAGGGGGTGGGGGTTTGGTGGGGATGAATGAGCGCCTAGTCAACTTAAATGAGGACCCCTTTTAGAGGACAATTTAGTCATCGGTGCCGATTCCCAGGAAGTGGCAGTGGCTTTGCTACAAAGCTCGCAGGCGCATGACTGAAAAGTGAAGGTAGTACACAGGCTTTGAGGGAATAAACTCCAGCTGCATTTGGCAGCAGAAAGAAATGAACATGACAAACAAGTCTCTGCTCTACTCACGGTGGGCCCAGATCACATGCGGGGGAACGTGATGAGTAATGCAGGGAAGCTGTGGAATTGAAAACTGACACGAGAGAAGAGGAGAAAAAAACGTGTTTATTAAAACAACATGTTTTCTGTGACGATGGCTTGTGCAATTCTGATTCGTGCAGGAAAGTCACTTTCAGGCAGGATTACAGTTTAACAACAACATGACTAGATCATTCCTAATTTGAAGGCTACTGACATAAAACACGATACATTTTTAAGAACATGTTATTATGTTTTTATTGTCACTGTAAAACAAAATTCATCTCCCGCATTTTACCCGTCACTAGGAGCACACACACACCCGGAGCGGCAGACAGCCATCTCCAGAGCCCGGGGAGCAACTGGGGGTTAGGTGCCTTGCTCAAGGGCACTTCAGTTGTGGATTGATGGAGGAGGACAGTGCTGTTCCTTCACTCCACCGTCCCGAATTGTTGTGCCAGTTATGTGGATCAAACCAACAACCTTCTAGTCCCAATCCCACTTCTCTAACCATTAGGCCACAGCTGCTCACAAGGATTTGTTACAAACCTAATAAAACATAATATGCAAATCCAAGACAGTCCAGCTGGATTAAGTTTATAATCAAAGCCAGGCAAGGCTAGTTTTGCCAGAGCACATTCATTTTGGAGGCAACCATTCACATGGCTCCAAAAAATACATCCTTCTTATTAGAGGTGCTTAAGAGTAATTTAAGCTAATGGATAATGGCCTATGTATCAAACAATGGCATGAGCTATTGTAACATTTCATAAGATCCTGCCTAGTAAAGGTCACAAGGAGCCTGAAAATGTAGACAATAGATTTATATTAGAGTAACATACAAATATGGTGTTGGTGGTGATAGGGGATAGGTGGTAGTGTGTGCTTTGCTGGTTAGGGTGGATCAGACACAGCAGTGTCACTGCTCAACTGAGAAAGTTCACCAACCAAAAATATCCAACCAACAGCATCCTGTGCGCAGAGTCCATTGAGGGGCTAACAAAATACTTGTTTTTTAACTGACCTAATTATCAAAAGTGAAAACATTTAATAAATTCCCTTAATAAATATGTAATTGCTCTTTAATTTACAGATTGCTAAAACATGCTAATATTATGTAAATATAATAGGGGGAAAATGTATCTACCCACAAATTAAATATCAGCTTCCTGGTTCTAAAATTATTCAGTTATTTCCTCTGTAACTAGTTGTGTATTATTAGGGTTATTACCCAAAACCAAGTGCAGTAGTTCTGCTGGAATGATGCAGTATTAGTATACTCAGTTACTGCATCTCACAATGGGTAATAACATCAGCCCTTCAGAACAATGAGAGTAATCAATATTGTGTGTTTGATACAGTGAGCAAAGCTATACAGAAGACAAGGTTTTAAATCCTGATTCAGATAAGCACAGATAAGTATGAGCTGGTCACAATGGTCCAGTTCCGTGCTTTGGTAAAGCACAAATCAGCAAAAACTGATAACTGGGTTTGATTCCCTGCTCAGATAAAGCACAGATCAGTAAGAACTGGTGTTATAGGCTGATGTGAGTTTCAGTAACTTTGTGCACAACAATATAACTGACCATTTAAAGAAAGAACAGGTTGAAAACAACTGAATTATTATTTCCCACTGATACATCATTACAGCAGAACGACTGCACTGTGTTTGTAGTAATAACCCTAATATTTCAAAGCTAGTTACAAGTGCAATAAGTGAATAATTAATAAGTAAACAGTAACAGCAAATAAACTAACTTATAATTAATGAGTAAATACAATGTATTTCCATAAAACTACCATATCAGCTTTATTACCTTTTTTAGCCGTCTGTAAAATGCTACCAATAACACTTCATAAATATTTGATATGAATATGCATGCATATGCTATTAAATCTTAATGTTGGTACCTTTCACATTAAAGTTTTCCCATAATTACAACTAGGACTGAACAAAACACTTTTTTCAAATGTTTTTTTGTTTGTTTATTTTAAGGATTTCACCCTTTTTAATGTTTCTTCTTTTTTTTTTTTTTGCGGTTTTGGATCAAGCATTGAATCTTGAGAACACTCAAAGAACATTTGTGATCGGTGTGTGTGTGTGTGTGTGATGCACACACACACACACACACACACAAGAGGCTCAAAATTTATTATTTCTCACTTATACTCATTTAAATGAGCAGAGAATTGCACTTGAAAATGCAGATTTTAAGCTTTTAATCCATATCCCATCTGCGCCTGTGAATAGAAGAGAAGATATTTTATTATGACTTGAATCTGATCCAAAGATATTGTTGGAAAATCTTGTCTTTTAAGGCGAAAAAAATCAGAAGTGCTTATCCAATCTGTTCATACAGATGGTAAATTGATATTTATTCTACTATATAACTTTGCAATTAAATATCCACATACAGGGCATGTCTACATATGGGCCTGGTGGGGTCTGGCCTCACTAGATGTTGCTATGGAGTAGTGCATGCCATAATCAACTATAAAGTATAGCAAGTAATATAGCTTAAATATTTGTGTGTTTATTACCTATGACATCAGTAGCTTTGTGCTTTCAAATATTTTCCTCTCCTCATTGAGTAAAGGCCTGTAAGACTTTACATAAGCCAAGTTTTTTTGTTTTTTTTTATTGAGCATGGGTCCAGCTCTCAACATTCATTTAACCATGTGCAAGCAGTTATGAAAACACTGCGCATGTGCATCACACTTTCAATATTCAGCTGTGAGGCACAATCATGTTGGCCCCATGCTGAGAGCAGCCAATAAAAATACCGTCACCATTTTAAAGACAGGAAAATCTTCTTTTTTTTCCTGTGTGCTGCAATTTATATTGAGATCAGGATTCATATATATTTCTCACCAACTTGACAGTGTACATGACACTGAAGTTGATTTCTGATTTAACAGCACCCTTCCACCTTAAATAGAGCAGCGGTTTCATTCTGGTTCCTTATACACAGTGCAGCAGCAGAGTGTAACCACTGCTGCATTGTTTAAGGTGGAAGTGAATATTAAAAATAAGCTAATTTAATCTGCATTAGAACTGATCATAAAGGCTCTACACAATTCACCTGATTCTCCAGGGTTATTAATCTAACCGTTTATGTTATATTTCCATTCTCGCTTTCTTTTCCTCCTTTAAACCATATTACTTCTGCGTACAGTTTTAAAACGGCTTCATAAAGAGCTGTAATAATATTAAGGCTTTAGGATGAATTGTGTTCTTAGTTCACAGATCTGTAATAATCACATTTATGTTTTATTATGCTTTGAATGGTTTAAAACAGGTCAGTGTAACATCAGGAGAGTCCTATATCTATCGTGTATAGTTTCATTCTGAGTTAATTGTGGCCCACCAGGCATTTATTTGCCACAGATGCCACTGATCTAATGACATGTGAGAAGTATCACCAAATGATACTGTATAAAATTGCACAATATTTAGTGCAGTGCAGGAGAGGAAAGACAAATTCCTTACAAAGTTCAGAAACTCAAATCTTGTCCCGCTGCAGGCGTTTTTTTTCATAACTTATGTAAGCAGGTGCACAAAGTCGAGCAGTAAAGTGAGGCATCCAAGAAATGAACACTATTTCATAAAGTCTCATTCATCACAAAATGTGAAGGAGATAATTCTTTACAGGTAAAACTCTGGTGGATGGATTGAACTGTTAGAGATTAGGGTTTTTGGGGGTTGGGGAGTGCGCTGAATGATGAAATGTCATAATCTTGTAAAGGCTCACTTTTGAACTCAGTAACAGCGTGGGGAACGGCCCGGCCATTTATTTCTGCAGCGTGACAGATTAGAGAGTGTGGAGTTTCCAGCCACTGCTCAGCTGTCACATTCTGGCATGCCCTGCTTTTGTACAAGGATCTCTCTGGTTCCTCTCTTCGACGGCCAGCACCGAGCGTGTGCAGAACAAGACAAGCGCAAAGCGAGGAATAGCTTATCAGCAAAGAGACTTGTAGCAGTCACAGCAGTCCGAAAGCCTTTCACTATGGCTCTCTTCCAGCTCACAATTCCTTCATGGCCACCAGCATGATCTTAGAAAAGACACCAACCACAATGCCATGCCTTCATTTGAGTTCTTGTATTCCAGGCCGATAAGAGTCTATTTGAACGGTAGCCGGGCTTTTTTAGCATGCTAACCTGCTGGCTTTGTGCCCATTCTCACTCTGATTAATGGCAAGGTCATACCGGATGAGTCACTAATACATATTCTTCACAAATGAGGCATTATCCATTCAGTAATGCAGTAAGTCTACCATAAAGCTGGGAAATGTTGGAGAATTCAGACTACTTCATTACATATAACTGTTCCTATTAGTGGTTGGACTAAAACATTATGTCACAAGACTGTGAACTCCAAATACTTCATAGAACACTCAGTGTGGACACAGACATTCACCTGTGTGTGTACAGCTTGTATAAGCTTCATAGAAAAGCGTGAACTAAAATGAGATGTCGTACATGGGCCTAAGACTACCAAGTCCAATGTCAAGTGTGCACTGGAGAAATATAGGTGTGGAGCGTAATCCTCTAGAGCACAGGTCTTCAAATCTGGACCTTGGATCCAGCTTCTAGGCAGGGATTTAAACATGTCTGTCCGGTATGTCGCTAAAGTAACTGACTAGCCCAGTCTGGAGTTATACTGGCTGGTCATTTTAAAGTCATGGCCTGGAACTTAGATCCAAGAGTGATGCAACAATATTCAACAGCTTCAGGTTGAGATGGAGTTCTGTCTTTGATCCAGAACTAATCATCAAACTCAGCACCTGACTACACTTGTTCTTTTCTGACAGATTGCAATCAATGTCTCAGTTTTCAGATCTGAAAATAGACATTTATTGTTAATGCATTTTGATGTCATCCTAGGCTTAACAAATATCTGCCAAAATATAACACTACTGATTTTCTTTCAAACTACTATGACAGTTTTTTGGCAATTATATTAAATCAGTATTCAAACCAAGTTCCTACGGGATCTATCATCTCCCTTATTTCTTTATTCACTGAGAGGTAGTGTTCTTTATGAGCTGAAATCTGCAAATATATTATTGATGCTGTACGGTTATTTTTACTGCATGCGATAGAGGAGAAAAGTTGCAGTAAACTATTCTGTGACACGCTGTCATGGATCTTTTATGCTGTTCCCTTCATACAATGGACTTTGCACTTGCACAGCCTTCTTTGCCTGACACTTCTTCACTTTCTATCTCTCTCTTTCTCTTGTCTGTCCTTTTCCCTCTATCTCTCTCTGCAGTGAAAACATTGAAGAAATATGATAGCATTGTGAGCACATTTTTAACGCCCTATAGCCTTTTCACCAGATAACAGTGCATTGTGAAGTATGACACGAGATTCTATTGCTCCTTCAACAGAGCCGGTGTCATGCGAAACCGTCTGTATTTCATGCCAAGTTCACTGTAGCGTCACACTAACCAAAGTGAAAGCATGGCTGCCCGATACGGACATAAAAGATGTTAAATATTGCAAAGGAGCTTGTAAAATCTTCATAGAAAAGCCTGAGATGAAATGAGACACTCTGAAGCAGGCAGACATAAGGCCCAAGGTCACCATGCCTAACGTCTACCCGAGTGTTCACTACAAGCTTATAAAACCACCCAGCATTCATCTGTGAAGCAGTGAATCTGCAACATCGCATACCTTGGGGTAGAGTTGGACTGGCGACTGTGATGCAAAACGCAAGTGACCACACTAATGTTCTAGTGGCAGAAGGCCATCAAATCCTCACACAATTTTTTTTTAGTCTGAAAATCTACCTAGAAAAAAACTGGTGCAGTTCATTTCAAGTGTGAATGAAGCATGAACCAAAGGCATCTAAACGAATCAAACACTGGACGTGAAGTCCCAAGATGTATGAAGATAGGACAGACCTCCTAACAGCTCCTCTCTGTAACGTAGCTGCTCTGGTTCAGGCAGAAGAGGAATTTCTGGCATTATTTTGACTCCTTTACACATTTTACCACCTCTTGCTGTGTTTCAAGATGGTATTCCTACCCCCAGGTAACAACAAACATAACCCCAGTAAGTGTAATAAGCCCAGATGATGACTCTACATACATCATATGTAATTTTTATTTTATATAGTTTGGTTAGATTGTAAACATGTCAGTGTGAACTTGAACCAAACCAGGACAAAGATGTGACAAAGTATCATTTGTGTTTGATTCAGACCAAAGGAACTAGACTACAAGTCTGAACACAACCTTAATGTGTGTTGCACTGGCATGAGTGGATCAGACACAGCACAAAACATCCAGCCAACAGTGAAGGATAGGACCAACACAAACTGTGCAACAACAGATGATCTCACATCTATGAGATACACCAACGAGGCAGGTGTAGCTCCAGATGAGCATAATTCATAAGATTTTACAAAAATATATTATAATAGACTGAGATTATTTGATGCTCACAATGTAGTGTTGTGGACATTGCTTATGACGCACTATGTTGACAATTGTTAATAAGTGGCTACAAACTGTGATTGTGATCCATGTTTACATTATTATGAATGTATCAGTATATTCCTGTAGGTGTTACCATTGATATATAAAGGAAATTTAAGGCTGTGGTGTCACAGTATGGCCAGGCAGGTGGGCAGCCTGGCAGAGGCATATGGCAGCCATGGTTCACCATCTGTGCCACGCGGGCGTCCCTCGCTGATGATGGAGGGCGTGTATTCTTGGCAGATCTTCCAGAATGATCTGTGGGGGCTACGGAGAATAAACTCATTCCCTCTCTTTTGTAGCCTGTCCTTTGTTGTTGTAAATAACCCTTCATCCATCACTATGATGCATCGTTGAACGCGGCTCAAATGCCAGCCTGGCCAAAGCTGCAACAGTTGGAAACCCTCGCTGTTACTCAGCAACGGAGCCTAAGAGAAGACAAACGCGTTCTGTTTCCCCGGTCCAGGCCTGCATCATGAATAGAACATCATCAGCCCTGCCAGGGTTGGCTGGGTTATGCCTGGGTCTGCCTTTGAAATCTTCAACAGAAGGCAAGTGTTGACAGAAATGACGCCTCCTCCATTTCAAGAAAGTAAAAAAAGAAAAGAAAAGAAAGGTCACGGGGTTTCTCATTTACGAATGCCTTGCAGTAAATATCTTTTTAGATTTAACCCTTTAAAGATGGAAAAACTGTTTGCTGTCAATGTGTTATGGACACTTTAATGTTAAATAAATGTACAACCTTTGAAGATACAACAAAATCACGCTGAATTCAGAGAGGCGTCATTTTCTAGCAACGTGCCAAATGACAATGTGTCATGTGTATATACATATAACATTCTTGGACAGTTCTACAGGGTCAGAACTGCCCAGCCATTAGATCATAACTCTTAGATCTCTTTTTTTAGTGGGGCTAGGTATAGCCTTAGTGACCAGGGACATATCAGACCATGATAGATCTGTAAAGCTAGCTTGGCGTGGGGTGGGCCTGTAGTAATTATGTTACCGGTAAGGCTCTACCTCTCGTGGAAGTGGCACGAAACTCTAATTTCCCTGCAGAAATGTATGAGCATATAAATATATTTTTAAAACAAACCCCAATCTGAATGGTACAGTTGTGCTGCAGGTAGTGTCATTGCTACACAGCTCCAGGATTCACTCTCTGTGAGGAGTTTGATGTGTTCTCCCTGTGTCACTGTGGGTGTCCTCTGGGTGCTTAAGTTTCCTCCCACTGTTGGCAAGAAAATGTGTTGGTAGGTGGATTTGGCTCTGTAAAAATGTGTCCATAAGTGTATGTAAGTGACTGGCTGAGGATATAATGCTCTATGACTGACCCCCTGTCCAGGATGTATTCATGCATTCTCCCCAGTGGAGAAGGTCATGGATCCACTGTGACCCTGATCAGACATGGCTGCAAAATGTTGTGGTTACAAAAATGAATGAATGAAATAATAATATGATTTCCACTAGGTTTTTACTGTAAAAAAAAAAAAAAACTAAAAATTTCCTCAGTGATATATGTGTGCAGTGAATTGTCAGTATCCCCTTGGGGAAAATGATTCTCTGAACCCATCTATGATAGTGAGCACCCAAAACACTTGTGTGCTTTTTTTATTCACACATACTATACGCAGTGAGCACACACACTCAACCAGAGCAGTGGGCTGACAGCCATAGTGCCCGGGGAGTATTTGGGGGTTACTTGACTTGCTCAAGGGCACTTCAGTTGTGGATAAGAGTTGAACTGGCGACCCTCTGGTCTCATGCTCACCTCTGTAACCTTCAGGCCACAGCTGTCTTAGGTAAAGTATACTTGCCTTAAGTAAAGTATACACATAAATTCACATCAAGAACATCTGCCAAATCTTTCCAATAGAAGCCTGCATTTCTCAGCTGTATATGAACGATGTTTCATACTGGAGCAGCCTTCAGTGATGTAACAGCCGAGAAATGCAGCCTTCTAAGGCTGCGGCCTAGGCTTTGAGAAATGGCCAATGACTGACAGAGTTAATGCGCCGCACAACACTAATGGATTCTACTGAAGTTTCTGAAAGACTTCAAAATATTTGACTGAAGACCAAAAACTAGATTTTGCTCAAAGATGGCTGCCATTCTACAAACACTTTCAGAGACAGCGATGACAAGGCTGGAGACACTTGAATGATGTCACGTACTGCTGCCCTTGAAGCAGGTCTCAAATGTGACTTTCTCATGAGCCTGCATTTGCAACAAATCACTGAAGTAGTTATGAATTTTTTTTCCCCCAGTCACAGCAGCCCTGGTTCTAAACTGCTTTGGCAGTAAAGCATAATATGGGAAATGGTTTTAGTCATAAATTGAAATCCTTGTTTGTAAAGAACAACTAGCTTAACAGTTAATAAAGTTCAGTGCACTGCAACTACTGCAGTTCCCTATCATCACTGCGTTTTTGTTAGAAAATTGTATAGATTATTATTATTTTTCAACTCTTCACTACACAGGTAGACCTAAGCTTCATGTATGTTTGTATTTTGAGTGTCTCTTATCTGCACTTCTCCCTGCTGCTCTGGTTGGAAGTGTGCACGGCTGACGTTATTCTCAAAGCACACTGGGAGTTGTAGTTCTCGACTCAGCATCTTGGATTTGGGGATCCATACATGTTCCTGTTAAAAACATCCTGTACAATGCAGTAATTAATTTAGTAATGTTGTATTCCAAGTGTATTCAACTCAAAATACACAGTGACTCACTACATGAGAGTATTTGTAAATAAAATCCCTCTATTAGCGCTCTTAGCCAAAATGCTAGTCTAAGCTAATGTTAAGACACTCATTTAGGCCAGCTAGCATACTAAATTTCAGTTAGTTACAGATCGAACTAATGGAGATTAGTTGCCACTAGAAGCCATAATATGTTATTATTCATTTATTATTAACATTTATTTTATTTATATTTGCATTTCTTTATTCATATTATTATTTTTTGTAATATTTCATTTACTGTGAATATGTATTTGTATTATAAATGTGCCTGTATGTTTGCAAAATAAAGAGATTATGGGAGAAATAAAAAGTGCCTTCTGTTGCTTGTGTACATCATGATGTTGGACTTGCTAATAAAAATATTTTTATAAGAAAACAGAGACAAATGAAAGAAAACAGAAAACACACTGAGACTCATCATGGGTCCCACAAAACAACAGACTACTGACTGGCGCTGTAACACCTTTGAAAGTGTTGTAGCATCTCTAAAGGTGTCACCTCTAGAAAATTTAACCCAGACTTCTAGGTGAAAATAAGCGAGTGCATCATCCACAAGGCATTAACAGCAATTTTCTAGTATTTATTTTATTCTGCCATTTGTGTTTGTTTGGTGAATTCAACAAATTGGGGGAAAATAAATAAACAACAAAAATAAATAAAAACCTAAAATGTGGCAATTGCATTTTATATATGTAGAGGACTTTTCACAGCTGGTGTTGTCAAAAAAAGATCTTTACACAGTTCGGGGTCCAAGCCCTGGATGAGCATTATTGATAAGACAGTGGCAAGAAAAACTCCCTCAGAACATGAGGAAGAAAGAAAGAACCCAACCTAGGCTCAAAAAGAGAACCCATCCTCCTCTGGTTGACAATGAAGCAAAGCAAACAAAGAGCAGTTTGTAAACAAGCAGAGTATGAATGAATGAAAATATAGATATAATGAGTGTACAGTAGTCTGTAATGTCATGTTAAGAGCTGTGTAAATAAAATATAGTGTGAGGCAGATAAACAATGAACAATTCTACTTATAGTAAAAGCCAGGCCTCATCAGCCAGCTGGTGGGTGATAAGAGGAGATGCACTGGCACATGAAAATGGCTCCATAAGAGATGAGCAGGAATCCATAAATCTTAGGCTTAGTCTTTGAGAAGCAAATATGTGGACAGGTTCACCACTGTCAAAGACCGCGCATGAAAATAGAGCAACAATTCAAGATATGCGGAATGAATATTACACTCTCAGAACATCAGCAAATGTTGTAACTTGGTCCGTATTCACTGCTGTAACTGTATAACATCATCCTGGAACACTTTATACATTAGATTTTAGAAAGGTACAGTGAAGGTTTGTATTCAGCTTCAGGAGCTTTAGTTATATCAGGTGCTGAGAAACACCAGACCAACTCATCCCAAATGTAGTGGCCATGGATGGTGCATAATCAAATCAGAGAATGCATTACCACAGCACCAAAGCCCAATGTCTGGAGGCTTTTTTGATGACTCTAGCCAATGCTTCCCATTGAGAATAGTGACATTAGGCCCAGGTATTGTTGCTGCAGAGTGCTCTTTCACAACTGCACACAACTTAACATGTATCTCCAAAATGGATGAATGCTGAATTAGCTGAATTCACTCGTAATAAGAGGTGTGTACCTCTCTTCTGCAGATAATCACCTCCATCATAGTTTTAAAGCCTGGCCCATCACAACAAGCCATCCTGACTTTCTGCGCATCCCTCCTTCCACCTTTCATTAAAGCTAATTCTTCCCAGTGGAGTGAACAGAGCCGTTTTATCAGTGATGTTGATCATTTTTACCCCCTCTCTCTTTTCCAAACCTAATCATGTTTTCATTTTGAGGATTTGCTCGGCTAGCCTCAGCCCTAATGGTGCTTGCCTCTAACCTGTCTTCTCTTGCATGATAAATCTCATAAGCGCCCCAGGGGGCTCCCCCTTCCCCCCCTCAAAACACAGACTAATCAAAATTATTTATGAGTTACCAAGAGCTATTACTTAAACAGTAGGTTGCTCCAAGACGATGTCACGTCAGGCTAATGCCTGTATCAATCTCACAGTAATGCAGTCATTAGGATAAGAGAGCAAGTTACGACTGAGCCTCAAAGTGGCTCAACAGGTGTGAGCCAGCTCAAGGCGAAGCAAGTCTAGTGGCAAATTACTCTTAATTCCTTCGGACTCTTGTCCTGATAGATTCGCAAGCATCTTCAGCGCCGGGGAATCAATAAAGCCGCCGCCATTCTGTTGAGTAAGGAAAGTACTCTTAACAAGGGCAGTAAAATGTAACTTTGCAGATTAAAAGGAATTACAAAACCTCTGACAGCATGACAAATTGCTCAAGATTATCACTACATCAAGAGGAAATCTGTGAAGAAGTGGACAGGAGCTGGAAATACTGTGGTTTGATCCTTGTGTATATACTGTACATTGCTCCAATCTAACTAAAATCTCCAAAAACTTTAGACTCAGATTCAATATTTATGACCATAGCAACATGTTTGTTAAGAATGTGATTGAACAAACAACACATACACATTCATTCATTTCATTTTCTGCAATTGTTTCAGCCAGTTCAGGGTTGTGGTGGGTCCAGATGGGGCACCAGTCCACGTTTAACATTCATTTTGATGTGCTATAAAATATTGAGGGCCTTTCAGTGGTTGGAATGAACTACACTGACCATTCAACTTATTCCAATCAGGTGTAGGACATGTCTATTTTACTGGTTTAAATAGTTTATTGAATAGCTGTTATTTTTGGAAGAATTAAAACATAGAAGTACAAGGTTGTATTCTAAAAGCACCAATACATGTGTTCACTAATAAAGTATATCACCACTATCAATAGTCAGCACTGTCACAGCCCTAGGGTCCAGTGGTGGCTTGCTTTACATTCCCCCACCCAACACATTGCACTGACCAATTCTTGCATATTACAAACTCAGCGACCCCATTATGTCAGTTTCTGTGGTTTACTGCATTGTAGCAGAGCTCTTGTTACCTCTAGACACACATATTTTTCATTATTCACACTTACAGTTGACTAGGGCAGGTCTAGCAGAGCAGAAAGTGACTTGTGGTAAAGTTGGTATCCTACAACTTGGTCCCTGAGCTCTTCTGTATTCATGATACAGCCCATAGGTTAATGTTTAACATTTCAAAGTGCAGAGCACAGGCTTTAAGAAGGACTCACATCAGTCTTCAGCTGCTGTCAGCATCATACGCCAGCAATGCTCATTACTGTCACACTCAGTGTAACTGCCAAAGACTTTTCAATTCTGCAGTAGATTTAACGGTAACAAGTTATTGTTGTCAGTTATGTCAGAAAAAGTGAGTCAGTGCTCTTATTGAGATTGAAACCTACACTATTTGTCCAAAGAACTGTAGACATCTAGTTCATAAATTTAGCTACTTTAAAGGCACCATAGACAATTCTGGAGAATCACTGTTCTCACAGCAAAATAAAATCCCCCTCCTGTTTGTGTTTATTCAAAAGCTCTGCAACTACGGCATGTTTGAGTAAGAAACTGACTGTAGCTTTTTCGCATTTTAACTTATCTGTAAGTTTTTATCCACTGTTTGAATTACTACAGAAACACATTTGTAACTCGAGCTGATTACATTTGAAGCACTTTTGGTCTATGTTTATTTAAATGCAGTTAGTGCTGAATTTAGAGTCAGTCCTTCCTTAAATGATGTAACAGCAAAAGTAAGCAGGTATTACCGACCTATTGAGTAGCATCCTCATCTTTTTTCATGCTTATCAAAATTCTGAGGTCTCACCACTGCCCAAACACTTTAAGATGCGTAGGCAATGAAGGGAGGGAGCTCCTGAGCCATTATAGACTGAGATACTTAGTTTACCGAGCCAAGTCTGCATGTATAGTATTACACGTTCTCCTTTAGAATAAGAGTCCCTTCAGAAAGAGGAAAAAAATATATGCTTTTCTACTCAACTTAAAAACCTTAAATATACAAGTACAGATTTTGTTTCATGGAGTGGCTATACCACATTCATTTAGATAAAATTCCATGATCATGTTACCAGGCAACATCACTCACTGTTTTGGACTACACTGTGTGGAGGAAGAATAGTTTATTGTGTTTTTCTTTGTTTGTTTGTTTTATAAATAAATGCATCTTTGAATTGAACATCAACAATATTTTAGATTGAACTACATCAATATTTTTATAAAACCAATAAGTCATAAGAGACAGTATTAATGTGTTAATTCTCCCAGTGAAGGAAGTTTTAGGCACTCAGCTTTGCATTGTGCCAAAAACACACTTCCCCATGATTGAAATGCAGTAACTTATGACCACCCATAGCTTATTGCTTTATAAAACTGTGAGTTGTCGCTAGAATTATTTTAGCCACATGTAAATTTCATTCTTTATTAGCACAAATGAACAAAATGTCACTGACATGTGGGTGCACTAACATGTATATTACAATGTTTGCCATTATACTGACTTGAAGTCCCTCCAAATGGACTATGGAGCAGTGAAACTCCATTCCAGTATCTTTGGGATGGGTTAAAATGATGTGTTTACTCCTCCAAAATCAATAACTGGCTTCATATCTGGTATGCAGGTCTGTCCTCACATTAATGTTCACACAGCTAATGTAAAGACTTCCCAGAGGGGTAGGAGCTGTTACTGCAGCAAAAAGGGGCAAATGAATACTTTAAATTCAGAAGAGATATTGAAAGAGCAGGTGTCTAAAAACTTTTGGGCTGCTGAAGGGGATGTTCAAGATCTTTGTGCTTATGTCTAGATGTAAACAGCATTTAGATCGTCCACTTTCTCTCTCTCTATCCCTTTCTCATTTATATCTAATGTCGGTTGACCCATAAGAGCTGGTGTGCTCAGCTTGTTTTACCATGAATTAATATTGAACCAAATCCCAACTGCCCACAGTGGGATTTTTAGGGCCTCCAAATATTGTGAGACTGGCACTTTATCACTGGGCGCAGAGGCATCCATCTTGCTGAGTCTGCACTTAATCTCCGTTGAGACTTATATGAAGGAGAATAAACAGAAGCAGATTCTAACTGCTGCACACACACACACACACACACACACACACACAGTCCTAAAGCACTGCAATGGCCAGGTGTGATACATCTACTGCTGGCAGCTGTGAATATTTCATAAATATTTCCCAATATACTGTATATCTCCTGCAATAAGTGACAATACAGTAACTGCTGGGATATAAAAGAGACTTTGTTTCCTCAGTATCATAACATTAAATGCAATCGCATTACAAATGAAAGGTTTGTATCCCTCCAACATCACCTTTGCTCTTCTGAGAAGGCTCCCAACTTGTATTGACATTAGAGAGTTTTGTGGACAGGTATAGAAGCTGAATGATTACTTCTGGGTCACAAAGCCCAGTGCCAAAGGCACTGGATTGTGATGCATCACCCCACAGCTGGTTCACAGTCCAATATGGGGGGTTTCTACCCCTCTAGCCTGCTGTTGGCATTGGACATGGTGACCTTAGGGTTATGTGCAGGTGATTCTTTTCTATAGAAAAATTATACAAAGGTTAATTTATTAGTTATACAGGATGTCTATATTCTATTCTATTCTATTCTATTCTATTCTATTCTCTTTGACTGCAACAAGAGGTAGCATTCACACCCAGATAGCATTTAATAATTCAGCAGATCATCTCTACTCTAGAGGTTTCAGTACATTTTTTTTACATTCAAGGAAGAAAGAAAATAACTATAATAAAAGAAAGCCTGTGTGCACTCGTTCTGCATTTCTGTCTCTCCATCTCTCTCCTACACCATCCCTCCCACCCTCGCGCTTTCCCTGCTTTGTCACATATTTAGTGGCGGCTCCCTCTGGATGTCATTCATTTTTTCAATAGCGGGTGGGCAGACGGCTGTGAGCGAGGCAGACAGCCTTGGAGTCGCGAGGCCAAGGCCAGTGTCACTCTTTCACACCCCCAGACGGCTCTCAGCAACCAGACGAGCGTTCTGAAGCTCCCAGGCCTTGAAAAGAAATTCATTCAGCCTCAGCCTGGACAGCCTTCTGAAGGAGTTCCTGCACATCTCGCTGTTCACCGCAATTTTTAAAGCCACCTTTATCAAATTGTCAAGTTCATTTCTTCTTCTGGGCACATTCCATACGGCTAGTGGTTAACAGAGTGTTAAAGTTGCCAGGGTGAGCCACAACGGAAGACTAAACGTCAAGCGGCATTGAAGGACAGAGAAGAAAAGCACTCCAGACAGGGAACAAGACACCCCGTGCAAACAGCTGGAAGACGACTGTGGCCCATCTGACACCTTCGGGAACGTCACTGACGTCTCCGTACTGTAGTCGACTAAAGCGGCTCCAAAAAGGCCATTTTCACCCATCAGCTACTGTGTGTCACAAAATGAGGGATTTGTCCTCTCATATCTCTGCTTGGCTTCTTGCTATTTCTGCTTTAACAGGCTTTACCGAAATGCTGCATTGCCCCCATAAAGGTCAGGTAAGGTTCACTGACCATTCCCCCCTTGGAATAATGACATTTTGATTCCCTGCCATCCCTGTGGCAGTGGAAAAAACTTTACTTTGATAATAAAAAATGAGAAAAAGAAACAGCACCATTCAAACATGAAGGAGGTGAAGACACATGTCACGCCTTCGTCCTGTCTGTCTGTTGTCCCCGCCATGTGCTTTATTCGCACATGGCTATGTTTTGTTTATATCCTTGTCTCCGCCCTCGTCCCGCCTCCTCGTCCGTGTCATGTGTCAGCCCGTCCTCGTTATCTGTCCAGGTGTGTCTCGTTTATGTCTGTATTTAAGCCCTCTTGTGTCACGTCCTGTTTGTCGTACATTTCTCATTTCACCTTTGTTCAGTCGTGTTGGTTCACCTTTTTCATGTCGGTCGTGTTTTCTTGTCTGTCCGTCTGTCTCCTCAGCTTCTCCCCGTCTCTTTTCCTTTATCGTTGTTTTCGCTGTTTGTCCGTCTGTCACGCTTACCCTGTCTAGTTCACCGTGTTTTATTTAGCTTGCTTTGCTCCGTTTGTTTTCGTTCTGTTTTAGTCTCGTTGTGTTGTTACATCCGTTATTAAATATACTGTGTTTTAGCGAGTGCGTCCGCCTCATTCAATCCGCCCCTCGCTCCTGACAGAATGTACGACCACCAGGACGCAGCTAGCACAGAAAATATGTTCGACAGGGCTGCGATATGGAGTAGCCGGCTCCGGCAGATACACGCCAGCGTTAATCAACGCCTACAGGAGGAGGCAGCTCGTGAATCGAGTGATTACGTCAGCGCGAGTCGTAAGAGCCGGCGGAAGAAGCGTGCTGGAGTTCCCCCCTCGCTGGAGGATTACCCCCTCAGGTCCGGGGAAATTTTTGGGGGGGCGTTAAGGGTAGGGGCTGTTAGCCTCACCTCCGGAGCTCTGAGGTCTGAGGCTAACAGGGGCGCACCTCGAGGTGATCTAATGGGTGCGCCTGTGAAACCCCCTAAACCCTTTACAGCTCCAGCGCGAGCCCGGCGAGCAGCACAAGCCCCTGTCTTCGTTAACGCGGCGCCTCCTGCCGCGCCTGTCTTCGTTAACGCGGCACCTCCTGCCGCGCCAGTCTTCGTTAACACGGCGCCTCCAGCCGCGCCTGTCCTCGAGAGCGCGGCGCGCGCCTCTCCTGTCTTCGTGAGCGCGAAGCGCGCCTCTCCTGTCTTCGTGGACGACGTCGCTGCAGGCTCCCCTGCCTCCGAGGACGACGTCGCTGCAGGCTCCCCTGCCTCCGAGGACGACGTCGCTGCAGGCTCCCCTGCCTCCGAGGACGACGTCGCTGCAGGCTCCCCTGCCTCCGAGGACGACGTCGCTGCAGGCTCCCCTGCCTCCGAGGACGACGTCGCTGCAGGTTCCCCTGCCTCCGAGGACGACGTCGCTGCAGGCTCCCCTGCCTCCGAGGACGACGTCGCTGCAGGTTCCCCTGCCTCCGAGGACGACGTCGCTGCAGGTTCCCCTGCCTCCGAGGACGACGTCGCTGCAGGTTCCCCTGTCTCGGTGATGGCGGCACCCGCCGCTCCTGTCTCGGTGATGGCGGCACCCGCCGCTCCTGTCTCGGTGATGGCGGCACCCGCCGCTCCAGTGTCCGTGATGGCGGCACCCGCCGCTCCAGTGTCCGTGATGGCGGCACCCGCCGCTCCAGTGTCCGTGATGGCGGCTCCCGCCGCTCCAGTGTCCGTGATGGCGGCACCCGCCGCTCCAGTGTCCGTGATGGCGGCACCCGCCGCTCCAGTGTCCGTGATGGCGGCACCCGCCGCTCCTGTCTCGGTGATGGCGGCACCCGCCGCTCCTGTCTCGGTGATGGCGGCACCCGCCGCTCCTGTCTCGGTGATGGCGGCACCCGCCGCTCCAGTGTCCGTGATGGCGGCACCCGCCGCTCCAGTGTCCGTGATGGCGGCACCCGCCGCTCCAGTGTCCGTGATGGCGGCACCCGCCGCTCCTGTCCCCGTGACTGTGGCTACGGCCGCTCCTGTCCCCGTGACTGTGGCTACGGCCGCTCCTGTCCCCGTGACTGTGGCTACGGCCGCTCCTGTGACTGTGGCTACGGCCTCCCCTGTCCCCGTGACTGTGGCTACGGCCTCTCCTGTCCATGTCCGTAGGTCGGCCCGAAGGACTTCAGGGCCGATCCCCAGAACTTTGCCCAGGCTGGTTCCTCAGACTGCCCAACAGACATTAGCCAGTCCTGGGCACTCCCCTGTTGTATTGGTTCCCTTGTCAGTCCCTGTCCTGGTTCCCGTCTCTGTCCTTGTCTCTGTACCCGTGTCTGCCTTTGTCTCTGTCCCTGTCCCGGTCACTGTGTTTGTGTCAGTCCCCGTAAACGTCTTGGTCCCTGTTCCCCTACCGAGTCCTGTCCAGTCCCCTGTCAGCCCTGTCCAGTCTATGTTTCAACCCTCAGTCTCGTCACATGTCCAGTCCCCTGTTAGTCCTGTCCAGTCTCTGTTTCAGACCCCTGTCCAGTCCCCGTTCCAACCCTCTGTCCGGTCTCAGGTTCAGTCCCCTGTTAGTCATGTCCAGTCTCCGTATCCGTCTAGTGTCATGTCACCTGTCCTGTCTTCTGTCCAGTCACATACCCCTGTCCAGTCTAATGTTCCTATCCTGTCCAGTGTCTTGTCACCAGTCTCTGCTCCTGTCCAGTCCCAGCACCAAGTTCTATCATCTGTCCCGTCTTCTGTCATGTCCAATGTAAAAAACCCTGTCAAGTACCATGTGTCCACTCCTGTCCTGTCCAGTCCGTTCTCGTCTCTTGCTGCCCCCCTTTGTCAGTCTCCTGTCATGTCCCATGTCCCGTCTCGTATATTCGGTCCTGTCGTGTCCCCAGCTCCTGTGTCTGTTCCCGTCCTGTCCTGAGTCCTGTCTTGTTTTCCGTGCCCTCTCCAGTGCCAGCTCCTGGGGGGTTTAGGAGTACGCGCCCGGGAGTTGCGCGTTCTTGGGGGGGGCATCTGTCACGCCTTCGTCCTGTCTGTCTGTTGTCCCCGCCATGTGCTTTATTCGCACATGGCTATGTTTTGTTTATATCCTTGTCTCCGCCCTCGTCCCGCCTCCTCGTCCGTGTCATGTGTCAGCCCGTCCTCGTTATCTGTCCAGGTGTGTCTCGTTTATGTCTGTATTTAAGCCCTCTTGTGTCACGTCCTGTTTGTCGTACATTTCTCATTTCACCTTTGTTCAGTCGTGTTGGTTCACCTTTTTCATGTCGGTCGTGTTTTCTTGTCTGTCCGTCTGTCTCCTCAGCTTCTCCCCGTCTCTTTTCCTTTATCGTTGTTTTCGCTGTTTGTCCGTCTGTCACGCTTACCCTGTCTAGTTCACCGTGTTTTATTTAGCTTGCTTTGCTCCGTTTGTTTTCGTTCTGTTTTAGTCTCGTTGTGTTGTTACATCCGTTATTAAATATACTGTGTTTTAGCGAGTGCGTCCGCCTCATTCAATCCGCCCCTCGCTCCTGACAACACACCAAAGCCCTATGACCATGAGCAAGCCCCACAAGCCATCCATGCCATTTGCAGACTTTTAATTTTCACACGGCAAGTGAGAATATAATTTTCTATTCAATATATCTAACAGTTCTTATTATCGCAGAGATATTCAGTATCCTTCTGGATGTATCTCTTGTTCACTTGGTAGACAGTGTTTATAGTTCAAAGAAATGCTTGAAATTAGCAAAAAGATCTGCCCAATGAAATAAAACATTCCATAACCTGAAATTGCGGAAGTAAACCAATATCTCACTATAGCAAGAATCTATGTAAGTTTTTATCCACTGGTAGCTAAATAAAAAATGATAGAAAACCAATATTCAGAGCACAGGAGCTGGGGATCTTGGGTTGCCGTGGCCATGATTGACCCAAACAATTTGTTGGTGGCAGTCATTTAAAATGTTGCTTCACTTCGTCATGACCCATTTGCATAAAGGTGAGAAAATCTCAACTCATTTTGTCACTCTATCACAGTGTCGCTTGCTACGTCGCTTAAGTGCACCTACAAATGACTTATTCCCGTAGCATATGACTGGTCTCTTGTCACTCTGTCAACTGTTGGTGTAAACACAGTTAGACTTAAGTGCCTTTTACACATGCATGGTAACCCACAACTTCTCCGGACATTGCCCAGAGGAGCTGTATGTGTGAACACAAATGTCTGCAACCATTGTACCAAACATTACCTTGAGTATATCCTGCCAGCCCCCTAGTACAAATCTGGATAAAGTCTGATTGAGGGCATATATATCTGTATCTGATCCTTTTTCATTTTTTTTATGGTTTGGTTTATTGCTGTGGTAAGGTTTAGGCTTGGAGGTTTAGGTTTGGCTTAGAGCTATAATAAGTTACAATATAATTAATTTTTAATGGCAATAATGGAGAGAATAAATTTATGGATGTGTACTGCACAGGGTTATAGTTATTGGTAGGAGCATTTTAAGGCTGATGTTTTATGCTGGGTATTGTCAGGATCATGGGGCGGCCTGACGGAGGCGGACGCACACGCTAAAACACAGTGAACTTTATTTACAAAAAGAATAACAAAACAGAGAGACTTCGATAAAAAGATAACAAACTGAGAGCTAACAGAGACATGGACAAAAGGATCTAAGCGAACTAAACTTGGACACAGAGAGCTAAACAGACTAAACATAAACACAGAGTGCTAAACAGCGCTAATGGGACAGACAGACTAGAGAGCTAACAAACTAACACAGGACAGAGAGCTAAACAGACTAAAGAGGAATACAGACAAACTAGAGATACGGACAGACAGAAGGGAGCAAAACAACAATGACAGTGGAAACGAGAAACAGCAGAGACAGACAGACTCATCCTAAACACGAAGAGCTAAAGCAAACAGGACAGACAGACTAGAGGTCTAAACAACACGACATGGGAAATGAAATGAGAAACAACATAACTAGGAAGTAAAACAACAACATGACACAATGGAGACAGACAGACCGGACTGAGCGAGATAACAATGCAACTATGGAAGCAACACAAATGACCGACAAGAGGAAGTGAGACAAGGGGACTTAAATACATAACACAGAAAAGACAGACCTGGAACAGATAACGAGGTTGAGGAAGAAAGGCGGGACATGGGCGGAGACATGGACAATAACAAACAGAGTCATGTGCTAAGAGAGCACATGGCGGGGAAAACAGACATGACAAGATGAGGGCATGACAGGTATCATGTGTGAATTAACAAAAAAGTGAACTTTATTTTGCATACATTGTTCAAAACCCTGGGAATGGACTTGTAGTTAAGTATGAATCACCTTGAGACCAATCTGCTTATGTTTTCAAAATATTTCTCATAATGTAGTATTATACACTAGACTTCATATGCTTCCACTCGCTAAAAAATCACTTTTTGCTGTGCATTCCTTTAGTACAGCTTCTAATTAATGTAACTGAGACTCATTTTTATTTTACATTTGTCCAATAGTAGCGTCTGAAGTAACTTGCATTAGCCACCTACAGGGCCACTTCCCTCCGGAGAAGCTCAGGGTTAAGTGCCTCGCTCAAGGCCATGGCAGCAGCAGCCTTCAGCAGGGACTGGAGCAGCTGACCTCCTGAACCACAGACAAGGTCTTAGACTCAGCTGAGCTGAGCAGTACCAGCAGTCATTAAGGAGTAATGATGCTCATAATCCTGCTCATAATGGAGAAGTTTCAACACCAGTATATCAGTGCTTACAGTGGCATTCATATTTCCCTGAATGCTCCAGTTACAGTGAGTACAGGTTACAACAGGATTGGATTCAAATTTTCAGGTAGTTTTTGGAACGCAGGAATGCCCACCAAAAAGATAAATATGGATGCCACAAAGTTGATCATTGCTATATGGATGAACAAATAAAATTTAAAACTTTCACTCTGAATTTTACAAAGTGGTAATTCTAGAAACACGTGGAAATAATATTTTAAAATTAATTTTTTCCAAAAAAACAAAAAAGGATAAACTATATTTTTAGACATCCTGGGAATGGTGTTTTAATTCATTATGTATGTTGAGACCAGGCTATCTCACTGAAATTTCAACTAACACAGTGACATTAAACCAGTTCTCAGTCTTGGTCCTCGTGGGCCACCGTCTTGCATGTTGTAGTTTTCTCCTCACTCCATCACAACCACTTTAACTCCAGAAAGGTTGTTAATTAGCTCATTACTTGCACCAGGTGTGCTGAGAGCAGGGGAATCTCTAATATGTGCAAAGCAGTGACCCACCAGCACCAGGACTGAGAATTACAATGCTGTTCAACATGCTTGGAGGAGAACACTAACAGCCCAAATCTGTTATAAATATCAAACACCTGCATTCAAATTAATATGCTCCATTCTTGCAAGAAAAAAAGTCCAAAACAGAATGTAAATCTAATGAAATATAATTGTATAACTTAAAATACAGTTATATATGTTATTACTATGTAACTACAATTAAATAGTGAAATAAATCAAGTAACTGTCAACTTTCATGATTACAAGGCCAGATCAACCAACTTCCAAAAAGAACCATGCATGTACCATGAGTTTCCTCTGGAAGTATTCATTAATACTCACACCCCTTACTCACTGTCATTAAACACATCCAAGTAAATTATTTTCTAATATATTTTAATTTTATTTAGAAATATTCATAAGTGGCATTATTCCAAAGCTGGAGTACAAAAACAGGGGTGCAGCCCCTAATGATGAAGACTGAGCCAGGAGAGTGTAATTTACTGCATTAAAAACAGAACCACTGAGGGGAACCAAGTGTCAAGTGGGGAGCCCATCCTCCTCTAGGGCCTCTGGTATCTGAACCAAACCTGAGACGGAATAGTGTTTTTAAAAATCTGTTAAACATAGAACCTGTATTTCTGCACCATGATTAAAATTATATGTTGTCATTGTTCGAAGAAAAAACATTTCATTTCATAACAGTTTCATCTAATCATATAAATTTTCATTTTTTTATCATCTACTCTGAAATATTTACAGTAGAGAGAAATGGTCCAGAATACATTGGAATTAAATCTTTTTCAATTTAATTGCATTAAAACTCAAAAACATATCATTTTCATCTCTAAAGTTCCCATCAATTGTTTGTTTATTTTTTTTGTATCAGTATGCTGTAAAAGTAAGGCAAGTCTAGCTTATAGTTTGTAATTCCAATATGAATTATGAATTTTAAATAATATGTCACACCAAACAGGACTGAACATTAACCATATTGTGTAACCATATTGTGTAATGTTCAATTTATATATTTATAGCTATGTTTATACTGCTTTATGCATGCATGATATCATTTGACAGATTTCCCATCTTTAAAGTGTTCACAAATTAATTTGGTCAGATATTAATATTTAAAGTCACACTTAAGGCATCTTTGGTTGGTCAACAAAATAGTTCACATTAAGCTGATGTAAAAATGCTTATATTGTCATTGTATAACATTTAACTCATTCAATCTCAATGGCCCCTCAGTCCTTTGTGGTCCGGAGGCTGAAAGTTAAAGGCCTTCACCTCTAGGGGCAGTGTCATATGATAAGAAGAGTCATAGCATGAGGGTGGGAACTAGCAATATTAAATTGGCGGGAAGGAGTTGTGTAAATATTATGTAAAACAAAAAAATAAACAAATACCGTACTTTATTTTGAGTTCAGTAAAATGCTGTGAATTGTGTTGAATACAATGCAGTACTGTACATTGGTATTTCTATACTGGTAGCTAAGCAGATATTCAGTGACCTAAATATGAAGGAGCCTCTGTACTAACCCCATTTTAAACATAGGTGCCCAAAGTGTGGACCTGCTCTATTGAAGATCCACTCGTTCATTCAGAGACTACAATAAAATGTGATTCATCATCTCATGTGAAAAGCATTTTTCATGAAAAAAAATAAATAAATAAATAACAATAATTTTCATAATTCTGCTAATTTTGATTGTAAAAAGTACTTTGACTGTACTTTTTTGATTGCATAGCATTCATTTAAAATTTCAAGTAGACTGTATAAGAAAGACTTCTTTCAAAATGTTCAAAAATAGATCTACAATTCCTGGCTGGCAAATGTGGGAAAGCGAATTAACACTTTGTCTTATGAGTGAACATCTAGAGCTGTGTGTTATCACCAAATTTTCCCTTTATCTGACTGTTCTCTGCACATCTGCAACAAAACACATCTGTCATACTAAAACAGTAAAGCAGGTTTAGCTGAGACTTCTGAAATGGCATTCACAAGCAACTAGATCAATGGTCTTTGCATAGAGTAATAGTTCCCCCTGACTTTCATTATTCGCAAAATGTGATAGAAAACAACACTAAACTGTGTAATTAAAAAATTATGAGGAATAGTGCTGCTCTCATTTTGACACTTGTCAAAGTGCTGTCACATGGAGTAACACTTTGCTACCATAGTCTCAGAACCTCCTCTGGTGAGGGGAAACACCAGCTTGGAAGATCAGGCCAGCTTTGCCATTAAGGGAAGGAATGCTTGCAATGCCCAAACCCAACATAACACTATCTCACCAACTCACCAGAGGCAGAATACAAACCTAATTTGCCCAGAGGATTTGTTCTCACTGCACAAGCAGAATCCCATTATACACCATTTGTAGATGTTTTTGATTTTATCTCATTCTTTCACTTTCATCCCTCATTGCTCACTTGCAGCTCAACACAGATTCACAGAATTATATAAGCTATATAATATAAGATATATAATATTAAATCGGTCTCACTGTGAAATTCTGTAAATCTGTGTTGAGCTGCAAGTGAGCAATGAGGGATGAAAGTGAAAGAATGAGATCACCCTGCTGTGAAAACATTTTTTAATTATAAAACAGTTTTATATATATTAACTAAGGATGATACATTTGTGTTACATTTAACACCAAACATTTGAAAACAACAGAAAAAGTGCTTTGTTTTCTGTTGTTTTAGTGTGCTGTGATGGTTTGTGCAAACAAGCTTGTCTCTGTATCTTGTAAGCTCCTCTTGGGCTCGAGCTGAAGTGCTCCTTTGCCTCATGGAAAGGGAGAGAAGGAGCAGTTGGTGTGACTAAAATAGAGAGTGTGCAAACCTGGACAAGAGAAAGAAAGAAGAATACCCCAGGCATTGGCCCTGAGTGCACAGCCAGGCCCAGTTTCCTCAGAACAGAGAGCTCAAACTTACACACTGTTACTTAATCCCACACCGAGTTCAGGCCAAGACAGCATTTCTTCAGTAGATGCATTTTGTTATAACTTTATTCTCTGTCTGAATTCTGGAGAATTTTCAGTTATATTATGGAATGTTCTATGGCTCTGTTCATAACTCTGGACATCCTACTGATCAAATGAAGCCTTTCAAGTTCAGTATTCGTATCATTTTGTACATACCTTTAAAATGCAGTACATATTATCCATGATTTGAGTTGAATAATGATCAAAAACAGTAATTCTCAAAAGTTAGAAACCAAATTTCAAAAATCATGTTTAATTTCCGTCTCCTGCAGATATTCATGAGTAGATTAGAATGTTAAAGTGAAAATGCCCAAGATTCCAGCACTGTAATTAAAATTATAACTGTCAGCTGAGAAAAGGGAAAAGAGAACTTGCTAATCAGCTGCTGGTGTTCTCACAACCCCAGGGTCCAGTCCACAATATCTCTGAATGTGTTTTGGATAAGTGAGATTGTGAAAATACTTTTTTTAAGACTGATCTTTAAAGTGAAAACATCAAGGAAGATAATTGTCTGGAAAGGAATGGCAGCTGCAATAAAGGTTAAGTAAAAAGAGGGAGAAGAAGATAAATCACACTCATTTCCATTTAGGGAAATTGCTTCTCAGCATTTAACCCATCCATGACAGTGAACACACAAGCACAAAAAAAACCTGCCAATCACATCGACATCCAGGGAGCAGTCTGTAGGTTATGTGCCTTGGTTAAGGGCACTTCAGCTGTGTGAGCTCTAAGCTCAGGCCCAGAAAACAGTGTCTTTGCATAGAACCGATGTCTGGCTTTCTCCTTACTTAACATATTTATTTCTGGTAAAATTTTTTGAGTGGACTGTGATAAGTGACATTGGTTTCTGAAGTATTACTGAGCCCATGTGGATATATATATATATATATATATAAATATATATATATATATATATATATATATAAATATATATATATATATATATATATATATATATATATATATATATATATATATATATATATATATATATAACAATAGAATGACAGTTTCACTTTCAAAGCCTCTGCGGTCTCGAAGGTCACACACATACACAGGGGTGTCTAGCCTTTACCTACAAAGACTTTTCTGGGTTTTACTGAATCTTTTCATAATATTATGTGCAGTAGATGGTGAAAGGCCCCTGTACCAACGTTTTTTGGAGTTTGAAAGTTTCAAAATTAAATCAAATGGGTAAGTGAACACACTGAATAAGAATTAACACAGATTCTTTTTTATTGCATATTACCAAAATTCCCTTTTTATTTATCTATTTTATTATTATTATTATTATTATTATTATTAATAATAATACTAATAATAATAATTTTTTGGAATAGTGTTTGCTGCAGGGAGCTGGAGGCTGTGGGTTCGAGTCCCGCTATGGGTGGCTGTCTGTGAGGATTTGGTGTGTTTTCCCTGTGTCTGTGTGTGTTTCCTCCGGGTGCTCCAGTTTCTTCCCACGGTCCAAAAATACATGCTGATAGGTGAATTGGCGACTCAAAAGTGTCCATAGGTGTGAGTGAGTGAGAGAATGTGTGTGTGAATGTCGCCATGAGAAGGAATATCACCCCCTCCAGGGTGTATTCCTGTCTGGCGCCCACTGATTTCAGGTAGGCCCAGACCCACTGCGACCCTGAACTGGATAAGCGGTTACAGACAACGAATGTTTCTTTTTTGAGGTTTCTGTGTAAATGGTTATATATTCCTCATAAACACGAAAAAGCCAAAACCAAGCCAAATAATTCATAAAATAAATTTAATTATGGATGGTCTTTGGCAAAGCTACACCAAACTTAATCTAGGTTGTGTAACTTCTTTAATACAACATTCCAACAGGTATATCATGTATGAATTAATGAATGAATGAAATATCAGTGCGACATGATATTTCATTCATTCATTCATTATCTGTAACCACGTACCCAGTGCAGGGTTGCTGTGGGTCCAGAACCAACCCGGAATCATTGGGCACAAAGCAGAAACACACCCTGGAGGGGGCACCAGTCCTTCACAGGGCGACACACACTCACACATTCACTAACACATTCACACCTATGGACACTTTTGAGCAAGGTCCGAAATTATACAATGACAATTGGTGGGGACAATTTTTTCTTTGGGTCTTAATGGAAAACCAGTACAGCATATGCACATGCTTCAGTAAACTGAAGTCTTAAAATCCTTACAGAGTCTTGCTTGTTTACTATAATGTCTGCAGCACATTAATGATATGTCCATTACACCAGCTAATGTGTCACATACGACACAACAACCTTTGTAGTCAGAGGTCACCAAGAATATGTTATAGAGCAAAATCACCCAATGACCCTATTGGTTACTACCATACAAAATGTAGGCCTATACATGGTATTAAAGGCATAGACCACCCAATAATCAAAATCTGTCTGCAGTTTTCTTGCCCTGAAAATGATATTCATATTAATACAGAATCTCTTCCACTGGAACCATGTGTTAATTAATTCTGAATAAATGGGAATAATGTCACTGAAAGTCACTGTAGCTTAGGCTTTTGTTCTGTCTCATTTCTAATACTGCATGGAATGCCTTTATAAAGAAGCTTGGCCTTTGTTAGTCTCCAAAGTAAACTCTTTTAGTAATTCATGTTAAGTGAAACAAGATGAAAAATAAAAAACCAATGTGTCTCAGCCATGTACATCAAGTTCATACACCAATGTATTTATTCACTGCAGTAATATTGTTTTTATAGAACTACTTGTAGCAGCAACTAATATCTCACTAATACAGACACCAGATTATGATTATTTATTTATTTATTTATTTTATTTTATTTCTTGTTCAAATTTTCCTTTCCACCTTCAAATGGTGCATACATTACAAAGAGCTCATAGTAGATGTTAAGTTCCTGATGAGTTTTATACATTTCTGCTTATGTTGTGCATAAAAAACAAACAGTCCACATAAAAACCAGGCTTCTTATTTAAATGTTCTGTCCCACCTTAAAGGCAGACGAAGTTACGGAGCACCCGGAGGAAACCAAAGTGGACATGGGGAGAACACACCAAACTCCTCACAGACAGTCACCCAGAGCGGGACTTGAACCCACAACCTCCAGGTCCCTGTAGCTGTGTAACTGCACCATAGTACTGATCAGCTTTATTTTATTTATTTATTTATTTTTTATTGATTCAGCGATGTAAATTTCTGACATTTCATTTCTCCAGCACATTTTTATTTGTCAGGTGGCATTAGATTGGAACCAGTCTCAAAAACAATAACAGAAATTTAATGTATGAGGTATGCTTCATATTTTATATTTAAGCTTTTTAATTAATTTCCAAGGACATTATGCTAAAAGTCACCTGCTACAACAAAAGAGAAACACCATTTTAAATGTGTTTACAAAGGTCAGACAACAACCAAAGCTAAACTCATTCCAAATAACAAGACCAACACTTTCAAATATGAATAATTAAATATTTTTTTAAAAAAGTCTTTGCAATTGGCTGTGTTGTCCGTGATTGCGCCCGATTATGCTTCAAAGTGTGGGTCCCCCATGTGTATAATGAACAGTTGAGTCAAGAAGCTCACATTTTTAGCCACTTGGTGTCAGTGTAATGGCTGTTTCATAACATTGAAGAAGAATCATTGGTGAAAATGTCTCCTTTAAGGTTCTGGAATGTTAACACAAGTCACGCAGCTTCAAGAGTCAAACTAATCCCAAAAATTTCAGTCATGACTTCATGGTGGGTTGAGCATCCGGGAGCCAAGCGCGGCGGGGGAAATGTTTGTGTTGGTGTGTGTGTGTGTTTGTGTGCGTGTGTGTTGGGGGGATTCAGTGGATGTGTCCAACTTTAATTAACGCTGGTGCACAGTGCAGAGAGGCAGTAGTGGCGGGCAGGCCGAGCAGATAGTGGACCGTGCCCAGTCACTTCGCCAAGCGCCTTCAGGTTAATGCCAGGGTCCAGCGTGGGCAATGCGCCACCCCTAAAGAATCTCCATTCCCCAGCCCCTAAGGCCAGACTCAGAGAAAATATGCCTGGCTTTATGAAGCCTTCAACAGGGTTCAGATGTTCTTTCTCTGCCTGAGTGCACAGCAACACTGAAATATGCATAATGATGATGATCATTTAGTCAGGTATGGAAATAAATGTTAGATTTAACATTCGCACTGTATTAGATTATCATTATTTTTAAGCAGCTTCCAGATGGCATAGATCTGCTGTAATTTAGCCTCATGGTTAATGTATGCACTTGACTATTCACAACTTTGGAATCATTTGTCACATTATTTATAGCCACTGTTAACTTACAGTCGTATGCAAAAGTTGGGGTTCCCATGGTTTTGTTGATTAAGTGAAAAAAACAGCTGCATATTTTTATGTACACTTATTGTTTGTTGGCTCAATGTAACTTTTTATTTTATTTATTTATTTTTGCAAAAAATGAAGTACCTGTATATAAGGTAAATTGTACTTCAAAATTCTGCTAAGCAAAGTGAACACTTTAAATTACATCTCAATAACTTGCAATATTTCATTTGCCAACACGTAGAAATGCTAAATTTACAGGTTATTTGAAGTACTCAACTAGTTCCTCAAACACTCACATTTGTAGGCAATTGTCCAACATGTTTCTCCAACATGGGCGAACATGAGCAGCAACACTGCCTGTAGAACAACCATGCTTCCCAGTGAAAATAACAGCAGAACTTATTCAGTTCCCTACATTCCTTTAAGTAAGATCAACTTATGAAATTCACCAATGTAAAAGCTAAATTAATCAATTTATGCTCCATTAAGTAGGTGCAGATGGATATGATATATCCAAGGCACTTTGTGTGAGTTCAATTGCTGCTTAGTAACATAAGGATGAATCAAAACTAAAAAAAGAACAAGTCAAGAAAAAAAAACAACATTCAGACACATCTATCCCAAACTTTGAAAAGGTGATTCCAAACTTTTCAATAAGAGCATATGTTTTTCAAGCTGATATTTTGGATGACCCTTTTTTTATTTTTTATTTTTGCCAATTATATCATCTGTCTCCATTTGGCTGCTCTGAAACAGCCTTTTTATGAGTATATTTCAGTGTTGTTTTTGCTCAGGTCTGTAGGGATAGGTAGTCCACTGTAATGTTTACCACAGTGGATGAACTGGCAGGCTTCTGTGCCAGTCTGACAGCGAGAATGCCTCTTGTGAACATTTCCAAGGCTTTTTGTGCCAGCTTCTTTCGCCATATCCACTTCATCATCCCGCAAAAAGGGCATGACTCATGGCAAATAGAGAGTGGAGCTATGGGAGGGAGAAATACGAGAAAAATTTCCATTGAAATGTTTGCATTTTTCAACCAAGTGGGGCACTGATGAGGCCTTTACATTGGTTGTGCTTTTTTTTTTTTTTTTTTTTTTTTTTTTTTACATGAGATATAGACAATATGAGGCAAAAAGGCTACACCATATATCCAAATGTTTGGAGTGATTATTGCTATTTTAAGGTGCACCCACTTGCAATAGATTTCATACTGTCTTCAGAAAATCATTGGCAATAAATTGTATTACACTGGAGCAGTTGCATATGAGACTAAGGTCACCATGCTCAATGCCAAGTGTCAACAAAAACGGCCTTGATGAACTGTAGATAAATTAACTGAGTTTGTTTGTTTGTTTGTTTATGGTTTTACAAACTATAGACCATGTAGCAAAGCCGAAGAATAGCAAAAGAAAAAAAATGGGCTAAAGCAAAACAAGCAGCTGAGATCTAAGTCCCTGGAACTTAACTGCATCTGTGGGCTTAAACATTACGCATTGTCTCAGAGCAATTAAATGTTATGGCAGTGTTTCCCTGGGACCCCCCTTCCAACTCCCTTAATTTATTAGCATATCCAGCTGTGTGGAGAGATGGAGGGAGTGACTAGGAGAAGGAATGAAGGAGTGATGCTGGGGAATGGTTCCTCCTACTCATAGCATGTCTAAGCACAAATCTCCAGAGGTGCCATGAAATGAATGAACACCGAAGTGCCAGGGGCAGGAGAGAAAGCTTGACATGCTCGCTTCTTCTGGCCCCTACTGGCCAGGAGTGGAACTGCTAAGGTTTGTCTGTTTTTTACCACCTGCAGAGGATACATTCAGAATATCTCTCCAGTCCTCCAGTGCTTACCTAGGCACAGACAAGCAGGTTTTATGTTGTTTTGATTGGTCACTGCATGTATATTCTCAAGTGAGCTGGGATTTTTGTGACTCGGATGCGCAGTCTTTGAAATGGTAATGGATAAGAGATCTAACTGCTGGCGGATGCTAAGAATGAGTAGGTGGTTGGGGAGCCGCCACCTCGAAACACATCCCATTATATGGAGCCTTTTTTTCGCCCTGTGGTCAAACCGTAAAAGGCTGCTTGTTATGCTAATGGTGCTAGTCTTAGGCAGACTAGCCTTGGAAAGCATGCATAATGCTGTGCAAAGAAAACAGGTGATGTCCAAGCATATGTGGCATTTAAAGTGGGCAGTGTCTGGGTTGTCAGTAAAAGGACCCAGCGATCAATCACTGGCAAAGTCACAGCAACTGTGAAGGATGCCATTCCTCAATGGAGTGGATCACTTTGACAACTGAGCTATATCACAATAACATAAGGGCACTCCCAAAGGTGGCGGCCTACTAGGCCAAGATTAATGAAGCTAAATATGTGTGCTTTAGGCCTACACCAGAGAGGAGCTCTCCACTTCCCCAGAGACAGAGAGAGAGTGGAGGATGAAAAGCCAGCACTTTAAAAGGAATCGAACTCACTAACCATGGGTGAGTTCAGCTTTGGTGGCTCACTACAGTAGTCACAGCATTGTAAAGTAATGTGAAGAATTTTGACATGTCAGTTATGCAGTTTGGAGGCATTGTCTTTGGAGGACAACAAAGCCACATCTGTGCATGCACACACAACTGGGGATGGGCACCCCCCAAGGGACCAACAACCTCCAAAACCCAGTGTGAAAAGCAATGTTTTTTTTTTTGTTTTTTTTTTTTTGTCAATTTTCATCATTTGTTGTCAGACTTTGGGGAAAGTTTTCAAGAAAAAAAAGCCCTGGTGGAAGCTTTGATGTATCTTTCATGACTCTTTTCTCACACACACTGTTGCTGTTATGTTTTGCTGCCTTTGACAATACAGCTTTTACCCATTTGTGAAGGATACAACTTGGATTTTCACAGTGGATTCCTTAGAGGGATCTGGTGTCAACATCACGAAGGTTGTTATGGATGTCAGACCCTCAGGGGTAGTTAGTGGGTCTCTCTAGTTGGGGATCACTGCTGGAGTCCAGGTTTGAATCCCAGCTGTGCTAAGCGCCATCCAGGCGTTCTCCACAACGTAGGGCTTATTAAGAGGGAAGGATGGCAGGGTCATTCCTCGTCCTGTTGCTAAGCAACAAGCAACGGATCAGCCAGCAGGGCATCTGTATGGCTTGCACGGATGCCTACTTAGCCTTCTCCTCCAAATGTGTCGAAATCTTTGTCAATCCAATGATGGCAATGGGCACTTCAAAGAGGGGAGGTGTCAGTGACACTGGCAGGAGGAAGCAGCCTTTGCCCTTTAGGTGTAGTGATGCTAACATTTCATTTCAGCAGCTGCAACTGAGAGCCACAAGACTAAAAAAGAAGACTGCTCTGGGAAAGCCGGGACTTGTGATTCATATATATATATATATATGTATATATGTATCTCCCTCTGGGGTCAATTGTGATGCAATAAAAAAGCAGCATTTCACATTTATTTTAATGACTGTGTTGTTGTTTGTGTAGAAACGCAATGCAATTTTCTGTGGAGAAATCCAATGGGAAACATTGAATGTATATTTGTAAAAAAATGGAAATAAGGGAAAATAAAACTGGCCGTTAATGATTTAAATCCAGAGAGGGTAAAGTCTCAGCTAGTATTGCCTATTGGTTTGAGGGGACACAATGAATACTAGATGCTTATATTCTAAGAACTGTCATAGAACACGAAAAGGCTATACAAATAGCTTCGAACCGACTGCTGCCAGGCTCCTGAACAAAACAGCAAACTACTGATTTTTATTTTTAAAGGCTATCATTTTTTCAATATTGTAATGTACAACGTTATAAAGTGCAAGAAATCCATCCATCCATCCATTATCTGTAACCGCTTATCCAATTTAGGGTCGCGGGGGGTCCAGAGCCTACCTGGAATCATCGGGCGCAAGGCGGGAATACACCCTGGAGGGGACAAGTGCAAGAAATCACTAAATGAAATAACGACTATGTGGAATTTTCAGCATGTTTAATATCCATAACTGTAATAACAACATGATGTAATTTAATTCAGTTTATTAAGGCATGTGCTCATATATTAAAGGAACACTATGTCAATTTTTTACATTGAAATAACAGCTTCAGAATTGTTGTGATGCTTCAATAACCTGTAATAAGGAGAAAAAAAGGCCTCTGTCATTCCTACTCTGGGCTCAGCACTGCAAAAACTGCACTATGAATCTTCCTGAGGAGGGTAGGAAACAACCATGACCCACTCCCTCCCTCTTTACAATGATTTCAATAGTGCTGTAAAAATGTATTACAATAGGGGGAGTCACAGGAGCAAAAATCCTAGTCTTATCTAGTGTTCCTTTAAATAGTTGCATCTATTATTGCATATATATTCATATACACATTTAATTATTTAATTATTATTTATATTATTAGTTTACAAAGTTTTTAAAACCAGAACTATAAACCAAACCATGACCATGTCCCTAACAAAAGAACCCAAATCTAACCCTAATTCTCAGCTAGTGGGGAAATATAAAAGAGGAATGTATAAAACTTATAAACTTGTAAACATATAAACACAGAAGTTCACCCACAAGGCAGAAACATTAGGAACTGTCAACAACAGCAGTTTATCACCTCCAATGGTGAATAAGAATACTGGTTAATTACATTGTTTTTCACCATGACTCAACAAGAATTTCAACCTCATTATTTGTCTCACTTCCAAACTCACAAACACATCTGAATTAACACCTAGCTGTAAGCATCTCGGTCCTTTTTGAGTGTCAGAACTGAACAATACCTGATAGAACCAAGATCAACTGAGATTGTTATGACAAATCATGCTCAACCTCTTGTAACGGAACACCAACCTAACCTTTGGGGTGAGCTGGAATGGTATTTGTGATCCAGAGCAAATCATCTAACTTCCATATCAGACCACATTAATGCACTTCAGGCAAAATGCAATCAATCCCTCACAACAATGTTCCAACATTTAACGTGAAGTTCTTCTGTGAGAGTAACGGCTGCAACTGCAGAAAATGTGGGACAAACCTTCCTATTGGTACACTTCGTTTCAGAAGAAATGTTGGACAAGCAGAAATGTTTTCAAGCTCCATGTTGGAGATCTGTGTGTAATCCACAAGCTGCAGTGTGACACTGCACAGACCCTATTCAACACAAACCCGCTTGTGACCCATCTTTCTAATCCAGATTACCACTCACAATACGGGCTAAATCAGGCATCTGGCACCTGAAGCCCATCACTTCTGTCCAACAAAGCAGCACACCCAGCTAAACAGTATCCAGACTGCTGGGTTCTCTTTCAAATGGCCAAGATTGTTTTGAAAAAGCTAAACATTACACCAATCACAGCAAGAATGCAGGAATGGCAGGGTCATTTCTCAAATAAGGTTTTTTCCACATTGTTGTAGGTCACTTTTTCATGGTTAGAGGTGATTTTTATTCATTTTGTAATTTTTGGACCATTTTTATTATCACCTCTGAAACTTATCAAGGGCTTTCAAGTTTGTCCTTTAAAGTATTTTAGCACAGCCTTATTTAGTTATTTACTTCACTATAACTTGCCTATACGTTACTTTGCTTGCATAGGGAAGAATGGTTTTCCAAAAATATCTAGAGAACCCTAGAATACCTATTAGACCACCAAACTGGCCATATTAGTGACAGGACAATCAAGCTCCCCTCTTACTGCAGATCTGAAATCATCAACAGATGTGACAACTCAGATGTGAATCCTAAAGAATGTGCAATGTTCAAGTAAACATTACAGAGAAAATGAAATACAAAAGAAACTATGTGTGATTAATGGAAATGAGCAGCTGGTGTTCTCATGATAACAGGCTGGTCATCTCAAACCCCACCCCTCAATATCGCTGGAGATTTATTGGATTAGTTGGACTGTGAGAAGCAGAAAATGCAACCAGCTTGTAAAAATGAACTATGTCTCTTGCTGGTGAGGTTCCTCTGGGGGCTGTGGCTTCATCCTAATTTTAAAGATATACAGTATGTTGGCAGGTAGAAAAGTGTGAGTGTGTGAGTGACTGGGTGAGTGTGTGAATGACTGGATGAGTGTGTTATGCCCCATGATTTACTGGGGCCCTATTCACCCAATGAATTCAAGTAGGTTCTGGACCCACTGCAACACAATTCAGGTTGACACAAGTACAGAGATGAAAGAATGAATGAACAAATTTATTAATTAATAAAATGGATGGATGGATAGATGGATGAAATCAACAAAATAATTTAATTAATATCCATGTGAATTGAAATAAAAATAATGGTGGACCTATATAAGCAACATATGACTAGGATTAGAAACCAGAAAGCAATTGGCCTTAGGATAAATTGATGGTTTCCAAGTCAGAAAAAATTGTATAAGGACTAAGACTGTGGCTTTACATCATATAATAAAATGGTCAAAATAATTATTACCACACAACACTACCACTACATCAGTATCACTACAGCACTGAGATTCATCTGCCACCCAAGTCGTACCTGCTCTGTGGTGGTCCTGTGAAGGTCCTGACCATTGGAGTACATGGTGAAAGGGGGAAACTAAAGTATGTAGAGCAACATATTGACTATAGTCTGTACAAAGTGCTTCTGTATGGACAGTGAAGCTGAGAGAATGGATGGTGAGTGTAGAAACAAGGAGGGGGTCATAATGTTACGGTTTATATAACAGTTTACAGCACTCCTGTAATTCTTCTTCAAGCACACATCAGACGTTACTAGTGGACAGGGGATTACTTTGACAGTAAAACTTTAAGTTATAAACTGTCTTTATTCAAGTCTTACAAAACTGTCTGTTCACCACACATGGTGCTCCGTTTTGTTGTATATGCATGTATTTCCTGAAATCTTGTTTTCATTGTGTTCTATTGATTTTTCAATCTGATCTCATTCTGTTTTAACTCAGCAGATAAATAGAATCAGTGTGCTGAAATTTGCAGTGAAATGTTGTATTTAAGTATGTTCCCTGTAGAGAACAGAAAATCCTCTCTTCGAAATATGAACGACCTGAATATGAATAACCTTTTATTTAACCATGAAAAAATGCCATTTTACCAAATACGTATGGGCACACAACTGTATATCTCTGCCAATCTCATTCTAGAGCTATTCTGATTTAGATTCTTAATTTCGGATTAGGAATATAAGAAAGCGACACATCCCATATACACAGACAGTGCTGCAGTTTCCAGCTCTTATTCTTCTTCAGCTTTGCCTTGTTTAAAATTTAATAGCTGTTTTCATTCTGTCTGGATTTCTGGCGTCTGGCGTTGGGCTGATAAAGTGGGGATTGTGCGGCAGGGCTGATGTTAATCACATCAGGATCTTCACTGTGGTAATGAATGAGCATTTTCCCCTCGCTGCATTTCTCCTCAGGGGGGCGTAATCTAGGGCAGGAATACAGTTGTTTACCATAGTTATTGCTGAGTAGCAGAGATTGAGTGAGAGCTGCTGGAGCATGTTTTTTTGTAGACTAGACCAGACGCTACTGAAATATTCATATTAATAGGGTTGGTACAGTTGCTGATTCATCATTTGCATCGCTTGAACTCACAGTTACCTTTACTTAACGACAACTGACCCCGAGAAGACACGAAAAAATAGGGTGTACACTGTAAAATCACAAATTGAATACAAATCCATCTCCAACTTCTTTACACAATGCTGTATTTTGTTGAGATGCAGAACAATCCTTTTTCTGACTCCATTTTTTAATAGAACCGCTGCAGGCCTGAGACTGCCCTACTTTAATTTCCAGTCGTTTTTATTTTTTCCCCTATTTTTTTTTTTAATCCTCCTCTCCTGGTGATGGTGGATCCTGGTTTAAATATAGTATGGCGCAGATGTTTTAGTTTCTCAGGAGCCTGCAGGTGACACTTGTATGGAGCAGCACTGGGCCATGTGTAAAATAGCAGCCACTACAGAAGCAATAAGATGCGGTCCGATCACATGCTACATAAATACTGTAATCAAAAGTGACCGCTCCATCTCCCAGATCAATCTCCCTTCTCACGAAACTCCACACTGCAGCCTCACACTCATATCAGGGTTCATACGAACAGCATCATCTCTTGCCAGATACAACACTGATAGAGAATAATAAACACAATAACTGGAGACAGTGTCATAAAACCAGTTAAAGTGCACTGTCTTGAATAAATACATTTGTGATAATACAATAGCACAGAAAATTTGAAAATTTGAAATTTGACCTTGTAGTCATTTGCAATATGTCTCTACAATGTCCGGTATAACACAATTAGCAATAATTTGTGTTATCTACAAAATGCCTTTAATACCCCACAAGAAATCTTGGGAAAGCTCCCTTCCATAAAGGACCAGGCTGAAAAATCCAACTAAATGCCCTCAGACACCACTGCATTAAAAGCTAATGTCCTACGTCATCAAACTGGCTTGGGAATACGTTGACCAATATTGTCAACATTCACAATTTGTTGCTGCATCTGCCTGTGTGTAATATGCATACAGAAAGTCATATGTTAATCATTTTCAAAAGCATTGTACTGTATTTTTATATGGGCTAGAACTCATCTTAAAACATGTACAGCAAAAGTATCACTGAAAATATTGGACATCGCAGTTGTTGTGTGTGAAAATAACGGACAACGTTTATAGCAGGTGTAAAGTTCAAAAGCCTATATCTGACTAGGTATGGGGCATGCTGGGAAATGGAAATATATTGACACATTGACTTCAATAACACATCACACAAGTTATCAGTAATAACTTACACAGTTATACAGATTTGATTTGGCAGTGTAAAGACCATAATACTGCAGAATGTTTTAAAACCAAACTTTGGTAAGACTACATTGTCCACACAAGAAAATAACAGAATACCACTGTAGCTAGATTAATGTTTGAAAATAGATATGTCCTGTTCAGATGCAGTGTAAATATGGTATTTACACACATGCTTTTATAATTACAAGCATGACACAGCATTTTATTGAAACATAATTGTTCAATTACTAAAATCTGAATTGAGAAACCTCTAGTTATCATTATTCAATCACATTCACATTTATTCAATGTCTGTAACCACTTATTCAGTTTAGGGTCGCAGTGGGTCCAGAGCCTACCCAGAATCACTGGGCGCAAGGTGGGATCACACCCTGGAGGAGGCACCTGTCCTTCGCAGGTTGACACACACACTCACACCTATGGACACTTTGGGTCACCAATCCACCTACCAACATGTGTTTTTGGGTTGTGGGAGGAAACGTAAGCACCCAGAGTAAGCCCACATGGGGAGAACACACCAAACTTCACATTCATCAGGAGAGGGGCTCAAACCCACAACCCCAGGAGGCTGGAGCTGAGTGACAGCAACACTACCAGTTGCACCACATGATGCCCGTAGTTAATGATCATTATTCATTCATTCATTCATTCATTCATTCATTCATTCATTCATTCATTATCTGTAAGCTCTTATCCAGTTCAGGGTCGCAGAATTATCATAATTAGTAGTATAAATATTAGCATGAGTACTGTTGTATATTGTCTCTGTCCAATTATTTTTTTTTACTATATCATTTGAACACAGCAGCTGTTCTTCACACAGTGTGAAAATCTCATGAATGAATAGACCAATAGAAATGATTGGAATAAAATCTTTTTACATTGACTTCCATTGAGAATTAAGGTTTTTTCCTTCTCCTGTAATGTTACTACTTTGGGAGATATATATTTTTCATTGGACAGCGACAGTATACACCACCATAATCTCTCATCCTACAACAGCAGAGCATAAAGATATCAAGTCAGTCTGGTCTTTAAGAATTGTACTTGTGAGCACATGATTTATGACACACCTGAAAAAGGTATCTCATTCAGGCTGATAAAAATATAAGTGTGTTACATAATCAACAAGATATTCAGAGCTGAGCAGCTGAGGTAACTCTAAATTTCTGTTAATATTTTTCCATGATTCAAAATTATGCATATTTGTTTTATGATCACTAAGTGAGCTCCCATCTACTGCTAGCACATGTACATTCAAGAAAGGTGAAGGATATTTCAGAGACATTGCATGAGTCCTGGGAATGGTCTTTTAATCAAATATGTGTAAATTCACCAGAAATGAGAGTCAGATATTATTAAGATCAGGCTGATAGGTGCTATCTTTTCACACTCACACATAACATTCTACCTAACAAACACTTAATGAATCAAATGGAATAAGCTGTAAACAAAGCTCATTCATCAATAAAATGGTGAGTTGCTTGCTTTGGCCAACAATTCAAGGTCTAAATCCTAACTTGAAATATGAGATGAGAAATAAGGTCATTTTAATATTGGCCAAGTTTCAAGTTTCCTTTTCACATATAATTTACAAACTGGATTCTAGTTGGGACACTAAACAAATTGTGAATAAAAACTGAATGCAATGATGTTGAGATTGCAAAAACTTTATTTGTAATAGAACATAGATGACAGATCAAAAGTTTAATCTGAGTAAATGTAACATTTTAAAGAAAAAATAGGTTGATTCAAAATTTCAGTGTCAACAAAACCCAAAAAAGTTGGGACAAGTAGCAATAAGTGGCTGGAAAAAGGAAATTGAGCATATAACGAACAGCTGGAAGACCAATTAACACTAATTAGGTCAATTGATAACATGATTGGGTACAAAAAGAGGAAGAAGCCAAGATGGTAAGAGGATCACCAATTCCACCATTGTTGCGCAGAAAGATAGTGCAGCAATACCAGAATGGTGTTGCCCAGCGTAAAATAGCAAAGACTTTTAAGTTATCATCATCAACCATGCATAACATCATCAAAAGATTCAGAGAATCTGGAACAATCGCTGTGCGTAAGGGTCAAGGCCATAAAACTCTACTGGATGCTCGTGATCTCCGGGCCCTTAAGCGTCACTGCACCTCAAACAGGAATGCCACTGTCAAGGAAATAACAGAATGGGCTCAGGAATACTTCCAGAAAGCATTGTCAGTGAACACAATCCACCGTGCCATCCACCGTTGCCAGCTGAAACTCGACAGTGCAAAGAGGAAGCCATTTCTAAGCAAGCTCCACAAGCTCAGATGTTTGCACTGGGCCCGGGGGCTTTTAAAATGGAGTGTGGCAAAATGGAAGACTGTTCTGTGATCAGATGGGTCACAATTTAAAGTTCTTTATGGAACACTGGGACGCCATGTCATCCGGACCAGAGAGGACAAGAATAACCCAAGTTGTTATCAATGCTTCGTTCAGAAGCCTGCATCACTGATGGTATGGGGTTGCATGAGTGCTTGTGGCATGGGCAGCTTGCATGTCTGGAAAGGCACCATTAATGCAGAGAACTATGTTCAGATTCTAGAACAACATATCCTCCCATCTAGACGTCATCTCTTTCAGGGAAGACCCTGCATTTTTCAACAAGATTATGCCAGACCACATTCTGCAGCAATCACAACATCATGGCTACAGAGGAGAAGGATCCGGGGACTGAAATGGCCAGCCTGCAGTCCAGATCTTTCACCTATAGAGAACATTTAGCACATCATAAAGAGGAAGGTGCGACAAAGAAGGCCCAAGACGATTGAACAGTTAGAGGCCTGTATTAGACATGAATGGGAGAGCATTCCTATTTCTAAACTTGAGAAACTGGTCTCCTCTGTCCCCAGACGTCTGTTGAGTGTTGTAAGCAGAAGGGGGAATGCCACACAGTGGTAAAAAATGGCCTTGTCCCAACTTTTTTTGGGATTTGTTGACGCCATGAAATTTTGAAACAACATATTTTTCCCTTAAAATGATACATTCTCTCAGTTTAAACTTTTGATCTGTGATTTGTGTTCTATTCTGAATAAAATATTAGATGTTGGCACCTCCACATCATTGCATTCAGTTTTTATTCATAATTTGTTTAGTGTCCCAACTTTTTTGGAATACGGTTTGTATGTGTATTATATACAGCCAACTTTTAGCTAAAGCATTGTGTATATATTATATATATATATATTATAATATATTATATTATGACCTTGTAATTTGTTTTATCCAATGTTTATAGTGTTACTAAAGTTGGAGGTTGAAAGTAAGCACATTTGACATAGGCAATTGAGTTATGTGAGACATGAGGAGCAATTAAGAGTATCTTTTTTTAGCTGACAATATTATAGCCATAATGGATTCAACAAGCTTGGAGAAGAACAACAAATTATATTTTCTTACATTAGATTAAATACTTTCACACTTGTTAACATCCTGCTGAATGATGGAGGGAGAGTTAGGGCCATCCTACCCACAGAGGGACACAATCCAACTTAAAAGTACTGCAATAAAACTGGACTTGATATGATGTAGTGTAACTTGTAAAATTTTACATAGGACCCAGCATTTCCAACCCAGCATTTCCAGGATTAGTTCTTAGCTCAAAATTTAGACTCAAGTCAATTGACAAAACAGGGAACAGATGAAAAACTAGGGGATATAAAATCTTGTTTTTCACCGAAGCCTTCATGTTATATCATCAGCCTGTCACTTCAGTTTGAATTGGGGGAACAGAATTCGTTTAAGATGTTTAGCTGCTGCTTGGCGCTTGTGAACAAGGTCTAAACAACAGCTATTCAATCTAATCTCTGCGGAGAAAGGAGGTAAAGCTTTTCCAGAGGGCCCTATCAGCTCAGCACCAGCGTTTTAATGCTATCAACATCGAGGTGCCTAATTCAATTGTCGTTCTCCATAGACCCTGAATGAGAGACGCATTTAATTTGCACGACAAAAGACATGGCGTTAGCATGAGTCGTTACTGCCACCATCAGTGTCATTATCATGTCATTGTTTCAGTGCAAAACAAAGCAGTTAGGAAGGAAGGCCCTCCAATCTTTCCTTCATATGAATAAACAACTATTTCTCATGCCCCTTCAAACCATCTCAGTGAACCTTTCCTGAGCAATGAAGTCGTTCAGAGACTATTCGATTGCTTTTCTAATTACTTTACTGCAATCGCCAAGCTGGTAAAAGACAGGCTGCCGAAAGCTAAAAGAAAAGGATATCTTGTTTTTTTCTACATCTTCAGAGCTGCTGTTGTTGTTTTTTGGGGTTGGATTAGATCTGGCCACAGGTGTGCGGTGTGTAACTACCTCAGTACGATGGATATCCCTCATCTGACTCTCTTCTGTAATTGCTCGCTCAGTTGTGGATAGGTCATTAAATACAGCAGATGCTTCAGTGCTCACTCCTCATATCAGCGGAGAAATGAGCCAGACTCAAAACAGGGGAGAATGCGAAGATAGTGACAGAAACTTCTGCCCTTCCAAAAAGTCTCTTGCAGAGAAGAGCTAGCTCCATTTCCAGCTTTCTGGATTCCTGGAAGTTAATTGTTCAGTTCAGTTCAATACAGATTTATTTGTATTGATACACAGTCCCTGAGCAGCAACCCAGAAAAGCATATTCGGACAGTCTGTAAGAGCATGAGAAAAGAACCACAAACAAAAACCAAGACTCAAAGGAGAAATATGAGGAAAGAGAGAACGAGGAAGAAATCCTTAGAGACATCTGCTACCCTAAATCTGTGTTTAATAACCCTATCAGGCCTGCATTGCTGATACACTTAGGAAATGCTATTACTGTGTTTAGGAGCTATATAAGAAAATTACCTTCCACCAACTGAGATGTAAGTGATCCTAGAAGATTGCAGTAAGCACTCATCTGGGCAAAATGGTCTGGATGGACCATTACACTCCAAAATATCAGCAAGACATTCAAGAGCTTGGCCACTATAAGCAAATATGTACAGTCAGTGTGGAAACTAAAATTAATTTAGTGTACATTGAATAATGCCAGGGTACTATGCTTAAACTTACTTTTCCTGGTGGACACCTGGGCTGCTGTATTTAGGAGTAGTTGAAGCTGTTTCAGAGAGACAGCAGGTCAGCTAATGGAAAGTTATCAAATCAAGTGTTTGATTTGTAATTTGTAACATAAGGGAACACAGAGACCAGTGTATGGACTGATGGGGGGTGGGGTACATATCAGCATTCATATGAGATAAAATGAAGGTTAAAAGTAACTAAATGGCTTTTGTTATAAAAACTAAAGTACAAACATATAAACACAATTTCACAATACAGACCAGAGTTCGAGTTTGCCTTTTGTCCCTTTGTGTGTTGAATGTCCTGTGTTGTTTGACCTTTGAGCCTTATTAAGACTCTTGTCTCTTTAAATGTCCATCCATGCATCCATTATCTGTAACCGCTTATCCAATTCAGGGTCACAGTGGGTCCAGAGCCTACCTGAAATCACTGGGCGCAAGGCAGGAATACACCCTGGAGAGGACGTCAGTCCTTCACAGAGCAACACAGACACACACACATTCACTCACACCTAGGGTCACTTTTGAGTCGCCAATCAACCTACCAACATGTGTTTTTGGACTGTGGGAGGAAACCGGAGCTCCCGGAGGAAACCCACGCAGACACGGGGAGAACACACCAACTCCTCACAGTCACCCGGAGCAGGAAACGAACCCACAACCTCCAGGTCCTTGGAGCTGTGTGACTGCGTCACTACCTGCTGCGCCACCATGCCGCCCTCTTTAAATGTAGTTAAGCTTATTTAATATTAAATCTTTTTAGATGTAAATTTTAATTATATAAGGTTTGGATATATATAGATATGCCAGATTTGTTCAGAACTTTTTAGTGTATGTTTTGGTTTACAGAGTACTTCATTTCTTGGAAAACTGTTGTTCTTCATTAAACTAGCAACAATTAAATGTGGCATAATAAAAAATTTAAATACAATAAATAAAACAAAATAAATAATTTTTAAAATAATCTATGTTTTCACAGCCTCTCACAGTCCTATCAAACTTTCTGTATGTTGTTCTGAATGGGTCCCATAAAAGTTAGTTTGGTTTTTTGGATGGCTGATCATCTACTTCCAGGAAGATAGGTGTTTCAGAAGATCAGATGTCTAGGATCCTGATCTACAAAAAACCACTGGAGTGAATTGGCTCACTTGTTACTTGCTAGTGTTTACTGATAGCATCAGCTACTCACTGGTCTTCAAGGCTCACAATATCTGTTGCTTACTTGATATTATCTGGTACTCATTTAATAGTATTCACTTAATAGTATCTTGCTCTCAATTGATACTATTTAGTATTCACTTAGTAGTAGCAAATGGTGCTCACATTATAATATCTGGTGCTTACTTTGTTTTACCTGATGCCCACTTGATCTGAGTCTCTGACATACACTTGATACTATTTATTGTTCACTTATAGTATACAGTGCCAGTCAAATGTTTGGACATGCCCACTCAGGGAGGGTTTCCTTTGGTTTGGGTCATTTTCCACATATTGTGAATGTACAGTTCCAGTCAAATTGTGGACATCTTTTCATTCAATGTTTTTTCTTTTTTTTATTATTATTATTATTATTTATTTATTTTTATTATTATTATTTTCTACATTGTAAATGAATATGAAAGACCTTAAAACTATTAAGAAACACATATGGAAATAGGTAGTAAAAAATATATATATTATACTTAATATACAGTAGATTCTTCAAAATAGCCACATTTCACTTTGATGAAAGCTTTGCATACATTTGCGGTCTCTCAAATCAGCTTCACGAGGTCATCTCGTGGAATGGTTTTCAGGGAACAGCTGTGGCCTCATCAGGAGTTAATTTGTAGAACTGCTCGCCTTCTTAATGGGTTTGAGACCATAACTTGAGTTGTGCAGAGGTAGGGGCTGGTAAACAATTCTACACAGTGAATAGCCCTATTCTTTTGACTGGTGCTCTATATTATTCACTTGATAGTGTCTAGTATTCTCTAGACAGTCTCTGTTGTTAACTTGATAGTATCTTGTTCTCATTTGATAGTACCATGTTCTCATTTGAAAATTGCTCATGGTTACAAATATAGCATCCCTTAAGAGGCTAAATATGTTTTAAACCCCTATGTTTTGAATTATGTATCTAGTTGTACCTATGAAAGTCTCTTTCCATGATATGAATATTGGGGGATCTTACTATAGCCATATGCTAAAGCTATGGTCCAAACTGTCAAAATCTGTGATTTCCTGTGAAAATCAGACTGATTTTAACAACAAAGTGTGTCTTGCTCATAAACAACCTAGAGCAATGGACCCTGGGTAGAAGGATAAATCTGTGTATTTCCTTTCTTACTGACATGCCAGAGAAAAGCATGATGAAATCTCCCATAAAAGTGCCCTGCTTTTGGGTTGTAATGAAGGAGCCCTCTTTCTTGCCCTGTCCACGTCTAAAGACACAGTCCTTGATTAAATATTGACCTGCAGTCCCCTTTGTAGTTCTTTTTGTCTGATCAATAATTAATAGCAGGTAAAGGAGACCTGCCCAAGCCTCGTCTTGTTTAACAGCATCTTTTGGGGGAGTTTATTGTGTCCTCACCACAAATAAGTATGGATTACAGCCTCTGTCATCCATTACCTATGTTTATTCTCACCTCTCAAGATGGTATATTGAGCCATTTTTTCCACACCTGAAGCTGATTTTTAAATGAATTATCTGAACAACTGGACTGTAAATAATGTCTGACACATAGAAGAAAAATAACATAACACACTGAAGAAGAGTAAACAAAGAACAGCTTGTCTTTTAATTGTGAACAAGTTGCTGAAAGAAAGGAGTTGTCAATTTGCATTATTAATAGCAATTGGGTAGATTTTCTCACATGACTTGGTTAGCATGCAATCAAGTGTGCAGAAAGAACAAATTTTCATATTTATTCTACTCAGTGACCCCAAATTTACAACTGAACGATCAAGACATTATCATCACCTTTCAGCAGAGGTTTACAGAAGTGTTTGTTAAGATTTGTCAAAGGTAACCTGCTTTCTTATCAAATCACTGTTTAAGGAACAATTGGTTACTCTATTTCCAGATTGACACTGGCAATCTATGGAAGTTCCGTCATTCCAAAACACACTTCCTCTGGTATGCCTCTCAGACCACCAAATGATTTTCGGTGTGAGGATCTTCAGGTTTATACTGTCCTGAACATTACAATCTACATATAATGCTTTGCAGTGGATAATCATGTTATCAAATAAAAAGTAATGAATGTAATTTTTAACATCTCTGCAGTAGGTGCACCTTAAAGCAGTCATCATCATCATAATCATCTTTTATGCTTAACATATCAGAAGTGTGGTGGCAGCAGGAAAAAAAACTGTAAATAGCTTAATCCACAATTATAAGGGATGTAAACAAACAAACTGCAGGACATTTAGTGTAATACTATATACAAAACTAAGGTCATATGTAAAGGACCTCCTACAAAATATCTTTTTCAAAGTAAACACTACATAAATGTACATGTTTTGGCATAAGGATTGATTTAATTATTACGGAAATGTGTTTATTATTTTGGATAGTTAATATTAGACCAAGCACAATTATATTTTTACAAGACATCTATATGATGAATGCACCCATGCAGCATGATACATACATTCATTCATGCATGAATGTACATGCATGCATACATACATTCATGGCATTCAAATTTGTGTTTACAATGTTCTTAGCAAATGCCGAACTGCATTATGAAACCTATAAGACACAGTAATCATAGGATGCGTTAACAAAAAGTACATCATATATCAGACTATTTTATCATTTTATTTTTTAGGTCTTTATATTCAATGTTGCTTAGCAAGCCTATGTCTACTGTAAATTTTGTACTTCTTTTGCTTTCAAACATCCATGATTTCTGAGCTTACAAACGAATCTGGTCTCATAACCACATCCACATGTTCTGTAACAGCACAGTAGCCCAAGGGCTCAACTACAAATCCACATTAGTCATGTCAGTTGTATAACTATTGGAATTACATCATTTTAAACAGTCTTTGGAGGTCATAGTCCAATGGAACCTGTAACAATAATAAGGTTATTGGTTGAAAAGGAAGTTTTGTTTTATATGACATTGCATATGAGTATGTGCCTACTCACAAGTGCCAGATTTTTTGATTACACATTAACGTGTGATAGGTTAAGGTCCCCTGAGGTGACTGCATTCCACATTAAAATGGAAAAGAAGCAGTTTCCCATATGGTAAGCAGAATTTTCTTCTCAGGCTGTCCTCTTTCGTGATAGAATGCATTAGACAATGATCCCTTGTGACACTTTCTTGTCAGGTTTCGGTAGGTTTTAATAGTTTTTGTCAAAAACATATTCCCCAGTGAGAACCTTTGAAGACACAATACATTTTTTGACACAGCCCCCCCCCCACCCCCACCCCCACCTAAACGTCAAGGTTGACATTACAGGAAATTCCGTTGTTGTTAGCCCACTGTTATGGTGATGGACTCAGCATCGCAATCAGGAGATGTCATTCTAGTTACCCTGGGGTCCTGGCACATAGAGGTTTATCTTCATTGTGAGATGTTCTTATGTCCAGACCAGAATTGCACGGTGTCATCGCTTTTACCCAGGTTACAGGTTTAACTGTCATAGAAAATGTGTGATACCTTAAATGATACACTATATATATTCAGCACACAGATGCATCTTAATGAATTAGAATATCATCAAAAAGCAATTTTTTTCATTAATTCCATTCAAAAAGTGAAACTCATATATTATATAGATTCATTACAAAGAGTGATATATTTCAAGCATTTATTTCTTTTAATGTTGATGACTATGGCTTACAGCCAATGAAAACCCAGTTATTACCTCAGAAAATTATATATTATATTATATGAGACCAGTTATATGAGACCTGTATTAAATATTTTTAATACAGAAATGGTCAGTGCTCCTTCTGCATTAATTACTGCATTAAAACAGTGTGGCATGGAGGTGATCAGCCTGGGGCACTGCTGAGGTGTTATGGAAGCCCAAGTTGCTTTGATAGTGGCCTTCAGCTCATCTGCATTGTGGGGTCTGGTGTCTCTCATCTTCATCTTGACAATACCCGATAGATTCTCCATGGGGTTTAGGTCAGGCAAGTTCACTGGCCAATCAAGCACAGTGACACTGTGGTTATTAAACCAGGTATTGGTACTTTTTTTGTAGTGTGGAGAGGTGCCAAATCTAGCTTGTCAGCAGAGGGAAGTATGAAGTGCTCTACAATGTCCTGGTAGACAGCTGTGCTGATTTGGACTTGATGTAACACAGTGGACCAAAACCAGCAGATGACATGGCTCCCCAAACATCACTGATTGTGGAAACTTAACACTAGACCTCAAGCAGCTTGGAATGTGTGCCTCTGCACTCTTTCTCCAGACTCTGGGACCTTGATTTCCAAATGAAATGCAACATTTACTTTAATCTGAAAACAAGACTTTGGACCACTGAAAAGTCCTTTTTCCTCCTTGACCCAGGTATATGACACAAGGAATGTGACAGTTGTGGCCCATGTCCTGGATACATCTGTGTTTGATGGCTCTTGAAGCACTGACTCCAGCAGCAGTCGACTCCTTGGGAATCTTCCCCAATTTTTTGAATGGCCTTTTTTTTGACAGTCCTTTCGAGGCTGCAGTTATCCCTGTTGCTTGTGCACCTTTTTCTACCACACTTTTTCCTTCCACTCAACTTTCCATTAATATGCTTGGATACAGCAGGAGGGTGTCAATGACTGCCTTCTGGACATCTGTCAAGTCAGCACTCTTCCCCATGGTCATGTAGCCCACTGAACCAGACTAAGGTACAATTTTAAAGGCTTAGGAAAACTTTGCTGGTGTTCTGTGTTGATTATTCTAATTTTCTGAGATAATTATTTCTCAGTTTTCATTGGCTGCAAGCCATGATTATCAACATTAAACAAAATAAACACCTGAAAAAGATCACTTTTTTAGTAGACTTTCTACAAGATTTTGTCTGGGGGAGTTTTTGCCATTCATCCAGGGGAAAATTGGTGAGGTCAGATATTGACACTGGACGGGAGGACCTGGAATCTCTTCTAATTCATCTCAAAGTTCACAAAGTGGTTGAAGTCAAGGCTCTATGTAGGCCAGTTAAGTTGTTCCACACTAAACTCACACAACTTGCTTTGTGCACTGGGGTACATTCATGCTGGAACAGAAAAAGGGCCTTCCCCAAACTCTTCCTAGAAATTTTGTATTATACCATTGTCCAAAATGTCCTGGTATGCTAAAACTTTAAGATTTCCCTTCACCAGAAGTAAGGGGCCTAGGCCAACCACTGAATAACAACCCCACAGCATTATTATTGCACCACCAAATTTACAATTGGCACAATGCAGTCAAGCAGGTAATTCTCTTGACATTCGCAAAACCCTGATTCATCCATCAGACTGCCAATTAGAGAAGCTTGATTCACCATTCCATAGCACATGTTTCAGCACTCTTGACTTCAGCTGTGCAATGTTTTACACCACTCATTCTGACAAACAGCATGTTATGTTGGTATTACATGCAGCTACTCAGCCATGGAAACCAATGAAGCTCCTGGCGCATTTGTGCTCTGACGTTAATGCCAGAGGAGGTTTTGAATTCTACAGTTATTGAGTCAGCAGAGTGTTGGTGACTTAGTATTCTGATACCACTCAGTTAGTTTATGTGATCTGCCACTTTGTTGCTGAGTTGCTGTGGTTCCTATACATTTCCAATTTTCAATAATACCACTCATAGTTGATTATGGAATATAGAGGAGGGAGATACCACACTCAGATCCAGCAAGCCCTAAAATTCGCTCTTGTGGATGTAAACATGATTTTCTGATGTTTAACCTATATGACAACTCAGATTTAGGCCTGTCCCTAACCATAACCCTCACGCTAACCCTAACCTTAACCCAACTCTAACCTTAATCTAAGCATATCTCTATAACCAAAAACATATTCATACATGGTAACTCACTTAGCAATCATAAAATAACATTGTATTCTAACAATTCATATCCTGGAAATGTATGAATATCCTGCGTCCTAATTTTTGTCTTATATGTACAACTTCTGGGAAATCTTGTTGAGAATATCCCTGTAGATTTCTTTGAAAATGCAAATGCATTCCTCTTAAAATGGCTTGAAGCTGTATGAAGAGCGTATACACTGAATACTTACACAAGTGCTGATCACGTATTGCCGCTGTCCAAAGAAAAATATGTATCTCCATTTTTGCCAATTTTTAGTCTACTACATCCTTTGAACACAGCTTTACTTTATGTTGTTTGATGAAAATCTCATACATACATACATTCAATCACTGATGCTTTAATATAATATGCTAAAAGTGATAAACATAGAGATACTGAGCACTGAATTTGTAGTTGCTGAGACATACAGTTCTGTTAAATATTTTTTCTGTTTCTACACATTTGTACTTGCATTTTGACAGGGAGTTAAAGAAATAAACGAGTGGTCTATGAGTATCGTACACTATTGTACTGGGCTAGGTAACACAGTCATGGTGATGTGTTTTCAACAAATTCTTCATTTTTCACCAGAGGTTCTGGTTATAGTACGGCTCCAACTTGAATCCTAGCTCTTCTCCACATATACGCAGTGCTATGGAAGGCTTTCACTGGTGGATCTCCTATTTTTTCCAACTTAACACCGATTTGCAATGGAAAGTGTATATCCCTGAGTTATAAAAACAGTCTTTGTAGCAGTTTGTGGAGTGCACCCATATATGTGTATATGTGTGTGTGTGTTTACGTGTGTTTTGTTTGTGACAGTCCAAACTCGTCCTCCAAAACCCATTTGGTATTCGGGCTCGTTCTGTTATTGTCAGCCGAGCCAGTCTATTAGGGAGGGCTGTCCTCTGCAACTGTCACTTAGAGTGAGAAAAACTTTAAACCTGTTAGAGCACAGGGCTTCTATTTGTCTTCACCTCAAACACTTTGTGAGGAGCAGAATACAAGATGTCTCATCGTCTGCAATAGGAACGGGGGCCATGAAAGATGAATTATTTACACTGCTATCTTGTGCAGTGCCAGGGGAAAGAAACTGCAGCGGCTCAAAAAGGCAAGGCCAGAAAACTCCCTAACCTGAACTAACTCCATCTGCAATATATATCTGAACCACAAAACCCTTCACCATTTGAAACCAAACTTATAGAAATGTACCACTTTTTAAAAGGCTTTCCCATTTTGGAGGTGCCACAAACTTCTCCAGCACTGGCTCTTCAGATTTCATATAAATTTTGAAACACAAGTGAATGTAGACATGCTGATTTTTCTCCCCTAAACTTTTAAACACATAAAAATAGACCCCTTTCTTTAAAAGTAAACTTTAGCAGCAGAGCAGTGAAATTATAACTGGCACAGAACCTGTGACATGAATGCAAAAAAGTGAATCGTGGTGGTGGGGGTAGGGGATTTGGCTCACCAGATGTTTTCTAGACATCTACTGGTCATTTGTTTTGGCTTGATGGGGTTCCATTCATTGTTGTCAAAATAACTCTTTTGAAATGATCCAATCAGCTTGGAGAACCCTGACTGCAAATTTAGCCAATAGCTGCATTTCTGGAATTAATAAGGTCTAGTCTGCCAAAAATTGCTAAGGGCCATTTTACACTAGTGCTCTTTCCGGACCCTGGTCTGCTTGTTCTGTGGGTTGAGTATGTTTGGTCAAGTGTGAAAGCTGTTTTTGATCCCAGGCATGGTCCAGAGCACCAATCTCTGGTCCTCTGAAAATTGGCGGTGTGCTAGGTTATTTTATAGTGGACTCTGGTGTGAAATCTATCCACTCCCAGGGACGAGTGTGGTGTTGTATGATTTTTTAATGTGTTTTTGGTTTATTTTGTGATGTGACTGCTTCAACTTATTTGGTTACTTCCTTTTACCACACTTTTCTTTGGAAACCACACTTTCCAAGGACTGGGGCAAGGTTACTGTAATAAGCTTTGCTTTGTGGATCAAATGTGTGTACTGAGAACATGGAGAAGAATGCACATGTCTCGCTGGCCTGCATGGCGAAAATTCTTCACATGAGAATGGCTGCATGATTGCAGAGGCTCCTACACAGTGAAATGCCATGCATTTTCCTCCCATTTGGTGCACCTACACACAGAAAGGTGATGTACAGAATCATGCAATCCCACAAATGAGCCCAGAATCAGTCCTGGGTGAGGACTCAAGTGTGAAGTGTGTCCTGTCTTTCAAGTGTGTGTGTATCTGTGTGTGTGTGTTTTATTTTATTTTTTTTTTTTTATGTTTGCATTGATGTAAAACAAAAGCTATTGTGCTTTCCTCCAAAAAAGTAACACTGAAAGACATCACAACTAAACACCCCAATTATGCCATGCTACAAGGAAGGCTATGAGCAGAGAATTAATAAAGTGATCAAGAAAAATTTGATTCAAAATTAATTAATGGGACATGTTCTGAAAGCATAACACTTTCTGATTGGCTGAGGACTTTATGAATAACTTTATGAATGATGAAATATATTCTCTGGGTTAATAGAGTATCATCCAGTACCTTTGAGATTAGTTTGAGTAGTGTTTGTGATGCAGAACAAATTATTCAGTATCAGGACCCAGCCTCACAAATGCACTCATGGCCATCTAATCCTCACAGGAATGCTCTAAAATCGTGTGGAAAACCTTCCTACAAATAAAAAAGAAGCTTTTAGAGCAGGAAATGGGGACTAACTTGTTATTACAAACCGTACTTTAGAAGAAGTCACTAGAAAGTTTGATGCATAACGTAGAATATAAAATTTTGCTGTCACACGTCCTATGAAACTTTAACTCCACACTGGCAAGTTAGACAGTGCTTTTCACCCACAATTAGGTCAGCCGACACCAAGATGGCCCAGAGGCTCTACTTTGAGATTTCCCTTCACATTCTCAGTAACTCTGGTGAGGAGTTAAGCCGAGCAAAAACGACCTCAGATTTAAATGAGGATTTTGTAAACAAAACGACTGGCTGCTCCTGAAGGGGGTACAGTTCCGTTTTTCAGAGATAATCTTGCGTGTGCTCGTAGTTTCGATGTGTTCCCTGACAAATATGACCCAATTTAACATCACTTTGAAGTGCTTCTGTAAGCAGCCTGTAAGAAAACGCTAAGATCCAGAATTAGAAACTGTCAAGAAGCAATTATATCTGTCCCAACAAACCAGTCTTTCTCAGCATCTAATCAATGCTTTGAATCCCAAAGGTTCTCATGCTGTAGGCAGACACATGCTCCATCCAGATATTGCACATTTCCTATATTGTAACATGTAATAGGCTACGTTCTTAAGGACTGGTTAAGATCCACTTGAGCCCCTTAGGAGCGAAGCAGCCAACTGAGTCGGAAAAGGAACCCCTCATTTGTACGCCTAGGAGGAGTCGTTTTCATCGTCTCCATATGGTGTTTCCTCACTCACTTCTGTTCATATCAAAAGGAGGAAAAAATTATTATTCCCACAGAGACTGACTAAGCCTCCTCAGGTTCATCTAACATAGTTCCCATTTCGGCTTATTTCAAAAGGATATAGAACTGATACCACAAATCACCATGCAGCACATACCGTATACATTCCAGTAGAGAAATACAAGTTAAATATAAAATCAGAGACTGCCTTTCCTTTCAGACTTGCATTCAATGATTCCAACGAATCTGTGGGAAATATATAAAATCAGTGTGTGTGTCTGTATGTATAACTGTATGTATGTACGTATGTATGTGTTTATTTGTTTGTTTGGACGATATTTGCTGGATATTTTTGGTTGATGGACTATTCTCAGTCCAGCCGTGACACAGGTATCCAAAATAATATCCAGCAAATAGCATCCGGTGTCCACTGATGAAAGACATGATGGTTAGCATATTCACCTCTCGACACTGGAACCTTTGGTTGAGTTTCCATGTTCCCCCTGTGTCTGCATGGGTTTCCTCTGGGGTCTCCAATTTCCTCCCACAGTCCAAAAACATGGAGGTTAGGTAAATTGGCTTCTCTAAGAACCGTCCTGGTGTGTGAGTGTATGAGTGTGTATGTGAATGAATGTCTGTATGTGTGGGGCACTAAATGTGCATATGCCTAAATATGGATTGGCACTCTGTCCTGGGTGAATCCCTAGTGCCTGATGCAGTCCTCCAGGTGGACAGTCATTCCTGGTTGAGTATGCTATACGTGTTTGGCTGCCGCTTCTCATCAGTGTGTGTGTGTGTGGATTGAGTGTTGCATGGAATGGCATCTGTAAGGGTTCTTCGGGTATCTAAAAAAGGTGCTATATAAGTGTAAAAATAAATAAATAAATAAATAAATAAATAAATAAATAAAAAATAAAAGGACTAGAGAACGATGAACACAAACCATGCAGCAACAGATGAGCCACTGTCTCTGACTTTACATCAGTACAAAGTGGACCAATGAGGTGGACAGTAAGTGGACACAGTGTTTAAATTCTCTAGCAGCACTGCAGTGTCTGAGCCACTTGTACCAGCACAACGCATATTAATACCACCACCTATTGCTCATAGCTAGATGTGAATAAGTTATATGTAACAAATTACAGTTTGAAAATGAAGTAGGCAATTGTTATTTCTACACTGGCTTGGCAGAAAGTGGCTCAGCAGTAGATTGGACGTTCAGGGACTCTGCCACTGCAGTGTTTCATTACAGAGACCTCGATATTGTGATAGAATGCTGCCATTGCTGTTATGCATAACACACGTTTACGTATACACAAAATTCAGGTTATTCATTTGCCCTGGAAATAGTTTTGAATTATTCAACATTGAACGTCCCAGGTGCATTTACTGAAATATCTGCGGGCGTGTGAGAATCTGCATCGTAAAGCGGTGCTCTATTAATGGCAATAAGAATCACAGCCTCCTGCACATCAGTATACGCCTGTTGGCATTCTGCAGCACACCATGCTTAACAGGCCAGGCGGAGTGTTCAAACATCTGCATGGGAAGGGCATACCGAAACCAAGCAAACACTTTTTGTATTCTAACAATACACAAAGTCATATGATAGGTACAAATGTTTGTAGGCACCCCATTTAATTTGTGAATTCACATTCATTATGGATATAATTTTTGTATATAAGATTTTGTATAAAGAAATAGGCTGCATCAGTGCCAAGCATTGCCTAGTTTGATATTTTGCACTGCTTGGGTTGTGCATTCTCTGAAGTGACAAAGGGGATGACCTACCATTCAATGCCTTTGGGATGAGTTGGGAGTGGCATTTGTGCTCCAGAACAAACAAGCCAAAATAATATTACTAAGCTGACATGGCTGAATGCTATCAGTCCTCACAGAAATGTTTCAACATGAAGTGTAAGCCCTTTCCAGAATATTAGAGGCTTTTGGCTATATTGTATAAAAGGGGGTTGAAAATTGCTGTACTAAATCAATGCTTGAAATGGCAATAGACTCAATGGACCTTCTTGACCGTAACCTGCCTACTGTGTGCAGCTTCTGGTGAATGGTACTTCATAACGGTGTTATAAACTGAACAACTGTCACTTTAGTTTGACTGCCCTTATTCCACTACATCGTCATATTATCTTGACATAATCTGTACTGTACTTGCTATATAAATATGTTATTTCATGCTCATGCATGTGTAATAAATGCCTTATGTCTCTAGTCTTTAAATCAAGTGTAACTTGCCATATTTATTGAAATATGGATTAGACTGCATAATGTTTACAGGGGAATTATGATAACACACCAATCAAGATGTTACTAAAGCATCTGTACTGGAAATGCACTCTGCCATAAACCTAGCAAACATATTGTAGGAGCTCAGAAGAACAAAATAACACATTTCCAAACATAATTAACATATAAGGGAGGTTGGAAATTGCTGCTCTTAATCATAGAATGGCATATGGGTGTTTATATTGTAGAAGCTGCAGCTGTTCATGTACAGCAGTAGCCTATAGAGTACTCATTAATGCTTTAAGGTTCCCTTCATTAACAGCATTAACATGTACTGTGTTATTTAACAGATTTACCAACAAACCATTGATAAACCAAAGCAAAGAAAAGAAAAGTCATTAACACTAGTATCAATCAATTAAATCATGCATATACCGTCAAGGGCTATAATTACAGTAAGTCCACAATTAGTGAACTGTTATTATTAACATCTTGTTTGTGCTTAATTCATGGAATTAATTGTTGATGAAACATTTTAGCAAGTTTCATAACAAAACATTTAAATGATTTGTCCTTTCACTGTGAAGTTACAAGCAGTGTTTCAGCGTGGACTGCTTTTTGAAGGACGCATAACACTTCATTAACATTTCTTAACATCAACACAAGAATAATTTTATATATACAGTGTTTTGGATATCAAATAAGATATAGCATCTGTGTCCCTGTTGGCTGCTGCTGTGTGTCTTGTTTTTGGGACCTACAGTGAAACTGCATTCTCTGGAATGATACTGCAACATTTAGCATTTTTGAGATGAGTTAGAGTGGTGTTTCTGATCCAATTCATGATTTCTTAATACATTTAATTTCAGTACACACATAGGGGTTCTTCAAATGTATTTAGTAAATATTTATATTACAGCAACTCACCTGGTGGTAAAAATGACCTAATGCCTATTTAATGTGGGAACTTAAAGTAACTTCAGTTCTAAAATCCTTTTATACATAAACTTTATGATAATGCACAGCCAAAGTAACATATGTTAGAAGTTCCAGAAGCAAATCTGCTCATTCTGCCTGCACTAACTCCCTGCATTAGCTTCTACTGTATATGTTTGGCTAATGGAAGTATGCCTGGCCCAGGAGTAAGGCTGGAGGGGTAAAGAGAAACATCTGTGGAGAACAGAACGCCTTTTCCAGAACATTGATTTCACTGTCCGTGTGTCCATTCGGTTACAACTGGACTGAGCTGATTACATCAACAAATGTCGCCAACTTTCAGATTTATGATTAAGCTGGCATGTGCTTTTCCATGTGCCCAGTACACACACACCCACACACACACAGAGAGAGAGAGAGAGAGAGAGAGAGAGAGAGAGAGAGAGAGACACTAGATAAGACAGGGTTCTTATCCTTAATATGTTGGGAAAGGGAAAAAAAAAATTAGGATTATTCAGATGCAGTTTCAAGAGAAATGTCAATAAAAGGTATCAAGCGGTTTTGTGTTTGACCTTTAACAGTAGCAAAATGCTGCTAAAATCTCACAAATCTCACCAAAGCCTAGACATAACTTTGCAATTTTTATTTCCAGCCACTTAAAAGACTTATAAAGAGCCTGGGTCATAGAACATCATCTTACATGAGCTCCAACTTATGACTTAATAACTCACAAAACAGTAATGTTATGTAAGAATGATAATCTGTAATAATGGAAAGTGCCAGAGGCATTAAGATGTGCTCTGGCTCTCTCACACGTTCATTTGCTCCCTTGCTCGCCAGCTCTCCACAGCATGGGCTTGTCACAGAGGCCAGTGTGGCAGAAATGACACGAGAATGAACAAATGCATCCAAAACCACACTTGCTAGGTGAACATGCTGCTCCCTTAAAATCCATTATGAATTTGACTCCATTAATAATTTGCACCGCATTAGGTGGGTAGAAAAGCCTGGGAACAGCTATGACTGAGGTGATGTTCCATTATATTTTCATCTGTGTCCCAACACACAGGAATGGATACCAAGGATGGGAGAATTGATTTGTATTGGATTTGAACATAATAAAGTAAAACAAAAAAAAGAACGAAAGAAAGATATATATATTGCCATTTGTTCTTCTGAATTCCGCTATCACTCACAAGTTGAAAGCGGTACAAAAACACATTTGATGTTTAAAATAAGAACTTATATTTTGAACTACTTCTACTTTAATGGCTGAAATACATTCTTCAAAGTAAGCACAGTGTCTGTGTGTGTTTATATATATATATATATATATATATATATATATATATATATATATATATATATATATAATTATTACAAGATAACAAGATATATTATATATTATTATTATTATTTTTGTTTTTAACCTTCAAAAAAAATTCTGTGTTAAAAGTGCAATTTCATATAGGCCCTTGAAGGGTTCATTTAAGAGGGAATGTGTTATCCTGAAATTTAGATTGTCTAGTGAAGTCTGCTGAAGCTGTTAAAGCTTCAAGTTTGTCTTTAAAGTTTGTCTTTAAATGCCATTTATACATTTGAGGTCGTATGCATCAAAGAATGTCTAGACATAGCCTGCTCTACTACAAGGGGTTTGGAGGACAACTACCAACAGGTATTGTGTTGTCAATTATCATTATTACTGCTTTATTACAGTATTAATCTGACATTCATTAAATGATTCCTCATTTACAGTTTACATTTTCAAAACAGTTTTCAAAAGAATGAATCAACCTCAGACGATTGTTGATTTATTATTATTATTTTTAAGCAACATAAATGAACTAAGACAGGTATAAATGATACATACTCTATCCAGGTCAGACTGTCTGAAATTAGGCACATCAAGGCCACAGCCTGTCTCAAATGACTTCTTTCAAAGCACATATATTAGGTTAATGAAACAGTATGCTGAAAGGCAGTGAGAGAGGAAAGAAAAGGAAGAAAAGACACTGTTATTAAGACCTGGCCTCATGATGTAGTGGCTTGGTGAAGGTTGCACACAAAGACAGATTTAGGCTTACGTAACTGACATCTATTCTACCTCTTATATATGACTACATGGCTGTAAATATCATGGCACTTTTTTCAGCTGAAAAATATATGTAACTGTCAACTATGGCACTTATATGAGGTGCATTGTGAAAGCCAAAAAGGTTCTTACAGCGATGTGCCCTGATTTTGTCAGTAAAGAACAGTAACATTCACTGAGCTTTTTCATTCTGTGTTTACATCTTGATTTAGTTTGTTTTTGCTCCTTGACAGTTCATTAAAATCAGTCACAAAGGTCATTTTACCTTGTTATGGAAGTTTCATGAATAATTGTAATTACTAGAGTCACTGCAATAACTCTTATAGACCATATTTATTTTGTAAATTTACAATATTATAGTTACATGAAGGCAATTGTGGTTGTTTTAATGCAATCACTAGAACCTGGAATTACCTGCACCAGGTCTTATAGAATAGATACCTGTGCTTCTAAATCCAAAAGCCTCATCAATGTAAAACATCTAGGTCATATGCATATTATTAAGTATACAGAATTCTACATTAATGCATCAAGGTAAAAATGTATAAAACATTTTTGAATAAGCAATACATTTTTTGAATTCCCAATTTTAATATGTGGTCTGCAGATTGCATGCTGTGTTTTACAATGAGAACTCACTGATGAACGAGAACATGAAAGCAATATGAAATCTGGAATCCTACAGCTGCAACCACAAAAGCCCCTTTGGCTTAATAAAGCCTTGAGGAAATCTCAAATCTATGACCAAAATATGACAGACAGTCAAAGTCAAGTTTATGGTATGTGTACTACACAGTTCGACAGTATTTAATGCATTCCTAATACTCTAAAAATTGCAAAAAAAAAAAAAAAAAAACAGCAAAAACTTAGTCATACTGTTAATGCAGTAGCAGTTAATCAGACTGTTCTTTGAAGAAACCTCCATCAATGTCCTCTGTACAGTATCCTGACCAGCCTGAGCTTCTCTTCTTCTCCAATTACAAAGCTGGAACCAACAGGAGGCGATCAATGACTGAGCAGCCGTCCTTTATGGGATCCAGTCTGTACAGTGGCAGCTAATTGCTGTAATGAGCTGCTTTATTAGAATTGCCCTGGCTAATTAACCTGGCAGTCTGGGGAGGGATTTCTGCATATGCATTAAACCACCCCACCAGTCCTATACCCACGATTAGGTTGGGAATCTGGGAACACAGATAAGAGCTATTATAATAGAGAGTTAACAGAATGGAGATACGCGTAATTTGCTACTGTCAATGCGATTGTTCAATATTTTCTCTCCACTTTGCCCTTTTTCCTACTTACCCACCATCAGGGGAATGCATCAGTTCCATTTCTTCTCCTCTGGGTTCAAGTGGAACTGCTTGTCTTCATATCTTGTAATAGAAAGTGAAAAGTAGCTGAAAAACAAGAATTAAAAAGGAGGTTTAACATGAATAGTAATTAATTCATTCATTAATTATCCATTGATACAATTCATTTATATACAACACAGTTGCCAACCCATAAGGACTGTCCCTGAAAAACAATAAATTAGAGAATTACTCCAGAATTAATAAAACAAATCTTCTAAAAAATGTAAAACATTAAATAATGCAGTACATTAATATTTGTGGCTCTTAAATGATAATTTATTAAGCAGTCTGGGAATATTCCACATGCAGGTAATGAGCTAACAATCACAGGTCAGTGATTTTTAGCCCATTAATTCATGACTTATGATAGTTATATCTAACTTGTCACTGGTTAGCCTCTCATTGTTGATTATTTAGGCTATGACTTTTTCTATCTATGACTGTTTAGCTTCCAATTAGCCCTGTAATCTAAGACTGGTTAGCTTTTGATTGGATAGTCTGTGATTGAGTAACATTTGACTAAGTACTTCATGGTCAGATTTTGATTGGCATAGTCTATGATTGGTTAGTCTTTGCTTAGACAGTGATAGCTTTCATTGTGATTGCTTATTGACTTTTTGACTACCTTTGACTACTAGATTAAGATTGCTCATTTGTGTTTGTGTTAGCTTAATGATTAGCCAACGGTTAGCTAGAGTAGGTCTGTTAAGGCTGTGAGGGATTCATTTATGATTGTTTAGGCTATAAACCATTAGTTTATCACTAGTTTGCCTATTTATTAACATTTACAAACACATTTATATGTATATTACCATAACACACATTCATGACAGCATAATTAGATATAGGGCAGCATGGTGGCCCAGCAGGTAGTATTGCAGTCACACAGCTCCAGGGACCAGGAGGTTGTGGGTTCGATTCTCGCTCCGGGTGACTGTGTCTGTGAGGAGTTGGTGTGTTCTCCCCGTGTCCATGTGGGTTTCCTCCGGGTGCTCCGGGTTCCTCCCACAGTCCAAAAACACACGTTGGTAGGTGGATTGGCGACTCAAAAGTGGTCGTAGGTGTGAGTGAATGTATGAGTGTGTGTGTTGCTCTGTGAAGGACTGGCGCCACCTCCAGGGTGTATTCCTGCCTTGCGCCCAGTGATTCCAGGTGGGCTCTGGACCCACTGCGATCCTGAAATGGATAAGCAGTTACAGATAATGAATGAATGAATAATTAGATATGAATGATTAGGGGGGCTAAGCTTCATAGCAGCAAATTTATTTGATGAAGTATAGATTTTAACCAAGCCACAAGGTTCTGCCTTTACAACAACAAAAAAAAAAATTGAATATACTTCTACAGGTAGAAAAAAAAACATAATGCATATTCCAAATAAGGGACAATTCCGTATTTTACGGGACGTTTGGCAACACTATGTGTGCGTATTCGGTCAAGAAACCAATACAGACTAATAGCCAACGGCGTGAAATAGACATTCAGTAACAACAGCAGGTAATATGGAGACAGAGAAAACCGTTGTTGAAAATAACAAACTTTAGGAGGGCTATAGAACAATTAGGGTGGAATGTATGTCACAATAACATATGTGAGAAAACTGGTGCAAAATATTAAATAACTTCAGTAATAAAAATAAGAAAAAGATTTACAATAAAAAAGCCTATTTTTGGCTGTTGCCATGACTGCGATTCACACCTGCTCATCGCACACAACACTCAATGATTTGCAAGCCTCAGCAAACTCGCTAAACAAGCCAGCTGATTTGATTAGCTGCAAAGAAGATTAGGATGGAGGAGATACGTAATACACAAACTGAAAGAGATCTTTCTGCACATTTAATGAAAAGTGCCAGATAAACAGCTGCATACACAGTAACAGTAAAGCCTGATAGAGTTGGCAACCTTAAGCAGATGTGTAATGCTCACCATTTGTTGTGTATGCGAGTAACATATCTATCCAGTGCTGAACTGGGGCTGATATCCATTTATTTCAGTTTATTAAATAACTGATCCAGCATCAGGACTGTCATTCTGAGAACCTTGTTGAATGCAGCTCAAGCTGTGTCTGATTAGAGCATATGCAGCTATCCCACATGGCCCCACAAGAGAACGGCAGGGCACCAAAGACCATGCTGGGAACAACAATCAGATAAAGAAAAAGCGATATAACTTAGGAAAATGAAAGTGTGAAAAGGATATTTCCCTAGGACACCGCTACGAGGTCTTTAGCTTAGGGCTTTGCTCATCTGTGTTAGTGATTGACGGACATGCTCGTGGTGTGAGTCAGTTTTTTTTTTCCTGCTTTCCTCCATGCCTTGGTGAGTCGGCAGGGAGCCATCCTCTCGTTGCTCCATCACACTACGCATGTGTTCTTAATGATCTCCCAGAGGACTGCACCACTGCCCATTGGCTCTACAGCTTCCTGCACAACATGGGATCTGACATTAGGCAGTTCTTTTCTTTTATTCCCCTTTCTAGTTTTCTTTCTTTGAAGACCCAGTTAAGACCAGCTGTAACAATGGTGGAATGGCTAGGCAAAGACTAACTTTGCTTTTGAGTGTGGTGCATGGTCTATAAAAATATTCTGCATTTCATAAGAGAACAGATTAGCAAACTTGAAGGCCCCTATTCTTGAAACAGAAACCAGTCATTATTAAACTTCAATTATATTACATCTATAGGCACATGAATTGTGTACATTATATTTTTAAAGTATTTCCTGTTATATTAAGTAATACAGGGTGGAAATTATGGATACTGGAAGCCTGTGCTAGCATTTCTCCTGCGGTGTTGCTATCAGTGTGTGAAGGCTGGGAGAGGAGGGTTGCATTGACAATCCAACACAATGGGCAGCACTTTGATAAGTGGTCAGAAACTTGTAAATAACTCATGAAAGAATAACGTTACGTTAAAACGCACCATTGCTTTTCTTGTGAAATTCCCAATAGGTTTGATGTGTCACATGACCCTCTTCTCATTGAAAAACACAAAAGTGTTTGGATCAAAAAAGGCCAATTTCAAAATGGCCACCATGGTCACCACCTATCTTGAAATGTTTTCCCCCTCCCATATACTAATGTGACACAAACAGGAAGTTAATATCACCAACCATTCCCATTTTATTAAGGTGTATCCATATAAATGGCCCACCCTGTATAACATTGTCTGTATCTAGCTTAGGGTTGCAGTGGGTGAGCCAAGCCTACCTGGAATCACTGGGTGCAAGGCAGGAACACACCCTGGAGGGGGCACGAGTCCTTCACAGGGTGACCGACAATCACACCTAGGGACATTTTTGAGTCTCCAATCCACCTACCAATGTGTGTTTTTGGACCGTGGGAGGAAACCGGAGGACACTCACATGGACATGGGGAGAACACGCCAACTCCTCACAGACAGTCTCCCGGAGCGGGACTTGAACCATCCAGGTCCTGGAGCTGTGTGACTGCGACACCACCTGCTGCGCTACCATGCTGCCTATATTAAGTAATAGAATAAAAAAATACAAAAATAATGCCATTAAAATGAGTTTATTCAGCTTCTTCAATAGGCACTCATTGTTGACAAAACTGTTGAATTGCATACACACAGCATGTATCATCTCCTCAGAAAAGCATGAATGAAATTGTATGCTCCGGAGCAGGTGCACAAGCTTGAGGTCACCATGCCCGAAGTCAAGTGTAGGCTAGAGAGCTAAAAAGACCCCAGCATCTGCTGTGGAATAGTGAACAGCATTCTCTTCAAATACAAGTTTTGTTATGATAGCCTCCTTGTAGCGAGTTGCATCAATTTCTTACTAATTGCTTAATGATTCATTTTAATGATTTGTACCAAAATTAGTTTAGTCCCCAAACACTCCATGATAACTGGAATATGATTAATGTCCCAGGTTCGTGGAACAGCCATATAAGGGTTGGTCCTATCATAAGGAGTTCAATTCTTGGTGATGCAACAGCCATCCATGATTAAGAGCCCAACAGACTATGAGTGTCCTTATTCTGTGGATGGTAGTAGTCCCAGAAGCAGAGTACCACACTGCAATGTTGCAATGTTAGACAATATGATGTAACACAACAGATAGTTTGTACTCTCCTCCAAGTGTTTTAAAGATTCCAAATTTGTTAGTGAAAGTTTTGGATGTAGTGGTAATTCAGGTGAAAACTAGGGAGTACTACTCCTCCTCCTACTACTACTACTGCTAACACTACTACTACAACAACTACTATTACTGCTGCTAATACCACCACCACCACCACCACTACTCCTACTACTACTACTACTACTGCTAACACTACTACTACAACAACTACTATTACTGCTGTTACTACCACCACCACCACTACACTACTACTACTACTAAACCTACTACTACCAATAATAATAATAATAACCCAAAATGATCTGAGAATATTTTTTTTTACAATGACATACATTCCCATCTATTAACTTTCTATTTCAGAGATACAAAGCTTTATAATGTCAATGAAAAAAATATCTTAGCAAATCCTTTCATATTTCAGTTACATATTAGTTCATTTTAATATAGTGTTCCTGAAATTTACTTTAACCCCAAACATTTCAGTATGAATGGATCACAAAAATGTCTCATGGTATATCATTTTTTGATATTATCATTTAAGAGATAACATTTTATATTTTATTTATTAGTTTATTTTTTATTATTTATTGACACTGAAAAACATCTCAGCAAATCTTTTCCAATGGGTAATTCATTCTAACGCTTCCATACAGTTTACCCCTAAGAAGCCCTGAAAGTTTGTTTGTGATGGTACTTCCTAAGATGAGTTCAAATTTCAAGACCCCTGAGTCACTTGTTGTTTTTGTTGTTGTGTGTTTTTTTCGGCTTTGCTTGCCTGTTGACACTTCAGTCCTGCTTTTTACAGAAGCCAAGTGAAGGCTTTGGTCAAGGCTTTTCTGTTCAAAAGCTTCCGGGTCAAAACCAAAGACTCTTGCTTACAGAATCTAGGCATACTCTTCTATTATGAATGTAGTCCTCCTCTGGGGGGAAAAAAAACACACTAACCATGGGTTGTGTGAAAAGAAAGTGAAGGGTGAAGATTCACGGTTCTGGAGTGGATGTTTTTCCTCTTTGTCTGAAAAACAGGTTGTACAGTCAGGGTTGTGCGTAATATGACTCACTAAAAAATCTACTGGCCTTTGTTCATGAGTTGTCTATGGACAAATTTGACCATAAAATGAGTGCATGGAAATTTAAGTATAAATATGACTGTAATTATGTAATACTATAATTTAACATTAATTAAGAGCTTTAACTGCAGTTAAATTATCAAAATATCAATAGCACATATAGCAACAATCATAAGAGAAACAAAAAAATATATAAAAACAATGATATTTATGTATGCATTAGAATTTTGTACAAATGTGGTTATAGTTCTTTTTACATGTGCACTGATGTGAACACATGCTGCACCCCTTAAAACTAATGAATAAAGCCATTTTAGAGTGGAAAACATGATGAAATGACACTCTGGAGCAGCCACATGAGCTCATTTTGGCTAAATCCAATTGTCTGCTAGTCAGATTTATAGAATTGCATTCTCTGGAGTAACAAAGCTTCCTACGATACCTTTGAAATTAGTTGATGTGGTGTTTGTGATCCAGAACTAATAATCCAACATCAGTACCTGACCTCACTAAGGTTCTCATGGTTATATGCCATCAAACCCTCACTTAGAAGTTTCAACATCAAGTCTAAAACCATCCCAGAAGAGCCGAGACTGTTACTGCAGCAAATCGTACCAAACTGCCTATTAAAACCCGTGATTTCCAAAGTGATGTTTGACGACATAGGGAGCCTTTGAAACATCATTTAGACTGAAACCTACAGCAGGAGATATACGTGAGATGTATGGATAGCAGCACTGGGAGAGACACAGTGGTGTGAGTTTTTAAGCAGTCGGTTGTCTCAGGGGTGGTGCAGTTCGTGATTCATAGCCATCAGAAAACTCAGAGAGACATACTTCATTCAAGTCCAATAAGCAATACATCTATATTTCACCTGTAAAAAGAGCATGGATCAATCCTGGTTTTCTGTGTATTATTGGATAAGTCACCAGGGGGCTAGACTGCTATACTTAACAGAGTTAAGCAAGAGTCAGATATCAGGTAAAGTGGAATATAAATTCTTGGCATGTCCATTTTATCAGCTCCACTGACGATTTAAGTGTGCTTTGTAGTTCTCTAATTTCAGCCTGTAGCTTGTTAGCATGTTATCATACTGTTTTTCAATAGCCAGAACCCCTAAACTGGTATGAATAAAGTGTTATGAATGAATCAGAAACTGCTGTGTAGTTGGACCCTGCACCCACTCACTAGCCACTACACTCACCTTGTTGGCCCAACTTGTAGAAGCAATGTCAGGGGCAGTAGTTCATCTATTTCTGCAGTTTGCTTTAGTCACCCACTAGTCCTTCATCAGTGCACACAGGATGCCGTTGGCTGGATATTTTTGGTTGGTACACTATTCCCTGTCCAGCATTGACAAGTGGGTGTTTAAACTCCAGCAGCACTACTGTGTCTGATATCTTTGTACTATCACAACACACACTAACACCACCACCACACCATCTTAGAATTAAAAATACATGCCATGTGTTGGTTTCTTGAGGGTCCTGACCTGGGAAGAACAGGGTGAAAATGGCCTAAGAAAGTATGCAGAGAAAAAGACTACAAACTATAATTGCAGAACTAAAAAATGCTCCTTTATGGTTAGTGGAGTTCATATTAATTTTCATATTTTTAATTTTAGTTTTAATAACAAAAACCAAAAAAACATTGTAGCTATGTAGAGCTGTTAATGAGCAATGAGAAGAGAGCTTGGGAAGGATGAAATCCTTCTGGTGGATTTTGCCTGCCTTGAAGGCAATATTTTCTGTTTTCTGATTTTCTTAATCAATGCTTTCTTCTGAAAGTACCCCATATTTCTTACTTCTGGAATACTTTGCTTCTGAGGTTTGACACATTTTCACAGGCGGGTGGATCTCAGTAGATGGTGTCCATAAATATGTATTGGTCAACTTGAATTTGGAGAAACAAGTCCCTCTGACCCACAGCTACACACTCGGTGAGCTGATGAATTTTCAATGTGCAGGAAAATGTCAAAGTTTACATAACAAATCTAGGGACATTGTGAATATATCCTGCATCATTGACATTTTACTAAATTTGACAACAACGAAGACCATATCTTCAACCCAAAGCACTAGAAAGAAAAGAACAAGCACACTATAAAAATGTGCTATATTTCAACACATTTTGGTGTTGAAATATATTTATATCTGACTCATTACAGCCATATTAAAGCAGAGAAATTTACCATCTTAGAATCATCACCAGAATTAAAATAGCATCATCTATGCAGGTCCAGACTTGTGCTGTATAAATAAAAATGCCTTGCTTTATTTTGTCTGATCGGTTGTAAAACGACTTGGACGGTGGGGGAGAGTATGTCATCATTAGCATGTCATTTACTGCTGTCTATTATTTCGGTAATGGTCCTTGTAAAAACTGCATGTCTTCTTGTAAGCAAATATAAACAATAGCAATGTGTCTGTAAATGATGCCTGCAGGATCCCCATTAGATCTTTGTACATATTACCAGTTGGGGACCCTCAGGGCTTTCTAGTACTAATAAATTGCAAGAGTTAAATTAAGGTTAAGGTATTTGTTTTTTCTCATCAGTGGTCATAGTGTTTGGACTGGTGATTGAAGTACAATTATTAATATGAAGCCTAATAAATCCCAGCATTCATTTCTGAACTAGCAAGAACTTTTGGTAAGACTTCATATGAATCATGTATTCGTAATGCAATCATAACACCGTATCAATTAGGGTGTGTGGTATTTTAAAGGCAGGTGTTATTGTGCACTGTAATATACATTCATAAAAACAATGTACATACTGAAGCAGCAAGGACTCCTTCTTCTGTAGTGTAAAGGGAGAGATATACTTGCTGTCTGGCCATGCATTCATGTAGACAACCGTCTGAACATAGTGAACGTAACTGTTCACATACATGCCTGTGTTCTATGCTTGTAACTGGAGTCTGCAATGGGAGAGGGCAGATCAGAGAAAGACGCGGGTAAATGCGACTGAGCTTTGACATAGCCTTGTTCAAAACTTTCCCACCACTATAATGCAGTTTTTGCTTGTACTGCCCCCTAACATTTATGCGTGTATTGCACCATGCTTGCGCATAGCATTTATTTTCTGAGGTCATGCACAACCAATACACCAAACAGACACAGAATATGGGTACGATTAGGGTTTTGTATGACTGTTTTGTGTTATGTGGGTGGGGTTTATTGTGTTGTGCATTTAGGGGTGTTTGTGTGCCTGGTTAGTGACAAATGGCATGGACATAGCATTATGCATCATCTGGGAGACTTGTGTGGCAGTAGATAAGGAACAATAAGGCCATTCTGCCAGTTAGTGTCCTTTATTGCCCTAATAATGCAACAGGGAACAAAAGAACAAGGCAGTATTTGTGCTTGGTGTATGAAGAGTGGTAGAGCCTCATTCACTGCCACACAAGTTTCCTACACGATGGATATTGCTCTGCCCGTAAATCGTACACACACACACACACACACACAAACAAACAAACAAAACAATATCCCTAACTCATATAACACACACAGCAACGACACAAAACACCAAAACAAAGCAGGGGGAGGTGGTAGTGCATGCTGGGATCTCCCCCAGCCCCAGCCCTGCCCAGATTCCTGCACAGCTACAGTGTGTACAATATTCTTATGGATGGTTATTATATTGCATTATAATTTCTGCATTTATAATTTCACACACTCATACATTATAAAGTGTTATGTATGTAGCTTTATATATTTTTGAGTAATTATACCGACATTTAGCAGTCATTCTAAAATATTATACATGCCATATAGTGCATTATACCAACATTTATAACTAATTATATATATATATACACAGGATACTTAGAAAGTGTTACAATAATTTAAGTAAGTCCTATATCCTAATAGTTGAGTACCTGAACCAGGGGCAGTCTAGCATCTTTTATATGAACCAAAATGTCACCTGAGGTCTTGAGAAGACTAATGATTACATTTGTGATATTCATTTTCAGTCCCCCTGCTGTCCCTATGTGTGGAAACTGGCATGTATTAGCATTTGCTTCTGGTACAAATCAGAGCTGATGTATACCTGATAGTTGTGGTTGATCTTTGAAGTCCAAAGATGGTGTGCGCTAAGCTACTATGGAGCCACTGGGTGCTGCTTTGATGTAAAGTCTGTTTTAATTGAACTGTAGAACTACAGGGGGCAACAGCAGCATCCACACACACCTGCAGCTAATCAGGACTTTGTTCACTCCCCATTCAGATAAGTGAATTAATGAATAGAGTGCAGTAATCACAGAGAGGTAGCAGACTGGGCTTTACCTACTGGGCAAGAGCTGTAACACACACACAGCTCAGCAGGTGATGCTCGGCCCAGCTCCAGGTGAGATTAGTCAGGCCTGGCTCCAGGTGAGATTAGTCATGCCTCTGAGTGGATCGCAGCACCATCCATTACTGATCACACACTCACACACAATCCAAACAACTGTAAACAGCAACTATTTCTGAACTGTGAAACTGTAAAACAGCAGCAGTGCTGTCTGATCCCCTCGTACCAGCCCAGCACACACTAACACACAAATCATACCTGCTCTGTGGTTGTCCTGTGGGGACCTGACCATTGAAGGACAGAGTAAAAAAAGAAAAACAACATATGTAGAGCAACATATGCATTACCGTCTGTTATTCTGGACCTACAAATTACTCCTCAATGGTCAGTAAAACTGAGAGAATGGGCAGTGAGTGCAGAAACAAAGAGGTGGTCATAATATTCTGATATGACTTTAATCATCTCTTATATTTAGTGAATCCAGCAAATTCAAGGGCACACCCTTGGTTTCAATTTTGTTCCCACAGCTCATATAATTACCACAGAAACCATGAAATGAAACAGTGCGCTTTGGAGCAGTCGCACATGAGTCTGAAATCACTGTGCTCAGTGTATGTACTGTTTACTCTGGATCAGAGAGGCACCTTTGAGTATTTTGGAATGATTTGGAGTTGTAAATTCTGAACTAATTATCTACCATATGCTCAACTCACTAATGTACTTGAAGTTGAAAGGACAAATTCTCTTTCAATATCCATAGTTTCAGAAGAAATTTTGGATGAGATGGTGTTCACAAACGTTGGCATAGATCTTTCCACCTGACCTTCCAGTGGATCACAGAATTGAACAGTGCTATGCATTTTTTCGCTCTCCAATGGAAAACACCTCCGTTTTTTGTTGAGTTTTGGTTTAGTACATCATTTGAACACAGCAGCTGTCCTTATCCCACACTGGGTGATGATTTCATGACGAATGGACCAGTAGAAATGCTCCAAAATTAAGACGTTAGAGTAAAGTTTTTTTTTTTTTTTTAAGTTTTTTCTTCTCCTGTAAAGTTGCTGTTTTTGAGATACATGTTTTTAATTGAATAGCAATGATATGCTACAAGCTAACATTTCTTGGCACTGAATGGAGATCATAAACCTGGCAACTCCACCACCCACACATATCAGTAAGGTTTTTAAGGGCAGAAACTAAGCACATTATGCAGTAAGGGTCTCTATGTTAGATCATTTTGAAAGCCTTACTGTGCTCCACACTGGGTTGAAATTTCATTTTCTCTAGTAAATTTTACATTTTGGAGATATGATGTTTACCTCTGAGAGTAATTAAGTGAGTGCTTTTTTGACTACTTGATGATTCAGTAATATTCACAGTGTTATTCATTTTCCCACAGACAAAAATAACCAAATACAGTTTGGTATCTGGCCATGACACTGATTGTGACACACAGCACCTTGACTCATGGTGTCAAACAACCTAGTGAATTGCTAGAGCTGCTGTATTTAGAAGAAGACCAATCAAACGCTGATCTTATCTCCATAACGTAACATTCACTTCTCCTGACCCTTCTTCCCTGAGGGCAGAAGCAATGTATTTAACCCTCTGCTATTTTGATTGCTACCATGCAGAGATCCAGTGTGTGTGTGTGTGTGTGATTCCTCAAGTGGCCCATCCAAATGTGTATCAGAATGTCAGGCCACCCTGGGTGCTCTACAGGAGACACACAGTCAGAGTTTCTGTCATAACACATCTTCACATAGCCATGCCACCGCTGCAGGGGCTTATTAAAGACTAAAGAACAAAGTACCAGGACATATAGAATTTGTGCCAGAATGCATGAATATTATTCTTAAAACATTCACAGAGCATTTTTTTTTTCTAAGAGTTTCAATCTGGAGGATTCCAACCAGCACTGAGTTCTGGGATCCTGAATATAAGGCATTTTATTTATTTATTCATTTATTTTACACATTTAATAGTAAACTTTTGACAGAAATTCCAATAAGAAGCATAATTAATAACATTATGGCACATAACTGATACCATAACCATTCATAAGCAGTCAATTAAGGATCAGTGCTCAGAAAATGGATGTTTTCAAGCTTTGGTGACTTGTGCCATATTTTACACTTGTATATCTTCTACATTTTATATTCTAATTTACTCTCTATTATTTTATTTTTTCATTTTATTTGAATAATTTTCATAATGTATTTTCTTTTATTGCAGTATTTTATTGTTTTTAAACACCTTTTATGATTTTCATTCTAGTTACTTGATTCTCTAAACCAATTTAAATTGCCCTTGTGTATGAAAAGTGCTATAAATGAACTTACCTTGGTTTGAAATCCATTGACATGCCTCTTGTTGGACTAAATATATATATTTTTAAGCTAAATTAATGAAGAGAAATTAAAACAAGAAACAGTCTGAATAATGGACAGGCCAGCACAGAGAACAGAACAGAACCTCATGGAATGTGATTGGTTTATAAGAAACAGATTATGCAACCAACATCTAAGACTGAACTTTGGAAATGTTACAATATCTTGTCAGATTTCTTTGCAAAATTGAATGAAGTCTTAAGAAAATAATGGGAAGGCTACAAAGGCAGAGTTATGATCCGCAGATAAGATTTTCCTCTTGTATTTTGTCTAGAGGTTAAATGCTTGTCACTTGTAAAAACTAATCAATTGTACTTCATGTACATGTTGACTAGAAATAATGTAAACAAAGCATGGTCTCTCACTTTTTCAAAGCCATACTTTGGGGCTGTGTGTCACCATGCTTCCTGTAAGTGTTAGCAAAACAAGAGTCATTACACAGCAAAACAGTGCCTCTAATAATCTTCACAAATTTACCACACTGCTTTGCTCATTTCAAGCTTGTTGACCTATACGACCACTTTGAAATGCTTCTCAGCCAAACTGTTTGTGGGTAATTACAGCCAAATGTGTAAAACTGGAACAGTAATAAACACACAGCTTTAGCATTATCAGTAGCCTTTGGTACAATATTGCAGTCCTAGTTTCTGATGGTAGGAACAACTGTGTCATTGCTACCCACTGTTTTGCTTGCTTTAAATGATGAGTTTTTGGCTGCCGTGCTCTGTCCCACATAAAATATTTCCCATGGTGATATGGCCATGTGCATGTTTCAAGTAGTATCTACAAACATCGAAATAAGAGTAAAATTGCTGACTCTTTAAAATACCCCACAAACAAGCTGTTTCTCAAAACAGTGAAATGACCACCACACATTGAGTAGAGCCCTTTTGGTCTGTAAATTTTAAATAATGAAAATCTATTCTTGTTTGTGACTGGATGTGCAATTTTGATGGAAAGAACGTCAAAAGAAGTGGTGTCACATATCATGACTGATATCTAGGGTATTTTGGTAGATTACACTCCACCTCCTTTGCCTTCTTGGGCTGTGTACATAATTATAGCCTGCATGGGTATATATTAAATAATAATCAGGTCTGACCCATGTTTCGGTGAAACAAAAACATCAAATTTATGATCACTTAGAATTTCATTTACCATGACTGCTTTTTAGTTTAGTGATCTTATATGGAGTAACCCAAACTTTAGGCCTGAGGTGTTGCTACTATCATCTGAATATGATTTAATATTAATTAGGTTGTTGAAACGAGCCAATTGAATTTTTCTACATTTAGATTTAATTCAGGGCAAAGACACAGTCTCAGTAGAGCTGACCCTAGGTGACGCCTCAAGGTGGTTCACCAATGGTCAGATTTTAATGTATGATGTTATGATTTATACTTATTTTACCATCGCAAGAGAAAATGAGTGAGCTCCCATCCACTGAATGTTAGATTAAGAGAAAATCCTGCAACATTTTGGAGTTAAAAGCTTAGAGTTATGTTTATATTAGGATGTTTGTTATGTTAGGATTGTAATTATGTTTACAGTTACAGTAATGTGTATGTTTAGAATTAAGGTTAGGGTTAGATTTAAGGTTAGAGTTATGATTAGGCTTGGGGTTACATTTAAGGGTAACAGTTTAGGTTATGGTTCAGATTAGGTTTCAGGAATTCACGTTTTAATTTTGTTCACTACCAATCCTGGAAATGGTCTTTTAATCAAATAAGATATATAAAAACTCACCCTGAAACCAGTCTATACTTGTACTGTATATAACTTGGTGATAAAAACTAGGGTTCTGCTTGTCTCCATGTTTTTTAATGTTTTTGTTATATATATATATATATATATATATATATATATATATATATATATATATATATATATATATATATATATATATATAAAATAATTTTTTTTATTTATTTATTTATTTTTTGCCTACTGTATTTTAACTCATACAAAACATTTCTTATGATGATGATGATACATGCCAGGCTTTACTGCTAATCAAATTCAGGAAACACATGGTTGCCCATGGATAATTTCTGCTGAGAGATCATCTGTTAGGTTTGACTAAGGGAGTTGGAGTGAGTATGATGTTTGAATTCAGTCTTTACTGAGATGCTCAGAATCCAATAAAAAATGATTACTCGTTTGTAAAAGAAACGGCTGGCCCATTAAATATATTCCATTCATGCTGTAATTATTTCTGATTTCCCCCTTGATTCCTCCCTGTCTAATGAAAACCCATCGAGAGGACACAAGGAGACAGTGAACTCTGCATTTATCAGTCAACAACCTGGAGCTAGCTTTAATGTGGCTGTGCAAATGAATAATGTGATGTCAAACCTCAAATCACATTTAGTCACTATCAAGCATAAGGTGTTGACTCAAACTTTCCACTTTGTCATTTGACACATTTTTATGAAAAGGAGATTTGAACCAAGCTCTACGGCTGAATCAAGGGACTTTGACACCAAGATGCCAAGCTCTCCCAGTTTTTTTTACCACATTTTTTGGAATATGGTGGGATGCTTTATAGCATTGTTTGTAATATGATGGTGTCTTTTACTACAGCAGTGTTTGTAATACGATGATATCCTTTACTAAGGCAGTTAAAGTTGATAGTAGGTTTTACTAATCCAAGGTTTGAGGTTATTGTTTTGTTTTAGGGTTAGGTTTAGTAATAGTGTAATGAATACAGAAAAATGCTAACAACAGTTATATTATTCTTATACATACTTTTAAAGATGAAAAGTTAATCTAAAGAGAGGAGAGTGGATTTGTTTAAAACCGATAAAAAACATTTAAACAAACTTAATCAATGAAATATGCTAATAACCTGTTTTTGATGTTACTTGTCAAAGCTGTCCATTAAAAAAAGATACCAATAATTTATTAGATTTATTAAAATATTTTCATACATATTCAGAATAATTTGTGACTTTTGCAGTATATATATTGAGCACCAGTACTCTGATCAAAGCTTGATGTGTGCACCTACTTGAATTCATCAGCGGCTATGCACTATGAGGCTATGTAAGGGCATGGCAATCCCCCTTCATCTGCTTCATCTGAGTTTTATATTCGCTACTTTGGGTTTGCTAATAAAATAATCAATTCTGAGTCAGTTAATCCATAAACCGATTAGTGCAGTTGAAGAATGTACAGGAACAAAAAGTGGTTCATTATCACACACAGGTGAAAGTCTCAAAAAAATAGCAAGTGGTTGTATGCAAAGAATAAGCCCAATTTATTTTTAATCATCAGTAGACATAAACAGAAGCAGTGTGTTCAAAACATTACAAACCAGAACATAACAGAACCAGAACATAACAGACTGTTTGATTGTTTCATCAAAGCTGAAGTTGGCTTCTTATTTTTCATTTTCTTTTTCTAACTTCTCCTTCCATTTTACAGTATAAATGTATCCATGTACAAAATGTAACTGCAGAACCATTTAAGTTGGAATGGAAATAATAGAGATAGGTCAGTTGATGAAGAACTTAGCTTTGTGACATTGGATTGTCACTTTCTATGCCCTTTAAGGTAGAAAGGAAAATTTAAAAAGAAACTGATGAACACTCTTTTGATATTTGTTGACTTATATTGGTTAAATATACTAAATATACTTTATTTAGGAATCTCGGAGCAGTACAAAATATCAAACCTTAACACTACAATAATTATTAATCAAGATATCAATTATATAGATTGCAGAACAGTGTACATTACTAAGTGTCATATTTAAGTTTTAAAATTTAATGATTTTTGTCATTTGTTCTCTAGCTGATCATTCTCAGTCATAAATTAAATTAGCATGTGGTCAATTGTAATATTAGCTTAACAGTCATAAAGGGAAGGAGTTTTTGTAGAAAAATAACAGTTAAATTTTACTACACATCTCTCGTATGTCTGTCTGGGCTGGGTCAGATCATGCTGGCATGGTATCTGACCTGGGGAACCTGGTTTCTCCGTCGCTGCCCAGAGGTTAGCTGTTTGCTATATCCAATGCTAAAGGCAGGGCCTACTGAGCAGGGGAGCTGTTTCCATTCATGAAGTTTGGCAGCTGCCTGCCTGTCTTTGCTGCTCTGTCCCCTAAGACTATGGACTGTGAATCCTGCTGTGGCTGCTGCTGGCTTTCCCTGATGTCAACCAAAGGAGTGTTTGCTAACACCAGTAAAATACATTGCATGCATGGCAGTGGAGCAAACCTGCTTCACTGGAGCTTTATCCAACACCTTAGGGGTGAGTATTGAATAATCCATTATCACTACCAGACCTCAATAATGCTCTGGTGGTTGAATCTAATCAAATCTTCATAGAAATATTCCAAAATCTATTGTTAATTCTTAAGAGGCTGTTATGTTAGTAAGTGTAACAAACTACTCATGAAATGCAGGAGGAGCATGTGACCACAGTGTTTTTCAAAAACACATATGTGGTTTTACATTCTGATAAATTTCACAACAGAATAGTTAAAAACTGCTTGAAGTAAACTGCTTTTCAATCACTTTCAGAGTTTCCATTTTTTATTATGAGGTCTTGATCCACAGACTGTTAATCAAAAATGACAAGCAATTCTCAGATCTATAGTAAAGCACTATTTGCTACTAACAACTGAAGCGTGACTAGTTCAAAAACTAACCAACAGTGCTGAGATAAACCCTATAGTTTCAGCCAGCATGAACCCTGCCATGGAACCACAGGCGTTACCTGCTGATCTCTGTCTCCACCAGCCCTTATTCCATTTGACTCTATTAAAGTCTGACAATTAAAGTCAGGCCAATTAAAAACCTATTTCAGCAGAGAACAGCATGAGGTCGTGCCTAATGGCTATGGAGTAATTAGTTCCGGAGAGAACGAGCTTCCTAAAACAAGCTTCAGGGCCACCATTCCTTAACCACTGTACAGAGCTGGATGCTTACTCTGGTAAGGTGTAGAGAAGGGCCAAGGTAAAAGCTCTACTATAGCTGCATGATATGTCCATTATCTCAAACAAATCCAACTTATCAGCGTGGTTAGATTTCACTGAAACCTCCATCAAAGTCACAGGTATCTGTGTGATCTGATAAGAGTACCTCCTGTTGCTTATTATTAATAGGTGGCAAAAATGTTGTTGAAAGTGTGGATTCACTCAAATGAATGAAACTGAACTGAGTTTATTTGTCCCTGAGGGGCATTTAATTAGGGGCAATGGCTATGTAAAGAATGCAAAACAAAACAACCACCACTGCAATAAACATATAAATTATAATATGTCACATGCATGATGTTAGCTACAAGTGTGTCATAAACACACAAAACCAACTTATTGCACTTATTGTATTATGTTTGTTTATTGTTCAGCCTTAGGAGTTCTAACACAAGCTCGAAATTCATTTAATAAACTGTGAACTTTAAGAAATGACCAACTGGCCTTTTTATGATTATAACTGCAAATAAAATCATATTGGGTTATTTTTGTGTACAATTCCATCACTGGTAAACTTCCTTCATATTTAACAAACCAGACTCAGTATGACTTACATTCAAATGAATAAAATAATATGCAAACATTTTACCTGATCAAATGAGACTGAAAAAGTCATAAAGTATATAAAAAGTATCATAAGTATATAAAAAAAATAAATATCTAAACAAACACAAGGTGTTTGTTTAACCCTTTCCAAATATCTCCTCATGACAGTCCCGTTTTATCTGAGGTTGATATTCAATGCCTAGTTTTATCGCTTAATAAATACTTCATAATGATAAATCAAGTGTGCTGTTGATTTAACCCGTATGTAAGATCAATCAGAATATCTGGAAACAAACTTTGACTTATTTTAAATTAAAGTTAAAGAACTGTACCAGTAAACTTTCACTTGTATAATGAAACGGGTTTTTCAGGCTTGCCTGTCATGGTTTGCAATCCTTGTCCTGTCAAAATTTTCGTTTGCTGCCTTCTTAACCAGAGCACATCTGTAGAAAAGATTTTTATTTCAATGATTTTACCCATGTAAAATTCATGTCACAAGGGCAACAGCTCAAAAACAGAATGGAGGAAATTGGGGTGGGGGGCAGGGAGGTCATAATTAAACACTACATTAATAGTAATTGTGACAATATCTGCAGAAGGGTGGTATTTTATTGTTAATTTGATTTTGACAAAAAATACATTTTTGCAGCATTTTCTATTAATCATTAAAACAAGTCAAACGTTCAATGATACGTCGTATCATATAAACATAAGTGAAAATGTAACTAATCATTTAACTAATTATTACACACACACACACACACACGGAAATATATATATATATATATATATATATAAAGCGGACTTGGGACTTGAGCAGCTGAGATTTTCTTAAACTTTAAATATGATTTGCACTCTTAATGTTTCAAATGTAAACATGATTTTTAATAGAATCATGCTGCACTGACTCTTCAGATGCAGTGCTCTAAATACCCTTTGAACACCTTTGTATTTGAGAGTGTAGACCTAGAAGTGTTAATACCAATTAGCAGTCAGTTCTTCTTTCATGCTGTAATTTAATGAGAATGATGTCTGAGTCAGTCTGTCTACCTTAGAAGACTTTAAATTCAGTAATGATGGCAATTACAGATCAGCATCATCACAAACAACCCATACGTCTTCATTTACGGCAGCCGTGTCTGGGCTGGCGGCACTATTTCAGCTTATCCGGCAAATATGATTCATTGATTGTTCTCCTTCTTCCTAACACCATTGAACTTTTATTGCTTATACATGCAGAGAAATGATTTTCGCTCTCCAAAGGCAAATGAAAATCACGACATCGCACATGAAAAGGCTCCTGTTGTCCCCAGGAGTTTGCACAGTGAGAAAAGGAGAAATGAGCAGAGAGAGATTGTATTGACTTGTACGGACTTGCACCAGCATAAAAGTATGTCAATAGTAAAACACAAACTAAGCCCAATCCGCCCCCTTCTCTCTTTGACCTGTGGAGTCTCAGGATTCTGCGCTTATTCATGTGCAGAGAGAGGAGATAGAATGAGAGCTTCAGCACAAACAAATCCTGATTGCATTTTTTTTTCAGCTTAACACACTTGGGGAAGCCACTCAACTTGCTGGAAAGTTTCACCTCAAAGTAAAAGGTGTCATGAGATGCCGTGTTTACAATGATTATACTACAGATACAGTACAATACATATAGTGTCACTGACACACAGATCCAGGGTCCTGAGGTCAAGAGTTCAAACCCCACCTCAGGTCACTGACTCTGAGGATGTTGCTGTGTTCTCCCTGTGGCATGATGGGTTTCCTCAAGGACCTCTGGTTTCCTCCCACATTCCAAAACATGTTTTAAGGTGATAATTCAATGTCAATATATATCGAATTATAAAATGTTTCAATAACAGTAGGATTTTTATACACATTTTCAGTATTTCAGTATATATCTTATTTGCAGCATCTGTCACTGACTGATAATCATTACATGACGCTGCCATTAGTTCATTGCACTTAATTTTAAATTCTTGGCTTCTTCTGTGGTGTTTTTATTATTCATAGGGATATCGGAATTATATCATACCGAAATTAAGAAATATATCGTGATATAAGTTTTGGCCATATCGTCCTGCCCTAATTTGTGTGAAACTGTCCACATGCACGTGTGTGTTTGTGTGTGTGGGAGTGAGATGCCCTGTGATAGTTTGACACCTTGTACACAGGGTCTTATGCTGTATGACTCCAAGGCTCTACCTTCCATGACCCTGACCAGGATGAAACAGTTACCAAAGGTGAGCGAATGAATGAATGAATGAATATTAGGTCTGTGCTGTAAGGGCAATTTCTTGATTTTTTTTTTTTTAATCTCCTTAAATTCAGCAGGGGCAGCACGGTGGTGCAGCAGGTAGTGTCACAGTCACACAGCTCCATGAACCTGGAGGTTGTGGGTTCTAGTCTCGCTCTGGGTTACTGTCTGTGAGGAGTTTGATGCGTTCTTCACGCGACTCAAAAGTGTCCGTAGGTCTGAGTGTGTGAGTGAATGTGTTTTTCTCTGTGAAGGACTGGCGCCCCCTCCAGGGTGTATTCCTGCCTAGTGCCCAATGATTCCATGTAGGCTCTGGACCCACCGCAACCCTGAACTGGATAAGCGGTTACAAATAATGAATGAATTAATTAATTAATTAATTCAGCTTGAAATTCAACTGCATATGACATGATGCCAATAACTCAAACCCTAACCCTCAGGCTCTGAAGCTACACTATCTTCACTGTGCTATCACAAAGATTAATTAAATCATAGAACCTGAATTTGACATATGGGCTCAATGTCTGATAACTAAGTTAACTATGCTCCATATGAGTTCCCCACCCACATATTGTATGTAGCAATGTGCTAACCATCAATGGCTTAATTCCTTCCTTCCATCTTTGTACAGGGTGAGTCAAAAGTCGCAGGACACCCTTTTATTTCTTTGATATACTACATGACCACCTTCCCATTGGAAAAAAAAACAAAAAAAAAAAAAACTTGTCCATGATCCTATATGGTGGCTTGTAAGATGGCGGCCATGTTCTGTATAAAGCCTAATAGATAGGCCCGCTCACACATGACTTGCTGGGGTATTCAGCTTATACGGTGTTCTGCAACTTTTCACTCACCCACAAAACAAGAGCATCCTGAGCAGCAGCATCACAGACTGCACCATTTTGAAGCAGATAGTCAGATCATCTGAGAAGATCATTAGTGTCGCTCTCCATCACTGACATGTACAACACATGCTGCGCAAAGCAAACAGCATTGTGGATGATCACACACCCCCCCACACACACCTTTTACCCTCCTACCAGCCAGGAAAAGGTACTGAAGCATTCAGGCCCTCCAGGTTTTCAGTCTCCTCAACAATCAGTGACTGAACACACTTGAACATACACACACACACACCCTTCCTGTTGTTTATTGAACTTTCTTTATGTATTGATTCCAATATGCTTTCTGCTTGAAGAACTGCTGAAACAGACTAACAATGCTGTCCATCTTCTGATAATTAGTGTATTGTTTACACTAGTGTTCAATGTTTACATTTCTGTTCCATTATCTTTACATTACATTATATATCATTAGAGTATACCATACTGCACTTCAATTACATCACCCTCAATATAAACTGAGACTTCCCTCACAAGGAAATGCTTCTCTATGTCTTGCATCAGTGCATGTAATTGCTCTCATGCACTTTGCATCTTGCTCTAGGACTAATGCTGCTTCATTTCACTATGCATGCAGTTGCACTGGTCTACAGTCCCTCTAATTGACACATGGCTTTAACGTAGTGACCTCAAGCTCATGTGCAGTAGCTTCCAGACATCCCATTTCGGTTCATGCTTTTCTACAGAGTGGAGTTTACAATGGTTTCAGCTAATGTGCTTTTTTTCTTAAAACAGAACAATCTGTTTTATGAGTCTGTTTTATTTTAGTATTTTAGTCATAGAGGGATATTGGCAGACTGGGCTAGGTGTGGACCTCTCTATAGCACACAGTAAAAAGGTCAGAGTCAGAGGAAGATAAATGGGCAGGTGAGGGGGAGGTTAAGGGCAGACTCTGGGGCTGTTTGGGAGGTTTGTTAAACACCAAACAGCCAGAAGTCAGGGTGGCTCTCAAAGCTCACTCTGTGCATTCACAAACAACCAGCAGCCAAACTGCAGCCAAAAGGACAAGGGCTCAGTGTTCAGCAGCCTCACTACTGCTGTTCTTACAAGAGACGAGTGGACAGAATCCTCTATGGGCAAGAGAAAGAAAGAAGAGCTGGAAAGAAGAGGAGAGAGAGAGAGAGAGAGAGAGAGAGAGAGAGAGAGAGAGAGAGAGAGAGAGAGAGAGAGAGAGACAGCATTGAGGCTGAGCTGGGGTGAGAGAGGCTGGCAGAATGCTAAGAGGACGAGAGACCTCATATCACTGAAGGAGAACCACAGGAAACACAAGTGCAGAGGACAGGAAGTAGAGGCAAGGGAGAAAGCTGACAGAACAAACAGAGCACAGGGGCGGGGAGTGGGATGGAGGGAGAGAGGGACAGAAAAGAGACAGAGAGAGTGAGTGAGAGAGAGAATCAGGAATGTGGGTAAATGAAAAGTAAATTTAAAGAATAATATAAAAGAACCATATAGAAACATAAAGAGAATAGCAAACGAAAACAGTGAGAAAGATGGGGATACAGGCAAAAAAAGTTAGTAAAATGTTAAGTAACAAGAAAGGAATAAACAGAAAATAAGAGTGAGAGAGTAAAAAAGGGAAGAAGTGTAGGTAAATATAAAGTTAATTTTGAACAAGAAGAGGAATTATATAGAAAGACAAATAGAAAAAAAAAAACAGGCGGAGAGAGAGTTTGAGAGAGAGAGAGAGAGAGAGAGAGAGAGAGAGAGAGACCAGTGCTGGTAGCCATCTGGCCTCTGCACTGATCTGGAACGGAAGCTGGCAGTTGAGAGAGCAAGAAAGAAAGGGGGAGAGGCGAAGAGCAAGTGAGAGACATACAGAGAGAGAGAGAGAGTGGAGAATGAGTAGAGTAGGGGCTACTCTAAAAGACAGCAGCACCATTTTACTTATTCATCTAGATGGCTGCCTTTGATCCACACTTTTTAATGAATTCATGAGGATGACCACTGCTCAGAATTGTGGTGAGTGGACTCTGTTACACCAGGGCAGCCCTGCTCCCACTCTGCTATATCCCCTATGAACTGGAATATGTTATCAATGTATTCCAAATGTAATTAAAGTGTGCTGAGATATTGTTCTAGAGCACTGTGTTTACAGTAGGTTGTGTCTCCGTCCTTAGCTGACATTCCTTCTTCTTTTGATTAAAGCATGGATTATCTATTAATTAATTTTTATGAATACACCATTATATTATAGCAAATATTATATTATATTCTTTTGTTTGAACTCCATGTAAAATTTCTTATGAAATATGGAACAGGTGGAGTGAATGAAAATGACTTAAAGCTACAATAATGAAATATTCCATTAAAAGTTAATGGACTCATGTTGTAGACAGTGGTTCCCTGCAGACAATGTCGTTTAATCTGGACTGGGTTTGAAACGTGTCCAGAAGCAGAGCCCAGATTTGCTTAAAGTGAAAAGCCCTGTTGAACAGTAGCATAATTAATTAAATTAGAGTCTATATCCTGTGCCTTTCTTTCATTCTTTTCCCAGAGGTCCCCTTATGTTTGTGTCCATTCATGTCTCAAAAAAATAATAATCCACTTTTACATGGCCCATTAATGTTGGCATAGTGAGGTAGTAATAACACACATCATGCATATATAACTCATAATATATGAAGCTTGGAGTGATAAAAGTCTTCCGTTCTACCTTTAAAGGAAATGGTCACTCGTTCTAAGGATACACCATGCTCAGGAATATGCTGCCACAGCCCCATTCATCACACTGTGTGCACCTGAGCTTCATAACTGATGTAAACATAGCAAAGACTTGGCCTACATTTTGGCAGAGTCCAAATATAACACAGGTAGTGTAGAACATAGTGTGTTGAAACTGAGCCAAAGCACCAATGAACCAAGTACACACTAAACAAGGACATGACACATGCAGAAACACAATGCATTTGCAAAACAAGCAAAGCCACACATTAACTGGTAAATTATACTCCAGTCGTGTCATATTTTCTTTTTAAAGGCATAATATTTAGCCTATTCAGCCTATTAAAGAATGACAAACATTAGTAAACAGGTGTATAATGTACACATAGGGCTAAGCCCAAAATGATTCATATCAATAGTATGCTAATATTACTCATTCATTCATTCATTCATTATCTGTAACTGCTTATCAGGGTCACGGTGGGTCCAGAGCCTACCTGGAATCATTGGGCGCTAGGCAGGAATACACCCTTGAGGGGGCGCCAGTCCTTCACAGGGTAACACACAGACACTCACACACTCACACCTACGGACACTTTTGAGTCGGCAATCCACCTACCAACGTGTGTTTTTGGACTGTGGGAGGAAACCGGAGCACCCAGAGGAAACCCACGCGGCCATAGGGAGAACACATCAACTCTTCTCAGACAGTCACCCGGAGAGGAACTTGAACCTACAGCCTCCAGGTCCCTGGAGCTGTGTGACTGCTACACTACCTGCTGCGCCACCATCCCGCCCTGAGTTATAGTGATTTTATTTTAAAAAAATAAACAAACAAAAATGAAAACAGATTTCCATCGACACTGACCAAGGAGGTTTCTACTTCTCCTAGGCAGGCACCCAAAACTTTAGCTTTTGCAACAGTTTACCTGGACAAAAAGGAAAACTTTTGGTCAATAACCCTATGGCTGGATGAGATGAAAATTTAGTTGTTTGGACAGAGGGGTGAGTCTTTTTTTGGGCAAAAGAGAGGGGAAGTATGCAGCCCCAGGAAGAACACATCCATGGCCAAGAATGATGGTGGGAATATAATGTTTTGGGGGTGATTTTCAGCCAGTTGGCCCAGCAACCTTGTCAAAGTAACAGCATCGTGAGCAAAGAGGACTGCATTAGGATTCTGGAGAACAACATCAGGTAGTTTGCAGAAAAGCTTGGCCTTGGGCAGCACTGGATCATGTAAAAGGACAATGATCCAAAACAGATAGCCAAAGAAGTCAAGAAATGAAAAAGAGAAAAAAAAAAAATAACAGCATTTTAGAGAGGCCCAACCAGCGTCCAGCCCAGTCCTGGAGGGAGCTAAAGACCAGAGTGTTGGCCTCTAGAGGATGGGAATAAAGCTCCAGGAAATCTGTCACAACTCAAAGGATTATATTAATTCTATGCTATGGCTTTTAGAATCACCAGACCTCAGCCAATTTGAAGACTTATGGAAAAAACTTTTATTGACTATTTGCATTTTTTTACCCATATATCAGTTACTATAGACAACAAAGAGGTGGACACGATTGGTACATTGGACATTCTGACCAGCAGAATTGCTCTGTCCAGCTCAAGTGTGTCACATCTGCGGCAAAGAAAGCAATTTTCAGTCCGGCTGAATGCAAATAAGAGAAAGAAAGAGAGGGCATCTCATAAGTGGGTGGAAAAAACAACACGTGGTACAAAGAAGCAATTACCCCCAGTGCCCCATGAAGCTAAGCAAATCATCACCTAAACCAGAGAGTAACCGCTGCTCCACAATGACTTTTACACTTTCAGATGAATAACCTTCAAGACGTGGTAATACAGGCCTCACTTGAAACGTGCTCTAATGGAAAGTCTAATTGCTAAGCCACTGTGCTGTGGAAATGACTGAGTAAGCATTCTCCCACATTACGGACACCACTACAACATTAACGAAGCTAAAGCTTCCAGTGATTTCTCCTGGTTTGCCACTTTGCTGGTACATTTGCTTCCATTTACATGACCCACCAAAGCATTTCAACAGCCACATTATTAGGTTAAAGGTCTCGTATCATAGAAAACAGAATCACCCTCAATTTTACAGCAGAGAGAGCTCTAATAATGTACAATTACATTTGTACAAAAAGGTTCTACAGGTATTGTTCACAGAATCTATGGTTCTATGCAGACCTGGTAAACTGAAAGAACCACATGAATGCATTAATTTTTCATCATCTGTGATGGAAAACCTGCTGTAATTAGTTCTTTGAAGAATGGTTTTATATTGCACCCAAATGACTTCCCCTATGTGAGGCATAGAAATTTTTGGTGGGTTTTTTTAGGCATGGAATTATAAAGCCAAGCATTTGTGGACTCCTCCTCATTCATCATTTCTTCTGAAATCAAGGGTTATTAACAAAGGTTTTGCTGCAGTATCAGCCTCTGCTCTTCTGAGAAGGCTTTACTCTAGCTGTTGGTACATTGCTTCAAGGACGAAATAGCATTCAGCCACAAAAGTAGGTCCCGGGTAGTGATGTTGGATGATTAGTTCTGGGTCATAAAAGCCATTCCAGCCCATCCTAAAGATATTGAGCAGTGCTCCATCATGCCACAGCTCCACAGCACAATGCTGGGGGAGTGTATACCCCTCTTGGCATTAAGCATGATGATATTACACTCTCAAAAAAAAAAAAAAAAAAAGTATAAAGTTGCTATTATAATAGAATAAACAATAACACTCTCTAATTAAAAGGTACAGAGTATGTACCCTTGAGGGTACCACCACAATGACAGGCTTTTCATGTCATGCTCTTCTGTGGTGTTTATTCAAACTGCATCCATATTGGGAGCACTTTAAAACAGGCGAATTCACTTATTTTAAAGGCACCTGCAAATATTTGGACAGCACTGACAACATGAAAGGATCCCCTGTCTTTCCCCCATCTTGCTGCTGGGGGATTTAATCCCATAGTACTGTTGCCTCCTTCCTTCCATCTCCCTCTCTCGCTCTCTATTTCTATCGCTCCATCTATTTCTGACCATGGGTTACAGCAGTGTGAGGCAGCCTACGGCTCGTAAGTGTGCCAAATCAAACGTCCCCTCTAGCCTTGGCTTCTGAATCTCAGGATTAATTGAGTCAGTGCATATCGCAGGCCTAATTACACAGAGCTGCTGCACCTACAGCTCTGCAGGCTACAGTACAGGCTCACAGTGAAGCTTACGCATGTCTAACACCCACTGTATTTCTTCAGCTTCCACACTGGTGATTTCTCCGTTATTTAGAATGGAGCTTCAGTCTTAAGAAAGGTATTCAGAGGAACAAGCGGTGCCACAGCCAGTCCTCAGTTCATGCGCAGAAGCTGTCTTGACTTTAATTAATGTTTATTTGAGCTACAGTGTGAAACTGTAGTGCTCCTGTATGGTCAGTGGAGCTGATAAAATGGACAATGGGTGTAAACACAAGGTAGGTGAGGTGTTTGTATATGTATAGTTGTTGAACAGATACTTATAACAATTTATAAGTAACTATATAGGCTTATGTCAAGATTTTAAGGTTATTTATGCTATAGAAGACCTTGTTCTTGCATTATTAAAGCATTATGGATAAAGGATTTATAAGAGCCAGGACATGATTTAAAGTGGAAAGGAGATTTCAAATAAAAAGCCAACTTTGGCTTCTTTAAATTAATCATTAACACAATCAGCACATAGCCCCCTGCAGCTACAGGATGATCTAACATTAGTAAACTAGAGCAATGGCAGCAGATTCTGTTTTATTCATAGATAACATCATGTTCTTTATCCTGTTCACAGACAGGTTTATTCCCTTCTTAAATCTGCATGCCTTTCAGTGCAGCAGCTTATACCTTAGATATAACACTTATATGTAAACATAACATGGATGGTTTTATTAAATGCTCTTATTCACATCAATTTAAAATGTTACAGGTGTAAAACATGAGAACATTAATTTGTTCATTCATTCATGCACTCATTCATCTTCTGTTACCACCTCACCCTGATCTGGAACACAATAGGTCCAGGGCCTACTTCATCGGTCAACAAAGCAGGAACACTCTCACCCGCACACACTTGTGAACAATTTCATCCAGTCAATCTATCTACCACTGTTTTTAGATTGTGAAACCAGGGAGACACTCCATGACATTGTGAGAACACAACACTCTTCACAGACAGTGGTTTGAGCTACATATTGAACCCAGAGCTGTGAGACAACAACTAAAATAACTCAGCTAAGTTCTTGCTATCAGTTCAAGTCACATCCTTCACTGATACTTATTCATTTTATAAAAGCCTTTATACTGACAACTAGTGACCTGCCTGTGTCAGAGATTCTGTAATAAACACTTTAAAAATGGCTGCTCCCATGTGGGGACCCACTCTATGAAGCATAAAGAGGTTTCTACAGGGAGATAAAGCAACTTTTCTTATAGAGAACAAAAGTAATGTAAAAATAAAAACATGAATAAATATTTAGATTCATAACTAATATTTGCTACTTTTTGTCGTAAAAACAACTTGCTTCTGAAAAGTAGAAAAAAAATAGTTCAGCTACATGAACTTGACCAAAATATATTTTATGATATTTTTATTTGCATTCTGATATTTAAATGTTTCGTAATCTGAAGGGTGGACAGAATTTTCACTATGTTCTATTATAAATTGTTCAACCTATTTAGGAACCTTTATTTTTCTTTCTTTCTTATTGCAGTGACAAATAAGGGTCTAAGTCTTCCACTGTGTGCGTATCATGCAGAAAGGATCTACAGAACACACAGTGTGCACTCTGCATCGTAAACAATGCGCTTCCTCTCATCCCTTGAGAGTTACATCACACAGTACAGAGAGTTAGAAGATCACATGGATACCTTCACACGCTGAACTGCCAGGGTTATGTGTGGGTTTCCCCTCCAGAAAATCACCCAGTTTACCACTTTCCAAACAAAACTGAGCACTTGTTTATGGCGTAAAATACAAAGGTGACCCTGGGGACCCCCTTTCCACTGCACAGTAAACAGAAAAGGACAAGCTGAAGCCAGTAAAATACTTTTTAATGGCCACCTTTTTTGAGAGCTTACTGTTTTTTGAAAAAAAAAAAAAAGAGAACACAGCTGATTGAGGAGTGAAACTTTCAGTAGAGTGCCTGAAGCAGAGCTCTTTGAGAGAGGCACAGATGAGAAGACCTTTTCTGGAGGATCCTGGCGGAGCAGAGGAGTGTCGTAGAGGGAGAAAGAGAGCGAAGAAGAAGAGGATTAGATCTGTGAAGTGAATCGGGGAGACTCCAGTGACAGATAGAAAAGACAGCTTCAGTCACTGATACCTCCAGGCACTTGGGAGTGTTGCTCCAGAAAGCTGCCCTTCTGCATTGATCCGGGACCAAGCTCCATAAACGTAATCCCTAATCCCTACCTCAAGACGTATAATTTACTGTAGAAACCCCAACAACAATCCTGGCCCACTCAAAGTGATTTTACTAAACCATCTTCCAGAGGCCATCTCACTAAATCAGAATGTTCCTCATTTTCTTTAAATAAAAGAATAATATGTAAATTAGCTGTATTTTAAATGTCTCTAATAATACATTAAATTTACATGTAACAACAGTGTAACTACTACTGTTGGATTCATTGCTTCAGATCAATTACAGCAAATTTGGCACATTAACAAAACTAATCTAGGAATTTGTAATGTCTAAAAAAAATATCATGTTATACTTTGTAAACAGGCTTATAAATGTGATAATATTATTTATAGAAAATCTGTTTGACAACTTATTTGACAAATTTATTAATGAGCTGTGCATGTGTAATAAGCATCTATTTTATATATAAATACACTATGCTAAAATTACTTTATAGCAAACAGTGGCTGACTGATTATTGTAAAATTACTTGCCCATGACAACTGAGTCTGGTGTGTACAATGAAATTATAGCATGGGGCGCATTTGTACAGATGTAATTACTAATGCTTTACTTCCACAGCTTACACCTCAGATCATTCTGACATCGCCAGGTTTCAAAGTCATGATCTTCTAGTGATAGCTGAGATTGGTCTCTTTGTGGGTGTACAAAAGAATATCTGATCCCTATCTAGGGTGAAAATCCAGTCTTCAGTTTACCCCTAACTAACAATAACACTGTATGTAATCTACAAATATGTTGAAACAGTAGTATATTCACCTGTATAATCCTCTGTCAAATGTGCTGGTAGTGCTGTTTCTTCAGTACATAACAGACAGTTTGAATTTACTGAAACAGTGCCACCACTAGTTGGTAGCTCACTTAGAGGTCTCAAATAACTATTCATCATAACATAGAAATATTGTGACTTTCTGGACGACTCATTGTATTAGTGTGTGTACTAATACTTATGAATTAGTAAAGACTAAATGAGTTACAGACTAAATAAAAATTCTAGAGCCTCTAAAATTCAACACTGTACCCAATCATACCACAGTGACTCAGGACACTGTCCTGTGAGTGTCAGTGAGTCAGGCAAAGAGTGGAACAACACTGAGTGGAACACAGAACAAAAAATATATGTACAATACAAGAAAAATGTAGGGACATGATCCCTTTACAGCAGATGACAGATCTTTATTCAGCATATCTGGCCTCCATGGAGATCGATATGTTCAGAGCAAAAGGGAGGTCACGAAAGGTTGACTGAGTCAGGGATGACATTTAACTTAATAGCACTGCGGTGCAGATAATGTGTACAAAATGTGTGATAATCCACCTGAAGTTGAAACAACATGCTACTAACAAATGAAATAAGACCTCATTAAGACTGACCTTTGCAATCAAATGAAGGGGAAATCAGCATACGCTGAAAGAGGAGAAATGTGGCACATCAAAACATGGGGTAGTGATATATATATATATATATACACACTTTTTTTTTTAATATGGAAAATGCAAATTCTGATTAGATGCAAATTATGTTACTGTCGGTGAAGAAGAGGGCAGACAGTAACTGTGTGCTAGACATGGATTTGTGGAAAGTATAATGCATCTTTAAATGAGATGGACGGAGAGGTGGAAGAACAAATGGGCAGGTCAGTAGGGATGAACAGACAGATGGAAGGATAGATAAGTGTGAACACCAGGGACTGAGGAACATGGCACTACAGAATGAAAGCTAATGAACAATTTGCAACAGGGACAGTACCTAATGTGGACCTCTTCAGGATCCACACACAAGTATGTTTGACAAGGCAGGTTAAACAAGCTTTACAGAACCACATCAGCAAAACACAATTACAGAGTGGCAAGTATTGTTAGCATGTTCATAATTTGGTGTCCTGACACCAAACACTCTGGCTATACTGTAAAAAAGGTATAAAATTAACAGTGAAAAGCTGTAAAATAATAACAAGAAAAAAAAAGTAAAATGGATAAAAGGATGCAATGTTTAATTTCCAGTAATATTTAGTGAAATGCTAAAACAAACAAAACTTAATTTTACAATAAAAATATGTTAAAATAATCACAAACTTTTGTTAAGTATATAGTTTACTGTACTTGAAACAGAGAAAAACTGTAATAATACATACAATTAAATACAGTTAAAATTACAGCATGATGGTTTATTTATATATATATATATATATATATATATATATATATATATATATATATATATATATATATATATGTATATATATATATTTGCCAGCCTTTAATAAAAGACATCATGAGTAAGTGTGGCAAATATGTTCCTTAAAACCTGCAATTTTCTATTTACACTGATCAGCCATAACATTAACGCCACCTGTTGGTAGTTTAACTGTTGCTCTGTGTAATTTTTTGAGCTTCCTTTCACCCCCACAGGACCACAACAGAGCAGGATCATAGTAGTACAGTGTGGTGGTGGTGTCTTAGTGTGGATTGTGCTGGTATGAGTGGATCAGAAAAAGTAATCCTTCTAACATAGTCTACCAACCACAAATATCCAGTCAAAGGCATCCTCATATCATACATGATCCATGTTTAACTTTCCTGTAAGTTTTATTCACAGTTTGAATTACCAGTGAAGGTCATTAGTATATTGAGCTGTTTAGCTTTGTAGCACATCTGGGATGGGTCCATTTCCCTGCAGTTCTCCAGAATTTGGAGTCAGTTCTACATAAAGTAATACATTTGAAACAGCAATTATAAAACAAAACCAAACATCCTCATCTTTTTACATGCTTTTGAACTTTCAAAGGGCTCTCCATCTTTCAAACACCTCCAGATGCTGTTTGTGGGCTGTGCCTGAGCCAGCGATGGAGAGAGATAATGCCTGAGCTAGTTGTTTTACAGCACGCAGACAGGCCCAAGAGTTACCAAATAGTAAGTGTGTTGGATTAAAATCATGAACTTTGCCTTTAACAATGACATAGTGACACATTCAGATGTTTTTTAAAGCATAATGGCCTGACATAAATATTAGCAACACGCTTATATATATTTGTTAGTATGTCACTCTTTAAGATACTGGTCACAATATATTCACACAATAACTTCAAAAAAACTCCAAATACAGAGCCCATGGTATGTGGTATAAATACTGTTATCCAGGGGGAATGAATGAGTTTTGTTTAATTTAGCTGATAATGGTAATGGGGTGAATCATTTTCAATTTAGCTGTAATGAGCTATTATAATTTATTAAAATTTACTCATGACTGTTTGCTTTACAGGGCAGTTACCATCCTCACTATAGTGCACCTTAATGCTTGCCAGCTGGCCTCTATACCATTGGTAGTTTGTTCCCTTTGCTGCAGTAACAGCTTCTACCCTTCTGTTAAGGCTAGGCACTAGATGTTGGAACTTTGCTCTGAGGATTTTTGTTTATCAGCTGTTGGTAATTAATGTTAGCCAGACAACATGTGTTGTGTTTAATATTCAAAATTTGTTTTTTTTTTCTGTTTATGCAAATGAGGTAGGCAATTTTCTCACAATTTAGCCATAATGATCTATGCTTATTATGGGATAATTAGTATTCTTAAAATATTATGCTTATTATGGTGTTTTTTAATTATAATATTATCAAGCTTTACAGTGGACATTCTGAAACATACCTGTAGCATCCTTATGTTGCCTGTCACAGTAGTTTGCTGTGGCTTCTGCTATCTCAGCTCACCCATAAATCACAAGCTATCATTTATTCATTCATTCATTATCTGTAACTGCTTCATCCTGTTCAAGGTCACCGTGGGTCCAGAGCCTACCCAGAATAATGGAGCACAAGGCAGGGACATTCCCTGGACGAAGCACCAGTCCATCATAGGACATCACACATTCACAAATGTGATAGTGATTTTCCACCAATGTCAATCTGTTCAGGAACTTAATTTGGAACCAATTCCACCATCATCCTCGAACCAGAACAGTTACTTCCCAGCTGGAACCAAAGAGGAGTAGGTAATTCAGAGCAAAGCTTGATGACGTTCATGGGCATGTCAAGCTAAAGCTAAAGCTAAAGAAGCTCCAGAAAGAGCACAAAGCATTATCGCACAGTGGAGCTGGACTTGGTCATTTATAATATGTTATATAAATAAATAAAAGGAAATAAAACAGGAACATGCTCTGCTTTTTTGTTCAGCAGGACTCAATGTGTGTTGGCTAATTTTCTCTGCTGTTTACAAGCTCAGAAGGATGGCTCGGAACTCTGCAACATGTAAACACATGTATCACATATCAGTCAGACCTGACTCTACTGTAAACAAAGGATAAACAATGACCCTGTCCTGTTTGTTTATCTCTGGCTCAGAATTCAGCCACAGCGACACTGCTGACGTATTCTTGGTTCCCGTCAAAACTGGTGGAAACATAGAATGGTTTACTGGAGAGCACCAAGGTTTCAAGAATCCTGAATGGAAACAGTTCAAGAGTTTTTTTGGGGGAATGTGAGACACATGGCGAACAAACTGACAGTAACCTGAAGCAGGGTATGAACCCCCTGAGGGAGCGGCACCTCATGTAGCTCAACTGTGCCGCCCTCACAAGATATGACAGCAAATCATATTCTACATAACAACAGATGAGGATGGCCACATGTTTCCTGCTAAGAATTAAACAGAGTTGCATTAAATTTCCCTGATAGTGCTTGCTGTAAAGTGTTTACATATTTTTATTCAATTATATATATTCATGTATTTCAGCCCGTCTCCTCACATACTTGGGAACGACCCGTTTCATGAGAGTGCTGATGAGGGAGGGACCTCCAGCTGCTTCAATTTATTTTCACTTTCATGCTTTTCATTATCTTCTTTCTTCCCTTGAATGTCAACATACTGGACTAATGGAAGTTACTGGTGCATACAAGCCACTTAATTTCTGGCATAATTTTTAACAATGGAGTCAGTGCTGTGGTGAGTGGTCAGTTCAAGTCAAGTGGGAATAGATTTAAAAAGACGTTCAGCAGTGGGCGGAATGGAGCTTGTGGCAGAACTTTAGTGACGTACGTTTTCAAGAAGCAGAAAATAATATATTGTCTTCAACACTGCAAATAGTCTTCTGTACTCATCTTCATTGTTTAGTGTGTCACCAAGACTAATGTTTAATGTGTAAAACACTGGGTGAAATGTATTGATTCTGATTGACAGCTTGCTTTTTGTTTGTGATGCAGAAACGTTGACTCAAACAAACCAAAGCTAACACAGCTACATCGGGAATAGTACACAGTAGGTATTTAAATATATGCCCAAATATTTGGGGGCAATCCTCCTGTCCAGTTATCTTATCTACTTTAAGATGCACCAGTTGCCAAAACACAGATTTATAATAGAAATATAATAGAAAAGCACTGGTCAATTCATAGCAATGCCCAGTTTCATGTATGTGCTAGAGGGGTATAAATTCTGCAAGAGGAGGGCTGTGTAGCTGAGGTTCAGGAGTGATGGAACAAACTAGTTAGGTTTGTGATCCTAAACTAATAATCCAATAGCCATATCTGATATCAGTAATATTTATGCAGCTGATTCAGTCAAATCCTCAGAGAAATGTTTCACCAACCCGACTTCACAGAAGAGCAAAGGAGAAAAATGATGATTGAGCAGACGTCAGAATGTATATTATGTGTATTATTATGGTGGTTGTCATCCTCACCTTGTATCTAGCTCTTCATTGGATTTTGACCCTGAAACAAAATAAACAAAAGCTAGCATAGCTAAATCAGTCACTGAGCACATATCTCAGGATTATCCCTTGCACAAAGCAGGGTCTCTTGCTTTCTCTCTCGCTCTTTATCTGAAAGATATCAGTGGTCAGTATGCAGGTCACGCACCGTAGTTAGACCATGGCCAGCATACATTAACGCCTACATTAAACACAAGGCCTGTCACAGGAACTGATGCTGTTTGAAGCTTCTTCTCCCTCTCTGGTCCAGAGTTTGCATGATGGCTCCTCATCTCCCTTATCCCCCTCACCCTCAACCACCCCACCACACACCCTCCCAGCAATTCCCTGCCATTTCCTGTCACTCAAATCCAGCAAAAATCCAGCAAGCTGGTTGCATTGTGCAAAGTGTGTCTCTGTATGGAAGAGAGCAAAGGTGTTCTAGGATTCAACTTTCCAGCCTGGGTAGGAACACTACACTGCATCAATAAGAGTCCTTGAGCAAGACTCTTAACAATACATTCACCTAGCTGTCTTACATGATTTGAATTGGAAGGATGACATTGTCTGCCAAATATCATGTAAAATACAATTAGATAAATCATGCAAGGAACCAGCCAACACCCAAAGACCCCACCTCTCGTCAACTTTGGGTCTGGGAAACACAGCAAAAGGGGGTTTCTTTCATTTCTTTTCCCACTCCACACTCAGGCAATTGGTTTATTTCCATAAAGACAACAAAACAATACAGAGGGAGAAGGTCAAGGAAAATGAGACAGAGACGCCTGCAACATTATTCACTTATTATGCACTCAGCTGAGTGCAGGCGAAGGTGAGGAGAGTTGTTTTTTCCTGTTGTGTCAATTGTGACTCACAGGTGATGCTGTCTTTATAGGAGTTCTGACCTCATGACTATTTTTGAAACAAGTCAAACCAGTGTATCAGAAGTATATAATAAATTTTTCCTTTTATGTTTTGCTGTGAATTCTGGGAGCTGATATCTATTCAGTTTAGCCTCTGTTTTTAAAAGTAAATTCATTATTTAAAAATATATATATAATAAAAATTTTAAATAATAATAATCCCTGAAAACTCCCTGTAACCTCTATCTAATTAAAGTGGGAAAATCTAAGAGCACTGACTCAGACTAATGAAAAAAACAAAATATATTTGTTAAACTTTAAATACATTAGAGACAACAGAATACTTACACACAGTATTTTATTGCCCAGGAATCTTATACTGCATAAGGGGGCACGGTTGTTCAACAGGTAGTGTTACTGTCACACAGCAAAAGGTCCTGGGGTTGTGGGTTCAAACCCCATCACAGGTCACTTTCTGTGAGGAGTTTGGTGTGATCTGTTGGTTTCTTCTGGGTGCTCTGTTTTCCTCCCACAGATCAAAAGCGCAGATTAGTAGGTGGACTGGCTCTGTGAATGGTTAGAGAGTGTGAGTGATTGGGTGAGTGATGCCCTATGATGGACTAGCACTCTGTCCAGGGTGTGTCACTGCCTTGCACCTAGTGATTATGAGCAGAATCTGGAATCACTACTGCCCTAAACTGAATAACATGGTCACAGAATCTGAATGAACACATTTTACCTGACAGATAAGCAAGTGTGATTGGATATACTATGTGAATAAATGACATGTAACCTGATTAAAAGCTTCAAGTGATCATTGTTCTATTGGGGAAGAGAACTGACACAGAACCTGAGAGAACTAATTCACCTTTAAAAACTTGCTAAATAACATTACATAACTTGTACATTTTCTCTTTAGTGTTAGAACAATAGGTTATAACAGTGCATCGGTAGGCTAGGGTAACTATTTGACAGTCTGTTTTGCATACATCATCTGTTTTCCAGGGTGCAAAATACCATCTGGGGAGAATTAAAGACATTTTACAACCTGTGTCCTGTCGGTTTGGATGATTTATTCAAAATAAAGACTTTCCCATAGCCACAGCCCTCTCATGTTTCTCAGCTCTCTTCAGCTTAATTCCACAGTGCCAACTGCTGCAGCAATAGCCAATACCGTATGTTTTTGAAGACGTACAGCTTGTGAATATGAATTTGGAATTCACTTAAATAGTTGCATATATTTACCAGTTTGAAGTTTCTACATAACTGCAGGGGGGGATATTAAGTCACAATTTATATTTAGATTTCATTTAAGGAAACATAATTGACATAGGGGGTGGCACTGTGGGGCAACAGGTTGCTGTCACAGAGCCTCAGGGTCACACCTGCTCTGGGTGACTGTCTGTGAGGAGTTTGATGTGTTCTCCTTGTATCCTTGTGGGTTTCTTCTGGGTGCTCTGTTTCCTCCTACATTGGTACATGGATTGGTTAGTCAAAATGTGTCCATAGATGTGAGTAAATGTGTTAGTGTGTGTCACCATGTGAAGAACTGGCACACCCTCCAGGGTGTGTTCCTGTCTTTAACTCCCGGTGATTCCTGGTGTAGTCTCCAGACACAAAGCGACCCTGAACTCGATAAGCAGTTACAGAAAATGAATGAATGAATGAATGAATGAATGAATTAATTAATTAATTATAATGTAATATCTGCAATAAGTGTGTGAGTGAATGTGGGTGTTGCCCTGTGAAGGACTGGCGCCCCCTCCAGGGTGTATTCCCACCTTGTGCCCAATGACTCCAGGTAGACTCTGGACCCCCCGTGACCCTGAACTGGATAAGTGGTTACAGATAAGGAATGAATGAATGGATTTTAAGTAGAATGTATAGTGCATCATTTTTAAGCATGATTAAATATGTGTGTTATATGATTTTATTTAACAGACAAAATTGTGCTAGTGATTTTTAGTTGCCATCCAGGTCTAGGAATTCTACAGTAACTATAAACTCAAGTATTTCAGCTCCACTTGCACTCTCTACCCCATCATTAGCTAATGATCAGGTGTTTGGAGTGTGTGAGAGCAGGAGACCATCAGACCATATCAGTGCAGTGCTGGTGATTATAGGACTGGAGACAGACAACAGTGAATTAGTGCAAAGTGAGAGAGTAAAGGCCAAAGGCTACATTTACCTCCACTGACATGAACTGGCTTTTGATCTCCAGGCCATGCACCTTTACCAAGTGCCTCTACTCCCTCAGAAGAGAGCCTGCAGTGCTCCAGACTCCATCATAGCCGTGCAGGCTTCTGATTGGCTGTTCTGTCGCTTGGAGACAGAGGAGAGAGATTTTGCTGTCCACTCCCAATGAGAACACAGTCCAGCTGTGTTCTGGAGGAGAGCACACAAACAGACGTCACACCACACAGCTGTGGCTTCTCTCTCAAATTAAAGCAGTGATCTCTCTTTCCTTGTTTACTCTTAAATTAACAACAGCAACCTTCATCATTCTCATGATCAACATATGACTTCAAATGAATTAGTAGAAATAATTATTTGTATAACTATAAAGCAGGGTTTCTTAACCTGGTGGTTGTGACCTCCTTGACAAATGTTTCCACATGGTCCCAGGGTGGTTTCAAGAGTAGATCTACAAAAAATGTACAGATGCAAAAAATCGAGCAGCCCTTTCGGAATAGCTGTGTAACCACTCATCATCGTCCCTTAATAAATTCACTATTTACTCACAAACATCAAAGTACAAAGTGCAGGTGCATTGTATTCGATTAACACAGAAGGGTTTGTGTGTATCACTCTGTATTGGCTGCAATTTAAAAACTGCTGAACTGCTGACTGTTATGGGAGAAACATTTTTGTTATTGTACCTTAGGATCAAACAGCCTGCTGTTGTTACTCTCTGTTGAAGGTTGAAATAGAAATCAGAAAGAGGACCTTCATGACAAGTACACAATGTAGAAGGCCTCCTTGTTGTGAGCGGGAAACTGCAGTAAGAGTGACCACTCTGTAAGAGGTCATCTGTGAATTTCTCTGTGAATCAGAGATAAGGGTCTTTGAGGGTGAAGGGCCAACAGCTGAAGATTTTCTCTGCACATTGTACAATTCACTGTAGTTTACAATAATGCTTGAAGAGTCTGAGCTCATCTAGTTGGAAGTGATTGATTCTATTTTGGTGTAATTTGGTCTATGTAAATGACATCTGTTCTAATTGGCTATCCTGTGTAAAAACACATTCAAGAGTTAGTCGGAGCAGAAATGTGGAAGAAACAAACAGCAATGTTGGAAACAAAATACCTCAGCCATTAAAATATTGGGAAGCAAAGAAATGTGTTACAACAAGATGTTTATTTTTTTAAGTACAAATTTGGAATACATCTAAAAATATACATGTTTATAAATTGTTTAATATCTGTTTATTAATGTTATTTAATTTGTTGTTAATACATTAAAATTCATTAATAACTAGCTATAAGACATAGATAGAAAGGGCAGCAGTGACCTTTTGTTTGTCAAATAGTAAACCAACATCCAACTACACTGCAAATCCTTAGATCTTGCCAGATACTGACCTTACTTTATCTTTCCTATCAGTTCACATTAAGCCAGTCCACTCTATCACATTATTATTTGTTAAAATATTTAAACATTTAACCACAACATTAAATCAGTTACCAAAAACAGTGTTTTTTTATATACATTAATGATAATGTGGTTTACCTTAACATGTGAAGTCTTAGCTCTTTTTATTTATTTATTTATTTATTTATTTATTCATTCATTCATTCATTCATTTAGCTTGTTTTTTTTTCCTCCTTGACATATTTTTAGTTATATGACACTTTCAGTATTAGACAAAAAAAGGTCACACTATCTCTGTTACAAATGATTATTAATGGTTTATAAGGTGCTTACAACCTAATTAATGACCATGTAATAAACCGGTCCTTTATGCTTTTTTTCTGAGCCTTGTTTATAAGTCTTATTTTAAAGTGGTACCATTTTATATCACAAAAAAAACTGGGATATTAACAGAAGATCCCAGCACATTATAACAACTGAAAAATTTTCATAGCATGTTTCTGTCAATGTGCAATATCTTCAGTTTCTGATTTTTAAAGCACCTACATACGCAAGTCTTTCATTACAAATGATGTAAACCTCAATGTGGTGAAGTCACAAACAATGAATGGTTAAAAGTTTGTTTAATAAAATAATGAATTAGGTTTTTATACAATGTGACAGTATGGAGCAGCTGCACCTACGCTATACCTAAGGTACAATATACATATAATATTTGTGTTCCAACATCTAGTGTTAAGCATTCTCAGAGAAACAGAAATTATGGCAACAAAGAGGAAGAAACAACTGACTAACTCATTTGATTTCATGAGGTGTTTTTGGTTCCTTAATCTTCCTCAGTTTGTATGGACTTCTAACATCAAACTCACAAATCCAAATCCAACCAAAACAAATGTATAAGCAAAACCATTGGAATTTCAGTGTTTCAGTTAGATGACTTTCCTAAAGTGAGTCTCTTAAAAGAGTGTTTTATTCAGCATCTAAATCAAGCACAACACAAGGGTCAAGATGCCAACAAATAGCTGACGCATAGTGTAAATGGGTGCAGTCTGAACATAAGAGTTAGTGTGTCCCTGGTGGTCAACACTGTCTCTCTTTTGTCCCGTGAGGGCAGAGGAGAGGCGATAACCACCTCTGCCTCAGAGCAATTTACAACCATCAGCTCCAGGAAGCACAGCATTAGGTAGAAAATGATCTCCAATGGCTAGCCAATTCGCAGGAATAAAATTGAAGAGCTTCCCAGGCACTGCCCCTATGGACCACCGCTGAGAGCCCCTCTACCAACTTTAAACAAGAGGAACCTGCCTGGCTGTCTGTCCAAGGGCATCAGTTGTTAGAAGAGGGATGTTGAGGGAGAGACATGGGGGAAAAACAGAAAAACAGGATGGCAGTGACATATCAAGCAGCTTAAGGAGCTTACGAATCTCTTCTGGCTTAGAAACCAAACAGAAAATATCAAATTACATCTCTTAATATGCATGTCCCTACCATGGCAACATGAATGCGTTTTCCCTCAGAAATGTGTTTGAACAGACATTTCTCTAGAGCTTCTCATGTAGCCTGGCCTCATCATGAATTCATACACATTTGACTAAAAGGCCATTTACAGGATTCATACAATGTGTATGACATATAGCTTGCCCTTTGTATATGTGAATTTCTAACTAGATCTCCAAAAATGGTATATATTTTACTAACAAGAGCACTTCACATATCAATAACTTTTGTACATTCTTAATATAAAATATAAATCACAAAATGAGTTTTTTGTTCACTGTTTCAAAAGAGTGCTCTTTTTTAAGAGTCCTATACAAGCACAAATCACTGCCAATCCTTAAACTTTGGAATTAAATATTTGGTTTATGGTGCCTTGAAATTTCAGATTTAGGCTTAGATTCAGTCATCGTGTTAGCACTGAACAAGCACAGAACTGTGACGGTTCTATTCATTTTGTGCCATTTGTTTTGTGCTTGTTTATCACCAAAACTAACATCTAACACTGCCATTTCTGAGGTTTAATGTGAGGTTTAAACTTTAGGTGAGTTTAGTATTATGGATAGAGTTAGGTTTAGGGTTATGGCTGAGAGTTAGGGTTGGGCTGCGTATATTACATGATATATTTTATGACTTTATGGGTATATTTTATGACATACATAATATTCTTTAATTTTACACAGTTCATATAATGTATTATATAATGAAAGATTAAAAATATTCACCTCTCCTCCTGGAGAAGTGTACCTTTAGGGAACACAACTGAGGGGAACACAACCTTTACAGAACTCCACTGTTTTACTTTTAAAGGAATATTTACACTGATTGCAAATTAAGTGATCAATAATGTACCTCTACCATACCTTTTTTCTGAGAGTATAGTGCTTGTACAAATCTTTGGAGATCTTACTCCACATCCACATTATGTTGTGTTGCTGAATGAAAACAGAACATAAAGGGCAAAAAAGATGGCTTTACATTTTCAATCATCTTTGTAGCCTGATTAGACTAAATTCAATTTACACAGGGTCCTAGGATAATTTCTGCTGTAATTTTGATGCCACCTGTTTTAGTCCTTGCTGTGAAAGTGACAGGCTAAATCACCTACTGTTTTTCACCAAACTAAAAGATACCTTTTTTTTTTTGACATGACACCACTGAAATAAAGCTTTGACAGCTTAAACACATGTTTTCATTTCAGTTTGATTGAATAGATGTTCACCACTATGGCCTAGCTTTATGTTTTTTTCAGCATGCGCAACAGTGAGTGGCCACCCACCTTTATCAACTTAGACCAGTATAAATCTAGCACCCAATCTATGAAGACCATACATATGATCAACGACTCTTGCCTTAGCCACTTTTTTCAGCAAGGTATTCAAGTTAAAATGTTCTTTTTTAAAAACACTAAAATGTATTCCTTAACAGTGTCATCTATGACGTTATTGACGTACTTCAAATTGCTGCTCTTTGGAAACATCTATAATTTCAAAACAACAAATACAAATGTGTCCACCGAGATTAGGAAACCATGGGATGAACCACTGACACATCCACAGTCGATGCCTTATCTCTAAACCTTGACAGAGGCAGGAAAAAGGAGCCTCTGAAAGCCAGGAACTCCCACGCTGAACACTCATTCACACATACCTTATTCTTTCTTCCCCCGAGTGCAAAGAAAAGTGACCACAAAACAGCTAATGACCAAAGCAATCAATCAGAATAACCTTAAAACACCCCGGGGGAATATGCCTGTGGGAATCTCAATGCATGCTGGGACAGATTCAGCAGTCGATACAGTGACCTCAGCTGTCATTACCCATGGCTCAGTTGAATCCGACAAGGCCCAGCATCTTAAAGATGTGCCTTATATAATTAATGATACAAACACAATGCAAGACCATGCTCTGCAACACAATGACTCAAAGAACATTTCTCACTAAACAGGAGAAAGACGTGGGCTGCAACTAGTTCCACTTACCCATTCAACATTTTTTCTGAACCCAAGGGTATTAGTCGTTTACACACTGTTACTCCAGTATCACCTTCTACAATTCTGGTGAAGCTTTAGGATATAGATTGGAACATTGCTGTAAAGATTCTATGCCATTCAGCCACATAAACACTGAGGTTAGATACTGATTTTGGATTATTTGTTTGAAAAACACTACTCTAACTTATCCCAAAGGGAACTGAATGGTGCTCAGTTACTCCAGAGAATATAGGGTAACTGCTCTAGTTTTAACAAGCTCTGCCTATCTAGCCAAAGCAAGTGTTTAGCAAGCAATTCTGGACATAATTTCTGAGCATTCCAAATGATAATACATCATTTTGTAATGAAAGAAGCGTTTTCTAGTGCTGAAAAAGTGCTTTGGCCTTTCACAAAGAGCCTTTCACAAAGTTTTCAATTATAAAGAAGAACTTAGCATGAACGCACTCTTCCATTAGTCTTCTATCATTCTACAGGAGCTACTATCTAAAAAACAGAACCTGGAAATCTTTTGTTTGTTTGTTTGTTTGATTGATTTGTTTTATTGCATTTACATGTACCTCTTACTATGTTCTTTGGGGACAAAGTGTGTTTTTCAAAGGATAAACAGAAAAATACTAAATGCTGATATAAGATTCTGGGAAAAAAGGCTGAAGCACTGAGATAGCACTGGGTTAGACAGCTGAACCTTTCACCAACTTTCATGCATAATTGTGGATGTGGGTAACCCAGTTGAAATCATTTTAAAAGCTGTCAACACACTAATGGACATATTGTAAGCACATGTATACAGTCAAAATATCAATAGTCTTTTTTTAGTCTATCAAAGTACTGGATACTGTGACACAAATACAATATTAGGTGGTTGTTGCTGTGCCATTAGGCTCTAGAGTTGGAACCTCCAAAAGCATTGTATTAGATACTCTCTGTCATAAACACACTACATTCCCACACCACACCCCATCACAAACACACTATGGATGAACACCTTTTCACCCATTATGGGTTTGTACCCAGAACTTATTTTACGCTGTGCAATATCTTCCATTTCTATGCAATAACTAGTTAATATTGGTTCTGGAAGATATCAGTTTTTGTGTATGTTTCTGCAAATAGTTGTTTATTCATTTATATTTACTGTATATCTTGTTTGTATTTTGTATAATGTTTCTTTATATATTGCCCTTTGTTTACTCCGCTGCTGTAACAATGCAAATTTCCCTATGTTGGATAATAAAGCATTATCTTATTGACAGCGACAAAGATAATTAGTCGATGTGTTATTGTCGCCAGCAAAAGTTCAAAATGTGCAAAATTCAGTAAAAATATTCTACTGTCATCAGAATAAACAGGGGTCAGTGTAAAGGCCCTAAAAACATGTCAGAGTCCTTGTTTGGTTTTTAAAAAATTATAATTTTTTTGTTGTGGGTTAGTTATTCATTCATTATCTGTAACCGCTCATCCAATTCAGGGTCGCGGTGGGTCCAGAGCCTACCTGGAATCAAGCCTACCTGGGCGCAAGACGGGAATACACCCTGGAGGGGGCACCAGTCCTTCACAGGGCAACACAGACACACACACACATTCACATTCACTCACACCTATGGACACCTTTGAGTCGCCAATCCACCTACCAACATGTGTTTTTGGACTGTGGGAGGAAACCGGAGCACCCGGAGGAAACCCGCGCGGACACGGGGAGAACACACTAACTCCTCACAGACAGTCACCCGGAGTGGGAATCGAACCCACAACCTCCAGGCCCCTGGAGCTGTGTGTCTACGACACTAACTGCTGCGCCACCGTGCCGCCCCTGGGTTAGTTATACATTAGATAAATAAGTAAACATGCATTTGTCTTGTTTACATGTGATTTCACACTTCGATTTTGTTGCCAACCACATTTGGTTTTGGTTTTGTTTGTTTATTTATTTTTACTGAACTAGGGCCTAGATAAACCCTGTTTATTTAACATGATTATGTCACTGACAATCAGTCACCAAGCAATGATGTAGATAACACCATCTGTATTGATTTTTTTTTTTTTTTTTACATATTTCACATACTCCTCCTTGGATCACCACCTTAACGTGGTGGAGGGGTTTGCGTGCCTGTGTGAGCCTAGGAGCTATGTTGTCGGGGGCAATAGCCCCTGGTAGGGTCTCCCAAGGCAAATTGGTCCTAGGTGATGGGCCAGACAAAGAGTGATCCATAAAGACACGAATGAAAAAGATAATAACGAGGACACAGCCTCCCTTGCCCGGAGCAGGGTTACCGGGGCCTCACCCTGGAGCCAGGCCTGGGGGAGGGGCTCCTTGTCGAGCGCCTGGTGGCCGGACTTTCACCTATGGAGTCCGGCCGGGCTTAGCCCGAAGGAGATACATGGGTCCACTCTCCCATGGGCCCACCACCTGTGGGAGAGGTAGTAATCCGGGTCTGGTGCATTGTGGATCGGGTGGTGGTCGGGGTCGGGGGCCCTGGCGTTCTGATCCTCGGTTACTGAAACTGGCTTTTGGAACATGGAACGTAACCTCTCTGGTGGGAAAAGAGCCTGAGCTGGTGCGCGAGGTTGAGAGGTACCGAATTGATATAGTTGGGCTCACCTCGACACACAGTATGGGCTCTGGAACCAATCTCCTCGAGAGGGGCTGGATACTCTTTCACTCTGGAGTTGCCCAGGGTGAGAGGCGTAAGGCAGGTGTGGGCTTACTCATAGCCCCCCGGCTTAGCGCCTGTACGTTGGGGTTTACCCCAGTGGACGAGAGGGTAATTTCCCTGCGCCTTCGGGTTGGGGAAAGGGCTCTGACTGTTGTTTGTGCTTATGCACCGAACAGCAGTTCAGAGTACCATGCCTTCTTGGGGACCCTAGAGGGAGTGCTGGAGAACACTCATTCTGGGGACTCCATTGATCTGCTGGGGGACTTCAACGCTCACGTGGGTAATGACAGTGAGACCTGGAGGGGCGTGATTGGGAGGAACGGCCCCGCTGATCTGAACCCGAGTGGTGTTCAGTTATTGGATTTCTGTGCTCGTCACAGTTTGTCCATTACGAACACCATGTTCGAGCATAAGGGTGTCCACAAGTACACCTGGCATCAGGACACCCTAGGCCGCATTTCGATGATCGATTTTATAGTCGTATCATCTGACCTGCGGCCATATGCTCTGGACACTCAGGTGAAGAGAGGCGCTGAGCTGTCAACTGATCACCACCTTGTGGTGTGTTGGATCAGATGGCGGGGGAGGATGCCGGACAGACCTGGCAGGCCCAAACGTGTGCTATGGGTTTGCTGGGAACGCTTGGCAGAGGAACCTGTCAGAAAGATCTTCAACTCCCACATCCGGCAGAGCTTCGACTGCATCCCGGGGGAGGCTGGTGACATTGAGTCCGAGTGGGCCATGTTCCGGACCTCCATTGTTGAGGCGGCTGAACGGAGCTGTGGCTGCAAGGTTGTCGGTGCCTGTCGGGGTGGCAATCCCCGCACTCGGGGAAAAGGGTGGAGTGCTCTCTCCAGGAAGTGAGATCCTGCCTCAAGTGGAGGAGTTTAAATACCTCGGGGTCTTGTTCACGAGTGAGGGAAAGATGGAGCGTGAGATTGACAGGCGGATCGGTGCAGCGTCAGCAGTAATGCGGGCTCTGTACCGTCCGTTGTGGTGAAGAAAGAGCTGAGCAGAAAAGCAAAGCTCTCGATTCACCGTTCAATCTACGTCCCAACCCTCACCTATGGTCACGAGCTTTGGGTAGTGACCGAAAGAACGAGATCGCGGGTACAAGCGGCTGAAATGAGTTTTCTCCGCAGGATGTCTGGACTCTCCCTTAGAGACAGGTTTAGGAGCTCGGACATCCGGGAGAGACTCGGAGTGGAGCCGCTGCTCCTCCACGTCGAGAGAAGCCAGTTGAGGTGGTTCGGGCATCTGGTTCGGATGCCTCCTGGACGCCTTCCTGGAGAGGTGTTCCGGGCATGTCCAACGGGGAGGAGGCCCCGGGGCAGACCAAGAACACGCTGGAGAGACTATATGTCTCGACTGGCCTGGGAATGCCTCGGTATACCCCCGGAGGAGCTGGCGTCGGTGGCTGGGGAGAGGGAGGTCTGGGTTTCTTTGCTCCGACTGCTTCCCCCGCGACCCGGATAAGCGGTGGATAATGGATGGATGGATGGATATTTCACATAAATATAAATCAATACTGAACACGTCAGCACGTGCAGTCTGATTTCTTTTAAATTGAATTAGATTAAATTTAATACCAGCAGACTTTCATACTAGCTGTTTATTTCTTCATAATAATTGAATGAGTGCAACTGAAGTTTGAAATAATATATTCTGGCATCTTACGCAATGGCATCATCATGCCACTAGACTCAGCATTAGGTTAATTTGCATTGTTTATTGATTAGCATGTTTTGTATTAACACAATAATATTTGCAGACATTTGCAGACGTTGGAATTTAAACAAGAACACTCAGATATTGTTTACGTAGGTTTTTAGTCAAATATAATTACTTAATTAACACTTTAAAATCTTTACTAAGCCATTACAACACAATCTAAATTGTTAACAGTGACCAGTTGTTTGCCAAAAAGTGAGTCCACATTCATATATTCCATTAAACCTCAATCTTGCAAGTTGCTAATCTTACTTTGTATAACATTACATTCTGATTAGCCAAAACATTGCAATGACCTGATTGTTTCAATCCTCACTGTCCATTTTATCAGTGCATCTTACTATACAGGTGCAATCTGTAGTTCTCCAATTAGACATGTAATTGCATTTCATCTACTGTGCAGTGTATTTTGTAATGCTGCCCTTTCACGCTGCTCTTCAAGGGTCAGGATTCCCACATGATACCACAAAGCAGGTTTTACTTGGGTGGTGGATCATTAGTGGCGACATTAGTGTAGACAGAAAAACCAAGGAACAGAAAAACCAAGAGGATACAGATTAGGGTTTTGAGATCCACCCCAGAACTCCAGAATACAGATAGCTGAGGCATTTCAGGGGATAAAACAATCAGTCTCTCAATGACAGGGCTAACACTCTTGAGTGAAACAAAGGCATGTTGTGTGTCTCATGTAAATAAACTGGTGTTATGAATGTAATTTACCAAAATAAGCCAAATGTCCACTGAGTCAGAATGAAATAACTATGCTATATTTGGCCTCTGTTATTTCAGGTTTATTCCAAAATCACTCCCAATCTAATCAGTGTACTCAGAAATTCTTAATTAGGTTGATCACATGTTTAAGAACTATTCCACTGTGTCAAAAATCTTCCATTGCCTTGCCATCACTTCACTTATTCTGTGAAAAATTGCACTTGAACACTTTTCTGTCTCAAAGATAATTCACACCATATCAAATTACATCTCTGAGCATGCATGTTTTTTTTACTGTGGAAACACAGGTACACTTTGAGAAATGAATTTCCAATTGCAGATTGGAGAGCTCAGACAGAATCTCTCTAGAGCTACTCGCATTCAAATTACTTTGTGTCACTTCGTTTAGAAAGAAGGAAACACAAAGGAGAAGACAATGGAAAACAGAGACGGCTTTACAGCTCAAATAATCTTTGGCGTCTGACTGCTGAGGCCCACAGATGAGACACCAGCAGTACAATCTAACTCTTTGATAGTGTCAGCTATTGCAAATGACATTTATTTTCCTACTATTCTCATTACTTTCTTTCCTAACCTAGAGGTGGCAGTAGTTTATTGTAATGTGAAGACCCAGTAATATGTGAAGACACACAAACTAGCCTGAGTGCTTTGTATTTCTATTTTGATTCAAGTATATAGTCATTATACATATGCATAAGTGTACAATATGACAAAACACATTGGGCCTTTTCTCAGGTTTATAAGAAGTTAAATACACAGCACCGTCAGCATTTGCAAGTCACATGCTGCAATATAGTTGCATGAAACAAAATGAGACTAAGAGAAAAGGAATGTCAAAATGAAAATGATGCTCAGTTTCAAAGGTGAGTTAGATGGGTTCAAAGCCTTCTAAAACTGGCGCTACAGAACTACTTTAAATAATAAAAAATTCCCTGACTTCACTAAGGCTCTCATAGTTGAAGGCCATCAAATATTCACAGAAATGTCTTAAAAACATTCTAAATCCTTTATAGAAAATGTAGCTATAATAGGGTTGTTGAAGGAATGCTGAATGAGCCAGTGTTCACAGACCTTTGACCATAATAGTGTACTATCTCTATTGTATATATTACACTAAAAAGAACCGCTCATATAATCATAAATGTACATTATAATCCCTTATAAATGGCAGTTAGTTATGACTGTTGACTATTTAAGCTTCTGTGTTTCTGTTAGGTACCTGAAAAAAAGCTACAAAACAGAAGTGTTTCACAAGAGATGTTACACAACACACTGCACTTTCTAACCTTTTGAAGATTACAGTTAGGTTTATGGGTCAGGATTTGTTTTCGAATTTGGATTATGTTTAAGGATTAGGTGTCAGTGGTAGCATTAAACAGTCACAAAATGCAATTTCTAACATTTGGCGCTTAGAGATAGCTTTATGTTTATGTTTTTATTTAAGGTCATATTTCAGGGAGTTTAATGCATTTCTTTTATGAAATTCACCTGAATATCCATTTATCCATAATAAATTTATTTACTCAACACGCTACAGCAAGCAATTACAATGAAGCATGGCAAAGCTACAGCTCATTTTGTCAGCTTTACACCTAAAATAGAACACCTCCAAGAAGCTCGGTTTTTATTCGTGTACTCTCGTGGACATTCGTGTATGCATGAGTTAGCGAACGACTCAGTGAGCAGAGCCATGCTGGGAGTGGCATTGCAGCCTTAATTTTAAAGCGGGTGCTGAGTGATTTTCTGAACAATAGGGCTGGCCCTAAGTATTTGGGTCTTCAGATATTTGTTTGTCGGGTATGTATACGATTTCAAATATTGAGATTCGCATATTCAGTTTTTTGGATAAATGTGGTTACATATAAAGTACATTCAGGCTCCTGCAGTAGAAATTGGGCTCTCCCCACTGCACCCATATTCAGGCTCATCAACATAAAAGTGTTTACCTAAAGCTCAGCCACATAAAACAGCCCAACATGCTAAAACAACACACTTACACAAAGTGAGGTGACGCCACAGGTCATTTTGTACAAACATCTTAATTTAACCTTTAGCTTCACATATTTAAAATAATTTACATGAGTAGGTGGAGCTAAACTGCTGTATGCTGAACAGCTCCCAAACAAAACAACCAGTCAATATACACACACCATCCTTGGTACCTCATGTATTGTGGAGAATGAGATTTAACACTTTATTAAATGCTTACTGGAAAGCCAAAAGCTGACACACAACCAGTACACATAAATCTAAAGCTAAAACAATTTGAGGCAGAATTGTCAAAAAAAAATTGAAAGAACTCATTACTACACACATGTTCTATATCAACAAATGAAAGAAGTAAATTAATGCCACAACCAGGAGCTCGTAAATCTGACAACTTGCCAAATCCAGACAGACAAAGTGCCCACAGACTCTCCAGAGTCATCCTCACTGCAGCGACAGTGGTTAAAATGGATAGATTGAACCCATGGATACATAAAATCCACTCCCACTGCAATCCATCTGGAACCAGCTAGAACTTTGGAAGAGGTATCTGAACACCTCCTAATGCAAAATAATAAATAAATAAATAAACAAACAGAGGACAGCAATGATAGATCAGCAAGACTGTGCTACTAACATTCTTTTGATAAACATGCGCATATCTGTTTACCATGGGCCAAATCCAAAAGGAAAATAAGACTGGGAGAATGAATAGCTGAATTCTCAAAAACTAAATAAACACAAATAGCCTTCTGAACAAAAGAAATACAGTACAGCAGACATTAAGACTAATATACATTTCACCAAAAGCAAATGAGTAAATTAATCATCACAGAAGCAAAATAAAAAGGTTTGTATTTGCAGATTATTTTAACATTATTTCATTATTTAAAAAAAGAAAATAAGAAAATTCCATTCAATTTTTACTCCAAGATGCAGGGATTTCAAATAACATACAGACTAAAAATTAAAGTGTGTGTTTATATATATATATATATATATAATACATGTTCCAGAGCTGCACAGTGGCACTTCATGTAGTGTTGATTCCACACACACAGCTTGAGGATCCTGGGCCCTGCTTTCTGTCCTGCCCTTGGGTCACTGACTGTGAAAAGTTTGGTGTGTTCTCCCCGGGTGAACCAGAGTCCTCCTACAATCCAAACACTCATGCTGTTAGATGGTTTGGCCACGGTGTGTCAACAAACGTGTGTGAGTGAGTGGATGAGTGTGTGATGCCCTGAGGTGAACTGGAGTGCAGTCCAGGTTGTGCTCCTGCTTTGCGCCCGATGATTCCTGGGAGGCTCCATACCCAATGTGACCTTGAACAGAATGTAGCACTCATGGTACATGGATGAATGAATGAATGAATGAATGAATGAACAAACAAATGAATGAATGAATTAATAGATGAACGGACAAAGAAAAAGTTTTGTTTAAATGTCTGCATTGTAAGTGCCTACAGGCTGATTTCAGTCAGTAAGTAGAGCTGGCGTGTAATGTTTTTTATTAGGTTGTTTACTCATCGTCTGTGGTCGAGGGCATGCTTTATGTAAATGGTGCTGAATTAATACCCTATTTGTTGTGTTTTATGAGAGCTGGAAGGCTTCTCTCTTCTGTCCTGTCCTCAGCGCTGCATCCGTGTCAGCCTGGATAAAAACAAAATAAATAAAAAAGCATCCACTTTGTCCTTTCCAGGTTAATCACGCCATCGGAGGGGCCTATAATTCAGCCAAGAGATCATTCGTTTCTCTGCGCACACTGCCATTTCTCTTTGGCCGTCTGCCTCCAAAGCAAACGAAGGCGTCCAGCCGTTACTCGTCTCCCTGGTGTGGAGAGGAGCTTGTTGTGGGTCTAAGTTGGCCGTGATTGAATAGCTCCCCAGAGAAGAAGCAATTTCACAACACTAGCTCCTCAACACAGAATAAATAATCAAATAAATAGGCAGGCCAGTGTGTGCTTTGTGCCAATACAGCAACAGCAGCAAAGAGAACAGCAGCCAAGACACTTTGTCATGGAGCAGTCAGTGAGAAATACCTTCAGTAGTGCCTTGATTTATTCAAAACGACAGGCCGAGATCCCTGCGTCTTATATCTTCTCTTAAAGAGACAATGCTGGATCCCTATTCATTTGTTTTCCTTCTTTTTTTTAATCATATTTCACTGCATTGTTCTCAGGGTGCACAAAAGTATGGAGCTCAATTGAAGGAATTCATTTTCAAATGAACAATTCTGTGTGTGTATAATAGCAAAGTATTGATCCATTTCACCTTTGACAAAAGCAATTTTCCCCCAAACTGTCTGAGTCACTGTGGAGCTGTGCGGCTTCTCTTTTTCCAAATTCAATTTAGGGCTGAATACTCCACAGAAAAACACTCAAGAATGACTGTGTTTGAGAAGAGCACATGATATGGCATTATGTCAGTCCTAAAGAGAGCTATACAAACAAGAGGCGTAACACAAGTTGAATACTCTCTAAAAAATACCTCAATAGTTCAGAAGCAACTGAGCTGGTTTTATTTAACTACGCAATGCAAAACAAAATAGATCACAGTAGTTAGCTTAATGTTATGGACAAAGCCACTGCCTTCAACACAGCAGGCTGCGGTTTGATTCACAAATGAAGAACACCACACTAGTGGTGCTTTTCCACTGCATAGACTCTACTCAACCTGGCTCAGCTACTCAGCTCTTTGCTTTTCCATTGGGTTAATCCAGCACCTGGTCCTTGGAAGCCACTACTCTTTAAACCTTGCCCACATGTGGTTCCAAGTGAGCCGAAATTGGGACTAAATCCATCCATCCATCCATTATCTGTAACCGCTTATCCAATTCAGGGTTGCGGTGGGTCTGGAGCCTACCCAATCCTACACTTACTTTTGAGTCATCAATCTACCTATGAATATTTTGACCTATGTGTTTTTTGGGCCGTAATCGCTGCACCCGGAGGACACCCATGCAGACACAGTGAGAACACACCAAATTCCTCACAGACAGTCACCAGGAGCAGGACTTGAACCCACAACCTCCAGGTCCCTGGAACTGTGTGACTGCGACACTACCTGCTGCACCACCGTGCCGCCCACCAAAAGTGTACATGTACCTTTAAAGGTACATCAGTGGTTTTAAAGTCCAGTTTTGCTCCCTAAAGTTACATTACATTCTCTTCTCCAGAATGTAGCAATACACTGTTTCGAATGGGAACTATGGGCTTTGGAAAGCACAAAAATGTTGGCGGTAATGTTAAGCATTGTTCACTCATCATGTATTCACTTGTTCATTTATGGGATTGAACACAGCTCCATGCCCTAGTTCAGACAGAGCAGTGGATTTTTTATGTTCCTTGTTGTTCCAGATGGATCTTGCTGGGGTTTTTCTGTAGGCCATGGAGCATTTGAGCCTCTTAAGAAAACACTGCATAATTTTACGAGTCAAAATAATACAAATATGGTCACTAATGTAGCTTGGACATTTTACAAGTGGCTAAGTGCTGGAGGCCTGCATTTCACTGTGTAGAAAGTTTCTATGGCCAATCAGTGCTCTGCAATATTTACAAGTCACATTTAGTCCCAATGTCTGTGTTGCCCTGTGAAGGACTGGCGTCCCCTCCAGGGTGTATTCCCGCCTTGCGCCCAATGATTCCAGGTAGGCTCTGGACCCCCCGCGACCCTAAATTGGATAAGTAGTTACAGACAATGCATGATTGAATTTACACAGTTTGTACCTTTAATAACAATAATGTACCTCTATTGTATAATGGTTAGCTGAAATTATAAAATGGACAATGAAAGGTGTAGAAGTGTAAAACATGGAGGAAAGAAATTAAATAGACCAAACAAAACACAACAAAATATCAGAACTGACCAAATGGATGATGTCAGAGGTGAATGCTTGGTGTGAGAGTGAAAGGTTAAAGTTACCGCATCCCACCAAACTCATTGCCTACAAGGTCTTGCCAAGCCTGGAATCTGGCAACACTAACTGCAGTAAGAATATGCAGCAAGCCCTGTAAAATAGTAAATATTGATTCCTTTTGCACAAGAAGCAGAATAAGTGATTGGTTGCTGAACAGAGAAAACAATTCAAAGTGACTCAACTTGCTTTCTGCTAAAGAACGCTACTTTGTGCTCACGCTTTGTTTTATGCTCTTGTCCACATCACTACAAAGGAGTTTGAACAAGGGGGAAAAACAGCCATATTTGCATTTAAATTGAAACGATGAGTTAAACAAATTTAGAGGCCTACTCAGAGGCCCGGGATGCTAAAGCATGACAAAAAAGGCCTTGGCTTTGTCTTTGGCGTGGAGGGGAGAGTCAGAGAGAACACAGGTACACAAAGAGCCAGCCACATGAAGGGAAACTCATTTATGTGGGCATTATTAGTGGAGAAGGGCAAACGATGTTACCATAATTAATTATTTCTTGCCTCCACCATTTCATTAGCCTGTTCTAGCTTTGTATGCATGGCACATCCCAAGCCTGGAGAACTGATCCCAGATCAGTTCCTGTGGCAAAGCTCAGAACACACATTAGAGGAAATGGACCCTTGATCAGCCCCTACTTTGGGATGTTTCCCCCCTTTACTGACACACTTTGATTGTTTTGGAAGGTATTAATTTTCCAGTTTTTAATTTTTACATCACGCTATGACACCTTCATAGATCATCTGCTTCTTGGAGAGCTTATAAAGTGCTTTTGGGCTCAACATTATTGATTGCATGTGTCTTAAAGGGGCATATCATTGCCTGGATCTGTTCAACTGTACAGTTATACACACACTCCATTACACCTTCTCCAGGTCTTAATCAGTCATAGCCCCCACCAAAAAAAAAAAAAAAGACAGGAGAAAGGAAAACAAGGCCATGGATCACATACTAGTGCTGAGAGCAGAGGCCAGTGCAGGTCAGAAGTGTAATTTATTTTTCTTTCCTTAAATTGTTCTCCTCATTGACTTCTTATACTTTCACTTCCCACGTTTCTTGTGCTCTTTGATAATACCTCTTTATGTTTGCTTGTTTCTCTGATATTTTCCTGATGGCTTTAAAGCTTGTCACAAGATATTTGTAATCTTGGAATCTTTCCTTCCACCTTTAAAGTATAAAGCTGCTGCTAATTTTAAAGTGGAATAAAAAATTATTCAAAATTACATATAAACATAATTACATACGGCATCATGGTGGTGCCGCAGGTAGTGTCACAGTCACACAGGACTCTCTGTGAGGAGTTTGATGTGTTCTCTCCGTGTCTGTGTGGCTTTTGTCCGGGTGCTCCGGTTTCCTCCCACGGTCCAAGAACACACATTGGTAGGGAGATTGGAGACTCAAAAAGTGTCCATAGGTGTGACTGTGTGAGTGAATGTGTGTGTGTGTGTGTGTGTGTGTGTGTCGCCCCGTGAAGGACTGGTGGTCTCTCCAGGGTGTGTTCCAGACAATGAATGAGAGAATAATCACATAACAAACCTATATAACTGCTGATCCATTCAAGGCAAATATGAAAAACAGAAACAGAAAAAAACGTGCCTTAATGTAACTTGTTTTTAGTATGAAGTTTTTTAAAACATTATATTCATGATATGAACAAATATGTTTCGGAAGACAAAAAAACTGGGCCTTAGATTTTTTTTTTTTTTTTTGTCTGTTTGGTCTCTCTGAGATTGTTCCTCAAGCTGTTACAAAGTTTTCCCATTTCATTTCAGGTTCCTCTGTGTTTTTGGCTTGTGCTCTTAGATAGTTTTTCAGATTGAAAGTTGGATCCTCTCAGTGATATTTTCTCATTCTGTTGGTTCCTCTCAGAGTTTATGTCTCATGCTATGTTTTTTTCTCTCTTTTTTCTATGTAGTAGAGTTTTGGCTCTTCTCAGACTTTCTGCCAAATTTAATTCAATGTAAGTGATGTTTGCCAGTATGTATGTAGTATTTCAGCAAAATAGAGGGCAGCTGGGGAAAATGGCTGAACATCAATGAAATGCATAATGATAATATCCTGGAATCATTGTTCATAATCATGGAACCAATAGTGGTTCTCCTGTGGCATCGCTCAAAAAATACTTTGTAGCACCTTTATATTTACAAGTATAAGTAAGACTCATTTGGGAAAGCACATGACAGATAAGGCTTTGTGTACATTCCAAACCATCAAAGACTTCATAATAAGTAGCTCTTATTCAAGTTTGCTGTTCAGGCGAGCAGAAAAACTTTGCATCCAGCATCAACAGACTATCAGCTCAATCTGATGAGGGAGTCGATAATGCACGAGGAACATCAAACGCACCTGGCATCAGGCCATTCTCCTTCAGCGAAACAACTTTGCATTGATTTAACACTCATTTCCTCTGTCTGTCAATACGAGAGGAGGAGAAGAAATAATGATGAGGGGAGGGAAAGCATTGGAGCCTCCATTCTTAGATCAAACTACCGCCAAAACACACGTCACCAGGTAGAGAGTGAGAGTGAGGGGATGGAGCAAGAGCCATCACAGTGAGGAGCATGGTGACCCCCACTGGAGACACACAATGGCAGTAATATCGTCAAATTAATGAAGCATCTTCCTTGGTACTTCTCCATTAGTTGAAGGTTCTGACATGTGACAGCTCGACTCGGGACGTGACTCATCTGCTCACGAATGCTGATGACTGGAGCACGTTCATCTGTCAGCCATATTAAAAACACCCAGTCGGCTTTCAAAGGGGGAGATGTGATGCAATTGTCTGGCTGTCAGCGGTGCCTTTCAGACAGATGAGTTAATGAGTGTTTCTGTTTTCACATTTCGAAGAGATGCGGTTGACAAATGAAGAATTACAAATATGACCAAATTTTGTTGTCACTGTATTTACGTGCACATACTTGTATGTTTAAGATTTGGTGGGGGAGAATCATTTAAAACTCCAGGCTGTGTTGTATGATAATGTTATGTATATGTTACTCCCATTTAGGCTAAAACACATGCTTAACCCAAGCAAAACAGTAACACTTAAAAAAGCAATACAGCATTCGTTAATTCTATCAATTCTAGACATATACTGCCACCTACTGGCCCGGATGTATCACTTAACCCAGTGGTTCTCAGTCCTGGTCCTGGTGGGACTTGCAAATTTAAGAGATTCCTTTGCTCCCAACACACCTGATGCAACTAATGAGATATTTAACAACCCTTTCCAAATTTGTAGTGGGTGTGATAGAGTGAGGGGAAAACTACAACAGGCAGGGCAGTGGCCCACCAGGACCAGAATTGTAACCACTGACCCCCCATGTGGGAGACCCACTCTAAAGAGCATTAAATGGTCCACTGAAGGGTTATAAACTAATTTTATTTTATGTCTCTTATGAGCTTAATTTTGGCAGGACACCATGAGACACACATATTTCAGTATTGAAGAAGCAGTCATTTATGTGGCTCCAAAGTATACATCTTTTTATCTTATTAGAGATCTCTTGCATCCTGAAATAAAAGATAATCATTTACCTATCATGTTTTAAGAGCAATTCCCTTATTTGTTTATGTGGCTGAGGAATTGTGAAGCTTCTTCTGCAAGTTGTAAACACACATATAACGAAGCTGCCATACCATTAAACACAGAACTGTAAAACCTATTGATTACTCACTTGGTCACCAAAAGTATTTCCTCATCATGACTACTGTTTGCTGTATAAAGAATTACCTTTAAACAACTGAGTACTTCAGTCAATCATTCATCTTCTGTAACTGCTTCGTTCATTTCAAAGACTGTGGTTTCTGAATTGTTCAATTCTAGAGAATGTCTTATTAAATTAGGAGCTGCAGAAGATTTCTCTCAGATTTCAGTGTATCCTATGTGTTTTTAAGAGGTAATATGAATGAAGTCTTGGCACATGGTTAAAAAGTGAGATTTATATAGTTTTTGTTATTATTTTGGCGGCACGGTGGTGCAGCAGGTTAGTGTCACAGTCACACAGCTCCAGGGGCCTGGAGGTTGTGGGTTCGATTCCTGCTCCGGGTGACTGTCTTTGAGGAGTTGGTGTGTTCTTCCCGTTTCTGCGTGGGTTTCCTCTGGGTGCTCCAGTTTCCTCCCACAGTCACACGTTGGTAGGTGGATTGGCAACTCAAAAGTGTCCGTAGGTGTGAGTGAATGTGTGTCTGTGTTGCCCTGTGAAGGACTGGCACCCCCTCCAGGGTGTATTCCCACCTTGCGCCCAATGATTCCAGGTAGGCTCTGGACCCAATGAGACCCTCAATTGGATAAGCAGTTACAGATAATGAATGAATAGTTATTATTTGTTCAGAGAAGTACACATAAACAGAATTAATGCAACTATTAAAAATATATTTAATGTTCATTTGTTCTTCATTTCTTATCCTGGGCAGAGTACCATATAATTTAAACTATTTAGTGTGTAACAGGCTTTTTACTCTGTGTGCCCCAGTACAACATGTAGTCTAGAAACTATGTAGTCTACTATATATATAGTAATAAATCGATTGCTTCATAAGATCATTAGGTTAGTTAATTGCGCATTTAGGTTTATGCAGAAAGAGTTGCTGAGATCTGGCAGTATTCCCACAGTTTCTGTGTGTGTAATCCTACATCAAGGCCAAGCAACCTTAGAAACATCTTCTTCCATTTTAGAAACATGTTATTTGAGGAATACTACTTTAAATGCACTTCCCATTAAACATTTAGCTGTTTGTTTTTAAGCTCTTCCCTCCCAGCGGAGACAGCTATCAGGATGGGTTTGCGTGCCTTCTTTGTCCAACGTGTGGCCTACTTCTTCTGAAATCTTTCCCAAAACACATTCTTATTTAATACCGACAGATAAGATGTCTAGCGCAATGTCTGGTTACTGGAGAAAGGCCCTGAAAAACATTGATGCCAGAAAGCCATATTCATGAACTATCTTAAGGAAAGACTGCTGGCTCTCGCCTGGGAGCCCATAGCAACCGAGAGAGTGTAGTGTACAGAAGCTGCGACCTGTTCCCGGATCAGCGCTCTTGACCTGGAATTCTTAATGACGGCAGGTTAAGGTGCTGAATCCACCTGAGCGGAATGATTAGGAAAAGAGAATTTCACCCCGAGACTGACAGTGGGAACACAGTCAGCGGCCTGCCAGCTTGCCCCTCAGACGCTAAGATACACTGTCAGGCCGTGTTCTCCTCTGAGCTCATTTCATCAATCTACTCCACAAAAGTCTTTCACGCATTATTGACTGCTCGCTCCTCCTCCACAGGTTCGTGCCTTTAGGCAAACAAGGGTCTGAACTCCCTGCAGAAGGAAAGCATCAATGTTATAAGGCTTAACCCTTTAGAAGTCAAGAGTTATCACTGTTTTGTTACTATTTCACTGGAATATCTGTAATCACACAACTGATACATGGAACTCCCACTTCATGTTCTCATGACTGTTTTTTATTTTGACCCCCGAAGATTACAAGCATGATATTATTTCATAATTTGTTGTATTGACTAATGCTTACTGTAAAACACAGATTTCAATAGGTAAATGATATCAAATCATATTAAATAACACAGTAATTAAAGGATTCAATACAAACGTGTTAGCACATATTATCATAGATTATAATTCACAGTCAAATAACTATGATGTAATTTTTCAACAGCACATGCCTAATGCCCTATTCTTTTAACATCTCAGATCTCAAAATACAAACACAACTAAGTTTAGCTCCTGCACCTTTAATAGAATTTATCCTTTTGTTTAAGTGTAAGAAATGATTAATATAAAATTACACAATGCATTTGTTATCCCTGACAGTAACAGATTTCAGAGGGTTAAAGCAGTGGCCTTATTGAGCTACGCAGCCGCCCCGAGCTCCCGGGTGTAGGTCTGAAATTTTAACGAGGGTTACAGAGCCGACTGTGGCTTGATTTCTTTCTTGACTCATTATCGCACACTTTACCGGAGTCCACTTTGTTTGGTCTCGCGGGAGATTATGGAAGAAACCAGGAGAAGTGCTGGCCCTGAATGTCAATGTTTAAACTGTCAGCTCAATAGCTCGGCTTATTTATCCCTATGCAATCAAACAGCCACAAAACAAGCGCAGCACCAATGGAATTGAAATACGCTGTCGGTGCATGTCACTGCCACATTATCCACATCTTGTCTCAGGCTCATTAAAGAGAAAACCTTGTTTGACTTTTTGAGCAGTAATTCTCCACAGCTAGGGGACTTTTTGCTGCAGTGTTTGACAGGGACCAAGTCGGGTAACTTGCTTGATGATGAAACAGATGAAACTAAAACAGTAGTCATCTTTATATAACATAACATATATGTCTGGACCATCTCTATAGAAAGGTATGGGATTAAAGGAGGGACACATTTTGCCATGTTCAACGGGCAGTGCTAAACATCTGGTGGAGTACAAAGCCCCCAGCCGTGGGCTGTGGAGAAACTGGATGTTTGGAATGATGAAGCACCATCCAATGCTATTAGGACAAGTTGTAATTTGTTTGTGATCCAGAGCTAATCATTTAACATCAGTGTTGTTCTACACTGTGATGTTTTGTTCAGTTTTATATTTTATAGTGATTCCTAATCCTTAATAATCACTTAATACTAGTTAATCAAACTTATGTTAATTGAAGCTTAATTCTGAGTAACATTTGTATTTGTGTTTATGATTTTTGATCCACAGTGTTTGTAACATCACTGGCGATGAACAAACACAATGTCTTGGCTGATTATTTATATCCAGATTAGCGGAAACTATTCCTTTAAGAAGAACCTGACCTTTTGTTTACATCTCAGCTCTGAAATTCAAATGACTTTGGATCAACTGCGTATACTAACTACAATGCATCGTTTTATTACGCTCCGCAGTAAAGGCTGCTTATACTTTCTCCATCTCTATTATACTCTGTGGTGCTCTGACCCAAAGGCGCAGGTAGGAGTTTTGGGCTGCTTGAAAATTTTATGCATGGCTCCTTGCTTCACCTCATTTCCCTCAGCAGAACCTCTCTCAACACCAAACTGTGCTCATTTTACAAACTCATAATAGCATGCAGCAAGCTGTGAATATGAATATAAGCAACATGACCATATAGGAGTTTATTGCTTGAAACATTAGCTTGACTTGAATGGAACTGCTACTGGTACTGTATCTAAAACTTGACTTTAGATTTTACTTAATTGATAAAATGGTAAGAAATTATAACAAAGCTTAAACTGGCTTTACATTCCTCATCAATTTCCAGTTCCATCTTAAACAGTGAAGCAGTTACATTCTTATCCCCAGAGGGTTACTGCTGTCATTTAAGGTGGACTGATGTCAGAATGTAACTGCTGCATCATTTAAGATGGACTGATGTCAGAATGTAACTGCTGCACTAATTTAGATGGAACAGAAAATCCTGATAAAATGCCAGATCCAAGAATGTAACTACTGCCACTTAAGTTGGACTTGTGCCAGAATGTAACTGTTGCACTATTTAATATGGAATAAAAAATCCTAATAAGAATTAATGTGGATTTGGCAGCTCTTTCAAAAAGTTTGCATTGTATTTATATAAATGGATTTCATTTGTTAGTCAGCAACAAGCTTGCACTGATTGTGATGCACTCTTGAAACAAAAAAAAAATAACTTGTTTGTAAATAACCCCCTTATTAATATCATTAATATATTGGTACAGCTTGGAGCAAACTAATCATAATTTATATTCTGTTTCCAGGACCGTGTTGGACCACAAGCTTGGAGCTTTTCTGTGTTTGTAAGCAGCAGCAGCAGGGTTCTGTACAGAGCTGACTCCTGCTCGTCTGACAAAGTGACAGTGTTGCTGTAAGGTGGAAAGTAGAAGAGTGTTAAGGTTTGTCCAGGGCCACTCTGAGAGAATGATACCATTAAAGCCAGGGGAGGGGGTCTCAGAGACACAGTCCAAATGACAGGTGTGGAACGGTGTAGAGAATGAAAAAGAGGAGAGAAAGAGTGAAAAGGAGACTCTGTCATTACCTCTACCTCAGCAGCAGGTGACTCACAGTTTCGGAGAGCTACACTCACAGAGTGAGGAGAGGGGGTTGCTGGGGACGTCAATTATGTCTTAACAACGGGGCCCCAGCCACAATTTAATAGTAGCAGCGAAACCAAAAGAAATGAGCACTAATTCAATTATATTCAACATGTGGAAGCTGAGTGGAAGCAATGGTTTCACACGACTGGTCACACTGACAGCTGAGCTGACAGTGGTCCGGCACAGGAAGGAGACCCCTGGGGGTCCAATGGAACTCAGGCTTGGTGAGAGACAGACATATATGTCTTCCAGCTTGAGTTCCTTAACACTGTGTCTCAGCTTGCCAGTCGACTTCTTATTTATTTATTTTGTAGATTTTTTTTTCCACTGTCAAGGACCAATTTAAACAAGCACACACATACACACGTTTTAAACCTTGTATAGCTGTCTTTGTGGGGACATAACTGCTGATACACATTTTAATTTTGTATGACCAAGTTTCAATTACTTTTCCTGGATTTAGCCTGAATATAAGTAATCAGAAGCAATCAGAATACTGCTCTCTATTATTCCTAGTATAACTGCTAAAAATGGCCATATTTCATCATGAAGAGCAGCCAGATGGTCTACACCAGGCCAAAATGTCCATTTTTAGGCCTGTTTTTCTCTCACATTTTGTATTGTTCACACTGCTGTGCTCTATGCGGAGAAAGAGCTCTATCCAATAACTTTGGGAAGAGCTGGTGTGTTTTAGCACTTATCTTTCAACATCTGTACCCGACTTCGCTTATGCTCTCATGGCTGAATAAAATCAATATTGCAACATCATTTAAACCATTCCCAAAAGAGCAGAAGATCATTTTAGGCCATGGATGTCAAAGCAGGAGAATGACCCCTTTGTCAATGTGTATTTGTTTCTAGTAGCATTGTTATTTCTGTGTTTGTAAATTAATCTACACAAATGATTTATGATTTTATGCAAATGATTAATGTAAGTCATTTTAATCTTACATTTTTAGTAAAAAATAAAAATAAAAATACCAGCAATCAAATGTACCCCACAACTCCAAAATGTTCATCTTACCATCATCCTAAGGACACGGGAAAAAAATATACTCAAACCTACAAACAAATTCAGATGCACACCTGTCTTTATAAGGTGTTTCCATGTGCTTGCTGTATGAGTGTGTGTGTGTGTGTATTTGTAAACGCTGCTGCATGCCACATCCAAGTCAACCTCGACCTCAGCGGACGCCAAAAGTCGGTTTCTTATGACTTTTCTATCGTTTTTAATAGAAGCTGTCAGTTTAGTACAAAAGCCTTTTCCTTGTTGGAAGCACTTTAAATCGTGTCCACCATGTCAAAATGAATCCAGGTTTTCATCATTCTGGTGATATTCCGTGCTCACAAAAAGCTTAGGACATGGCCTTTTTATTTGTAGATAGGTTTTAAACTTTACAGATTTATTATAACTATATGAATATATATAGGCACATTTATATAAATGATATAGGCACATTGGCAAGTGGAAAGGGAAAGTTAAAATTAATTGATTAATTTATTTTTAATAAAATTAATTAAAAATTCCCGTTTGGGAAAACGGAAATTCCCAAACTGATAATTAAATAAAAATTATTTACAATATGGGACGGTGGAGCAGCAGGTAGTGTCGCAGTCACACAGCTCCAGGGACCTTGAGGTTGTGGGTTCGATTCCCGTTCCGGGTGACTGTCTGTGAGGAGTTGGTGTGTTCTCCCCGTGTCCGCGTGGGTTTTCTCCGGGTGCTCCAGTTTCCTCCTACAGTCCAAAAGCACATGTTGGTAGGTGGATTGGCGACTCAAAAGTGTCTGTAGGGGTGTGTGTGTGTTGCCCTGTGAAGGACTGGCGCCCCCTCCAGGGTGTATTCCCGCCTTGCGCCCAATGATTCCAGGTAGGCTCTGGACCCACCGCGACCCTGAACTGGATAAGAACTTACAGATAATGAATGAATGAATGAATTAATTAATTAATATTTACAATATAGAAAGACTGGCACCCCCCTCCAGAATGTGTTTCCAGTGGTTACACTGAATGACAATGAATGAATGAATGAATGAATATTCACAATATAGAGAAAAGTCTGGACTCCTTACAACCATGCATGACATAGTAAAGCACCCAAACTCATCAACAAACAGTAAACAGCACTTAATCATTAATTTTTTACAGACAAGGGAAAAGAATGCACCACTCTTACATTAGATCCTCAGGTATCTATATCCATCCTTCCAACGTGAGAAGACAGCTCAACTGTACGGTTCTCAAAGCATTGATGTGGTGGTGGTGGTGTGTTAGTGTGTGTGTGGTACTGGTACAATTGGATCAGACACAGCAGTGCTGCTGGAGTTTTTAAACACTATACTATAATATTTCTTTCCGAAATTTTTCTTTCTTTCAGTGGTCAGGACCCACAGGACCACAACAGAATGTGATGGGATTACTTGGATCATAAATAAATACAACCAGTTTCCAAGATGAAACATTTGGAGGAACGGACACTAGATATATCTGTAAACTGTAAGCCACTGACAGTGTACACGCACTCTTATTCTTCGGGTTTCCTCGAGAAGGAAAGGTGTTCTGGAAGGTTCCGCAGTGGACTTCCAGAACTTTTGAGGAATGGAACTCTGTAAACACACGCAGCATTGTGGAACAACTGGCAGATAGCAGACACACCTTTTCTTTTCCCCTGACAGCGTCCCGAGCACACTACTAGACTCCTCATTACTGCCACATCGATCTCCAATATGCGCCATGGCGATGTGCGGGATATGACAGAGTGGCAGATTGATAAAACTCTGCTTCTCTCTCCTAACGACAGCATGCAGGGTCTACTAGTGCCCCTGCCCTCGCTCTTTCTTTCTCTCTCTCTCTCTCTCTCTCTCTCTCTCTCTCTCTCTCTCTCTCTCTCTCTCTCTCTCTCTCTCTCTAAGGATCGAAAACTTATCTCCAGGAGCAATTATGACACTATTGCTGTGGGGTGGGATGGGGACAATGCAAGACACGAATAAATAATTCATCCAAGAGATGATAAACAATTTGTCCCGTGTTTTTTTTCCCCCTCCCAAAGCAAACTGATTCACTCACTCATTTAAATGCCTGGCCATCTTCCTAATACATCCTCATTAGATCCCTATGGGCCAAGACAGACCAAAAGTACCTGTACCAGGGTGTGTGTTTGAGTATGTGTGTGTGTGTGAGAGAGAGAGAGAGAGAGAGAGAGAGAGAGAGAGAGAGAGAGAGAGAGAGAGAGAGAGAAAGAGAAAGAGAGAGAGAAAGAGAAGCAGAAAATGACTGGCATACAGAGCGAGAGAGAGAGGTGAGAAAGAGAGGGCGAAAAAGAAGGATGGGAGATGTAAAAAATGAGAAATAGGAGAGGCAGAGAGTGATTGGCATACAAAGCAAGACATGGAAATACAAAGCAAGTGAAGGAAAGAAAAAAGGGCAGAGGCAAGTGAGGGGAAGTAACAAAATGGAATGAACAAGAAGAAAAATATGGGTGGGAGAGAGAGAGAGAGAGAGAGAGAGAGAGAGAGAGAGAGAGAGAAAGCACGAAAGAATGAGGTAGAGTAAGAAAACTGAACAGGATTCATTTGCATCATCTAATGGAAACACTAGGATTCTCTCTCTTTCTTTCCCTTTCCCCTCTTACTGTTTGAAACTCATTTTGTTTTGCTTTCTGTCTTTCCTTTTTCTGTGTTTTTTTTCTCTTTCTCTCTGGTTAAAACTGTGTTTTGTTTTCCCCACCCCCTGGATATTCTAGAGTTTCCCTTTACCTTCCCCTCTCTCACTCTTGTTTGTCACACCTGCTGTCTTCCTCTCTCTTACTCTCTCAATTTTAAGCTCTCCATTTCTCTCTCTGCTACTCCCTTTCCTTTACTATCACACCCTTTTTTACTGTCTTTCTTTAATTTTCACTCTCCATTTCTTTCTTTCTTTCTTTCTTTCTTTCTTTCTTTCTTTCTCTCTCAGGTGAGCAGGCAGTGCAAATCTTGTGCACAAAATGTGCAGAATTCAAATGAGCTTGCAGCTGGAATTCGTCAAATTCGCAATACTCTCTCTCTCTCTCAATCCCTAGAGAGACCCTTCAGCAGAAAAGAAGAGGAAGAAGAAGAAGAAAAAAGAATAGGCCCCAAATCTCTGCCACTGTTCTCAGCTTAGCACCGCGTGCATCAAAGGAACAGATTTCAAACCCATTTACTGCTACAAGTAGTTTCTAGGAATATAATGTGGATTAAGGTGTGGATAGGGAACTAATGCAGATTTTAAAAAGCTCTTATTTCAGCTGTGTTTAACAGCCATTATCTTCTGTGCTTTTCACGCAGCAACTCAAGGCCATCTCTTGTTTTTAACCTTAAAATCTTGAAGACTTTGTTTTACACTTCAGCACTGAGAGAGACAGAGAAAGATAAATGAATGCAAGGGTGTATATATATATATATATAGTCCATATGTTGATCTGCATATTTTTAGCCCCTTCCACCCTGAAGGGGCAAATTGTTTAAAAATATCAGTATCACTGCTGTGTCTGATCCACTCATACCTGCGTAACACAAACACACCAGCTCTGATCCACCCCCGGGGTTGGTGCAGACCGTTGAAGAACAGGCTAAAACTGGACTATAAAACTATGCAGAGGAACAGCCTGTAATTGTAAAACTACAAAGTGCTCCTGCACGGTCAGTGGAGCTGTTAAAATGAACAGTAAGTGCAGAAATAAAGAGGTCATTTTAATGTCAGGGCAGATCTGTGTATTTTCTTCAAACCACTGCTATTTCCAACCTGAATGCCAGCTGCTTGTATACTGCTGCCATATTCAGCTTCTCATATGACTACTTAAATTTTACTTGAAATTTCATTTCCTGTGTATTTTATCTGGCCAGGTGTGACCAGGCCCTTGTCCACAACTGTGTGCATGAACTGTGCAGAAATATGTCATATCAACAAAACATGTCATTTGACTTTGGGTATGAATAACTATACACTTATTACATATAAAAACAAACCTGTATCTATGTGAATGTGTGAGCAATCTCCATCCTCCGCCCCCAGCTCTCAGCCTTCACATTTCCTGTTTCATTACAGCTCAGGGCATAGCAGCAGGCAGCCTGAGTGCGGAGGCTCACGAGTGTTGATTGAACTCTCCTGCTGTCCTGACCTGCATCCAGCTTTCCACAGAGCCTGCAGAGCTCCAATCCACTGCCCACCGGCTCGGACAGTCAGGGCTCTGTCTCAGAGAGAGGCTTTAATAGATATCGATGGAAGTACCTCTTGTCTGCTGTTGGGAGGACACTTTTTGTTTATTAGCCTGGGTTTCCATGTAATTGCATCACCTGCATAACCTGGACCGACCGCTCACCCTGTCCAACTCCACGTCTCCCCTCTCCATCAGCTGCGGGGATTTTTCCACGGCCACTTATACTGGAGATTGCGTGGAGGCAATGGCAAGTTTCTGGCTCCTGATAACCTGAAATAATACTTAACATGGTGGAAATGTCCACCCTTAAGCAGGGGTGATCAATCCCTGTAAAGACAGTCTATATGGCTGACAGATGTCGAGAAATGTTTTTGCTATAGGCCTAGCACTTTCTTTTAAAAGGCTGTCACTATTGGGCAGCAATATTCTTTATACTTTAAAGAGGCAGCATTACGAAAAGGTCATCAATTTCTTATTGGTGGTCATAAATAAACAGTGGTCAGTTTTTTTCTAAAATTAATTGATCTATCTGTACTACTGACAGCAAACTGCACTCCACACAAACAGTGGAAAGAGTTATCTGCACACAGTCCCAACACACACAATTCACTTGAGGTGCCAGGTTAACAAACACTTAATGTAAAGTACACAAACAAGCACAAGATGAATTCAAGAACTTTAGACCTTCATAACTAAAAAGAATCAACCGATTTACCCAGAAAAGTGAACATTATTTCACTAAGAAATCTACCTACACTAACAAACCTCAAAAAGTGAAAGAGCAGATTCCATTTGTCCTGTATTTGCCAGCTTCATATTTGACTTTCTATTCCACCTGAGACGAGGCTGTCATTTTCCTTATTAATTTTTCTTTATTCACAATTTTTGGATTCAAATATTTTGTTTCACCTAATTTGGGTAGTTTTACAGGGGCTAATATTGACCTAATATTCATTCATTCATTATCTGTAACCGCTCATCCGGTTCAGGGTCACGGTACCTAATATTCACCAACTTCTTATTTGAATTTTCTTTTCCATCTTAAATAGGCCACAATGTGAGGCCAATGTTAAGTTTTGAAACACAACTTTTGTTCCTCACTTTCTTAGTTTTAAACACAAAAAACACACCTTTTTACACCTTTAACACACACACACACACACGCACACACAAATGTTATAGGTTTTTGGAAATTACTTGTTGTTACCTGTTCAGTAGAAAATGAGCCAATTCTGGATACACTTTTAATCCTGCTGGGCTCCGAGCTGTCTCCATCTTTTAAATACATTGCCAGTATTTCCTCTCATTTTACTCTGTCTATTTTTAGAAGACTGCAGATGCCTTTTAAGATGCTGTGTTTGTGTCTGCTATTGTGTGTCCAACCTGGCAACCTGGAGTGAGGAAACAGTACTGGGGATTGGACAGTGGGCAGGATCACAGGTGGAAACACAAACAGACTTTCACTCGGGAACACAGACCTCAAAGAAGAAAATACTGGCTGCAACACTGCTGCCAGAGACACCAGTGCTTCAAGTTAACATGTTTCCTTAATTTCTGATGGCACAACATGACACCTCATTTTAATACATTATATATATATTACACATTGCTCCTTTAAGAGTAGACATTAAAGGGAGTGTAAAGGAAGTGCTCAATATTGGAACAGTTCTGTGAGGATTTAAGGACATTTATCAATGACAACATTAGTAAGGGCAGGTTCTGATATTGAATGATTAGATCAGGATGACAAACACCACTCCAGCTCATACGAAAGGTTTTGGATAGAGTTCCACTGTCCCACAGCTCAGTCCTGGCAAGCTACATGTCCCTTCAGCCAGCACTTGGCATTAGTCATGGTGATTTTAGACTCATATATATATATATATATATATATATATATATATATATATATATATATATATATATATATATATATATATATATATATATATATATATACACATTCCAGAGGGTCCCATTTTATTGGAAATTATTTTCTATGTATACTAGGGTCCACAAATAGACTGATAACAGTCTGGGTCAGGACCTGGACCTGTAACGGACAAACTGTTTAATTTAGAACAGAGTGTTTGATTTAAGTGGAATGACTCTTTTAGTCATTAGGGCTCAGGTTTAGCATTTCAGGAAACTCACTGAATAATCGCATGTGTTTCTGAATGTCACACGTTATGCTACTCAGCCAGTCAGATATGTGTTTTATGATGAGCGCTGTGAATCAAATATATGTGATACACACAGAGCAGGGCTCCAGACACTGCTGTCCTGAGCCTATAAAAATAGCCCAAGGTTCGTGATAAAAGCTCTTTCGGGACACTTTCGGGAAGAGAGTGTTGTGTGAGGTAAAACCAGAAACTTTAATAAGAAGGAAACAATTTCTGTTGGAAATATCCCCCTTACACAGAACATTGATTCTATTTAGTAATAAAGTTTCATCCTTCAACATAAAGAGCCAATCAGCTTGCTAGTTATGGAAAAGCAGTAAAGTCAACTACAACTACAAGACAATTCATTAGCCACTTTATTCACATATGCATTTTTTTAATCAATGTTTTATTTGTAAATTTTACATGAAATGGGAAATTGATATTTTATTCAGCATGTGGTATTTATAAATCTTGTTGAAATATGATGAAATGTAATTGAAAGTGCAATTTGATTTGACATTCACTTGTTAACTACAGGGCTACTTCAATATGTAGGATATGGCACAGATCATAATGCAAGTTATACATTATGTTCCGAACCTTGGCTTGAGAACATTTTCTCTAACTAGAATGAATTGGAACGAATGAATTTTAATTAATTACCCTTGATGTACACACTAATTAGCACAGGGAGATAACATGTAGTGTTTTCTCCAGGTTCTCTGGTTTTCTCCCAAAAGTGTCCATAACTATGAGTGTGAGTGTTTGATGCACATGATATACTGGCACCCTGTCCAGGGTGTGTTCCTGCCTCCCTGACCTGCACCCACTGGTTCTGGGTAAGCTCCAGACCCACAACAAGCCTGAACAGGATGAAGCAGTTACAGAAAATGGATAAATAGATGGATGGAATTATATAATACCCAGGTAAAAATCCATGTATTTGAGTATAGATATAGGCCACTCTGCCCAGTAACTCTAGTGTTGTAACCCTCTAGTGGTTTGAAAAGTTATGACCAGAAATATCCACATACACTATCTCAAAACCTAGTGATTGCATGCATACATATTTGACACCCACTTTTATTAGTACTTTATTCTTATAAAGTCTCCTACCCTCTTTCAAAAATTACAGACAGCAGTTTCTGCAGCGCTGAGACCAGAGCAGCAATAACAGAAGCTTTATTCTCTCTATTACACATTGGTGAATCATCACAATGATTTTAAAGCTGTAATATTAGAGTCTATGTACTACCTATTGTTCCTTTAAATATTTATAGGCTCGATTGTTTCCTCTTATTAAACATTATGATTTGAGTAATATTACTAATGTTAATCTAACTGTAGTAAATCTATAAATGTTTTGATTTCTCTTATTGACGCTGCCTAAGTAGGCAGCAGGGAGCAAGGCAGCTCGCTTGGTTTTGGGATACACCTAGAGGTGAACCTAATATAACATGGGCCGCTATCTCTTAGAAATCTGTATGATACAAAACCTGCCCAGCAGCTGCCATGGGCAAACCTGAAACCACACTTGCATTTGTAGCGGAAATAAATAATCCATATGGTGTGGTAATCTTTCAGGATGTTTAATGTGAAAGCCAAATGTCAGCATGTTTAACAGCTTCCTCGGCACAGACAGGTTTGTTCATATCAAAACAACTGAAAAGGTGTTGCACATCACTGACATGTGATCAAAAAGCCACTGGTTGTGTAAACATACTGGATTTAGTGGCTTTTTTTTTTTTTTGGAATATACAGAAGGGAAAATCCAAGCATTTCAGGACCTGAGACATTGGGGTTTAAAGACTTTTTTTCTATGAATGTCCTAGATATATTTGCAACCAATAAGAGGCCTGAAAAATGGACTTTCTAGCCATTCAGGGTTTGCATTTGAAAGCAAGTCTCAGTTAAAAAGGACTGACACTCCACAGTCCTCAGAGGGTTTCTAGTTACGTGCTGTTTTCCTGATGTAAGGCAACACAAACCTTCTGCAAATCAAAGAAGAAAAAAAAAGAATAAATAAAAAGTATCTGGTCATTCTCCACTGTCTGTCACTATGATGAAACTATTGCCCAGGATTATCGCTTTTGATGCATCACCTAGCAAAGCGTTCTCCCGAGGTTCTTATTTTAGATTCAGCTGGAGCCTTTTTTATTTTTATCTCTGCATATATACATGAACCCTGAGCCTTATATAACTATTCATAACAATTATACAGCAGAATGGCCCGTGAATTACCACCTCCGGTCATAAACGTTCTCCAGTGTGCGCTTTGTACTTACACCAGTCTCCAGTCTACGTAGGTGTTAAATTAACATTGGTAAATGCACTGCGCAAAAATTGCCTTGAAGAGCTTCGCCTCAGTTCTTGACGATGCAGGAATTTGCTTGACCTTGCAGTGTGTCCTATCAGAGGTGGCCTTTAAAAACCTACGCACTATTCCTGCATCTTTGTACTGCAGTACATATGTAAATAGACATCATATATATGCTATGACTTTACTAACAAGTGCTATGTTAACATTTACTTTTCAATTAAATATTTTGGGAGGGAGAATAGATGGGTCAACATGTGCAAAGCTGAAGTATCTGCTACAAACTTCTGGGTGCCCTAAGCTTGATTGTGTTCATTCCCCCTGCATCTTCCCAGGCCCATTTGCATATCCACACAATGCTTTAAAGGGACATAATTTGTCCCTTTTCCAAAATTAACACAGTTCCCTGAGGTCTTAATAAAATGCCTGTGACATGCTTGTTATGAAAATGCCACAAGGAACAAACAATTCTGTATAAGCAATTCTGGATTTTAGTCCTTTTCCACTTGGTTGTCTTTTTCCTCTGTTCTAGTTTTTTACAATGTTTAATCAGTAAATATGTTTTCTCTATGTTTGTTGTGTTTGTTTCACTTTTTTAAACCTTACCTTTATGCCTCCAATGACTTAAATGTGAGTCTAGTCCTATAATTGAATTGTTTTTTTTTCTCCGATATAATGTCTGCTCTCTCTCTCTCTCTCTCTATATATATATATATATATATATATATATATATATATATATATATATATATATATATATATATATATATATATATATATATATATATATATATATATATATATATATATATTTACACACGCACAGGGTCATTTATACGGATACACCTTAATAAAAACTCTTCACACACTGATAGCAACACCACAGGAGAAATGCTAGCACAGGCTTCCAGTATCCGTAGTTTCAGGTGCTGCACATCTCGTATCTTCACAGCATATACAATTGCCTTCAGATGACCCCAAAGATAAAAGTCTAAGGGGGTCAAATCGGGAGACCTTGGGGCCATTCAATTATAACACCCATAATGTGGTGGTGCACCATCTTGCTAGAAAAACTCAGGGAACGTGTCACGCCTTCGTCCTGTCAGTCTGTTGTCCCCGCCATGTGCTTTATTCGCACATGGCTATGTTTTGTTTATATCCTTGTCTCCGCCCTCGTCCCGCCTCCTCGTCCGTGTCATGTGTCAGCCCGTCCTCGTTATCTGTCCAGGTGTGTCTCGTTTGTGTCTGTATTTAAGCCCTCTTGTGTCACGTCCTGTTTGTCGTACATTTCTCATTTCACCTTTGTTCAGTCGCGTTGGTTCACCTTTCTCATGTCGGTCGTGTTTTCTTGTCTGTCCGTCTGTCTCCTCAGCTTTTCCCCGTCTCTTTTCCTTTATCGTTGTTTTCGCTGTTTGTCCGTCTGTCACGCTTACCCTGTCTAGTTCACCGTGTTTTATTTAGCTTGCTTTGCTCCGTTTGTTTTCGTTCTGTTTTAGTCTCGTTGTGTTGTTACATCCTTTATTAAATATACTGTGTTTTAGCGAGTGCGTCCGCCTCCTTCAATCCGCCCCTCGCTCCTGACAGAATGTACGACCCCCAGGACGCAGCTAGCACAGACTATTATCTCAAGGGATGTGCCGTTCGCCGGACTCCATTCCGCACAGGCCCCAAAGATCCTGTGGGGGAGGCTTTGAAAGCGGCCTCGGAATGGAGTCACCGGCTCCAGCTCCTGCCTGGCGCTGCTCCGGATCCTATAGCGGAGGAGTCGACTCGGTAATCGAGTAGTTGCGCCAGCGGGAGTCGAAAGAGTCGGCGGAAGAACCGTGCTGGAGTTCCCCCCTCGCTGGAGGATTACCCCCTCAGGTCCGGGGAAATTTTTGGGGGGGCGTTAAGGGTAGGGGCTGTTAGCCTCACCTCCGTAGCTCTGAGGTCTGAGGCTAACAGGGGCGCACCTCGAGGTGATCTAATGGGTGCGCCTGTGAAACCCCCTAAACCCTTTACAGCTCCAGCGCGAGCCTGGCGAGCAGCACAAACCCCTGTCCTCGAGAGCGCGGCACGCGCCTCTCCTGTCTTCAGGGACGACGTCGCTGCAGGTTCCCCTGCCTCCGTGGACGACGTCGCTGCAGGTTCCCCTGCCTCCGTGGACGTCGTCGCAGGGTCTCCAGTGTCCGTGATGGCGGCACCCGCCGCTCCAGTGTCCGTGATGGCGGCACCCGCCGCTCCAGTGTCCGTGATGGCGGCACCCGCCGCTCCAGTGTCCGTGATGGCGGCACCCGCCGCTCCAGTGTCCGTGATGGCGGCACCCGCCGCTCCAGTCTCCGTGATGGCGGCACCCGCCGCTCCAGTCTCCGTGATGGCGGCACCCGCCGCTCCAGTCTCCGTGATGGCGGCACCCGCCGCTCCAGTGCCCGTGATGGCGGCACCCGCCGCTCCAGTGCCCGTGATGGCGGCACCCGCCGCTCCAGTGCCCGTGATGGCGGCACCCGCCGCTCCTGTGTCCGTGACTGCGGCGGCGCCCGCCGCTCCTGTGTCCGTGACTGCGGCGGCGCCCGCCGCTCCTGTGTCCGTGACTGCGGCGGCGCCCGCCGCTCCTGTGTCCGTGACGGCGGCGGCGCCCGCCGCTCCTGTGTCCGTGACGGCGGCGGCGCCCGCCGCTCCTGTGTCCGTGACTACGGCGGCGCCCGCCGCTCCTGTCCCCGTGACTGTGGCTACGGCCTCTCCTGTCCCCGTGACTGTGGCTACGGCCTCTCCTGTCCCCGTGACTGTGGCTACGGCCTCTCCTGTCCATGTCCGTAGGTCGGCCTGAAGGACTTCAGGGCCGATCCCCAGAACTGTGCCCAGGCTGGTTCCTCAGACTGCCACACAGACATTAGCCAGTCCTGGGCACCGCCCTGTTATTTTGGTTCCCTTGTCTGTCCCTGTCATGGTTCCCGTCTCTGTCCTTGTCCCAGTACCCGTGTCAGCCTTTGTCTCTGTCCCTGTACCTGTTACTGTATTCATGTCTGTCCCCGTAAACGTCTTGGTCCCTGTTCCCCTACCAAGTCCAGTCCAGTCTCCTGTCCTGCCTCATGTCCAGTCCCCTGTCAGCCCTGTCCAGTCTCTGTTTCAAATCCCTGTCCAGTCTCAAGCCCCGTCTCCGTTTCAACCCTCTGTCTTGTCTCATGTCCAGTCCCCTGTTAGTCCTGTCCAGTCCCCGTTTCAACCCTCTGTCTTGTCTCATGTCCAGTCCCCTGTCAGCCCTGTCCAGTCTATGTTTCAACCCCCGGTTCAGTCCCCTGTTAGTCATGTCCAGTCTTCGTATCCGTCCAATGTCCAGTCACCCGTCTTGTCTCCGGTCCAGTCTCTGTTTCAAATCCCTGTCCAGTCTCAAGTCCCGTCTCCGGTCCAGTCTCTGTTTCAACCCTCTGTCTTGTCTCCTGTCCAGTCTCCTGTTAGTCCTGTCCAGTCCCCGTTTCAACCCTCTGTCTTGTCTCCTGTCCAGTCCCCTGTTAGTCCTGTCCAGTCCCCGTTTCAACCCTCTGTCTTGTCTCACGTCCAGTTCCCGTATCCGTCCAATGTCCAGTCACCTGTCTTGTCTCCGGTCCAGTTTCCCTTCCAATCCCCTGTCCCGTCTCCATTCCAGTCTAGTGTCATGTCACCTGTCCTGTCTTCTGTCCAGTCACGTACCCCTGTCCAGTCTAACATTCCTATCCTGTCCAGTGTCTTGTCACCAGTCTCTGCTCCCGTCCAGTCCCAGCACCAAGTCATGTCACCTGTCCTGTCTTCTGTCCAGTCACGTACCCCTGTCCAGTCTAACGTTCCTATCCTGTCCAGTGTCTTGTCACCAGTCTCTGCTCCCGTCCAGTCCCAGCACCAAGTTCTGTCACCTGTCCCGTCTTCTGTCCAGTCCCTGTTTCCATCCAGTGTCATGTCCAATGTCAAAAACCCTGTCAAGTCCCATGTGTCCACTCCTGTCCTGTCCAGTCTGTTCTCGTCTCTTGCTGCCCCCCTTTGTCAGTCTCCTGTCATGTCCCATGTCCCGTCTCGTATATTCGGTCCTGTCGTGTCCCCAGCTCCTGTGTCTGTTCCCGTCCTGTCCTGAGTCCTGTCACCCGTTGGTTTGTTGTCCTGTCTTGTTTTCCGTGCCCTCTCCAGTGCCAGCTCCTGGGGGGTTTAGGAGTACGCGCCCGGGAGTTGCGCGTTCTTGGGGGGGGCATCTGTCACGCCTTCGTCCTGTCAGTCTGTTGTCCCCGCCATGTGCTTTATTCGCACATGGCTATGTTTTGTTTATATCCTTGTCTCCGCCCTCGTCCCGCCTCCTCGTCCGTGTCATGTGTCAGCCCGTCCTCGTTATCTGTCCAGGTGTGTCTCGTTTGTGTCTGTATTTAAGCCCTCTTGTGTCACGTCCTGTTTGTCGTACATTTCTCATTTCACCTTTGTTCAGTCGCGTTGGTTCACCTTTCTCATGTCGGTCGTGTTTTCTTGTCTGTCCGTCTGTCTCCTCAGCTTTTCCCCGTCTCTTTTCCTTTATCGTTGTTTTCGCTGTTTGTCCGTCTGTCACGCTTACCCTGTCTAGTTCACCGTGTTTTATTTAGCTTGCTTTGCTCCGTTTGTTTTCGTTCTGTTTTAGTCTCGTTGTGTTGTTACATCCTTTATTAAATATACTGTGTTTTAGCGAGTGCGTCCGCCTCCTTCAATCCGCCCCTCGCTCCTGACAGAACGTGCCAGCAATTTTGCATAACCAGTGGCCTTGAGGTTCCCATTGATGAAGAATGGCCCCACTATTTTTCTGGAAAGAATAAAGTTAAAATTTCCCAATAAGTTTGATGTGTCACATGACTCTCTTCCCATTGAAAAAACAAAAGTTGGATCCAAAATGGCCGACTTCAAAATGGCCACCATGGTCACCACCAATCTTGAAAAGTTTACCCCCTCCCATATACTAATGTGCCACAAACAGGAAGTTAATATCACCAACCATTCCCATTTTATTAAGGTGTATCCATATAAATGACCCACCCTGTATATATATACATATGTTTATTTATGTCTGTGTGTGTGTGTGTGTGTGTGTGTGTGTGTGTGTGTAAGAGAGAGAGAGAGAGAGAGAGCAGACATGATCCTAGTTGAAAATTCAGTCCAGGTGAGTATAAAATGCTATGTTCTGCAAACATTCACTGTAATAGCAGGGGACAATCTTGGGACACAGTGAAGGCTTCAGAAAAGATGTCCTATACTCCATCTGTCAGACCCTACAACAATGTACTTCAACCTTTTTAAACTGAACATCTTGCCAGCAATCCGTTCTGAAAAATGGAGCCTTTGACTTTAAAGGTCTCCCAAATGACTTATGTAGTGTGCCAGAGAGATTAGCACTGGTAGCTAGAATTGGTTAATATGCTCACATGCTTTCTTCACTTCAGAACTAGGTTTCACCAGTACTTTAACTGCAGTGAGTGATGTGCTAAAATTGTGTCTTAATTAATTTACTTCAGTTGTCCTTCCTAATTTAATTTGTCACAGAGGAGACACTCTGCCCACACAGAGTCATTTAGGCTAAAATATGCATCCCTGGCACAAACTGGACTGCTTTTGCATTTTTAAATATTTAGAAGATAATGCATGAAGCTTCAAATGAATGTTCTGTATAATGTGTAAATTTTAGTGGCCCCATTTAAACCATTATTATAACTTTACCTTTAGAAACATGGAATGCTTTCACTGTTAGGCTAATATCATACATTTTCTATGAAAATATGCCTGTCAACATATAATGTTTTGAGATTCAAATGCCACAGGACCAAATAATATGCAAATGTGCTCTGAAAAACACATCACTCTGCTTAAGTCTCTTGAGCCACTGTTTAATAAGGTAGTATAATAAGAAGCCAGTTAGGCAACAGTTATAAGCTTGGTAAGGTTTAATAAGGTCATAGTAATGAACACTTAAAATGTTGGGCAAAGCTTTGGAGTGCTGGGCAATGCTTAACATTTTTAATTGTATTTTATTCTTGCATGTTTAACTATATAATAACATAGTAATATGCAGCGTGTTAATTACCAAGCATTTCCTTGTTATAGCTTACAAAGTACATAAGAACGGTTTAATAACAGTTGCCTTTTCTGGAGTGTTCACAAGAGATGCACTGAAAATCTGCTGTTTTGCAAATTTAATTGCATATATGGACTAGAATCTGAAGAATAACTTGCATATATGGACAAGGAATGAAGAGTGTTAACATAGTTCAAATGCAGCATGTAATTCCCAATTGAACAAAAGGGGAAAGTTTGGTTTTGCATAATATGAACCCTTGAAGAGTTACTCTGTTTATTTTCGTATTTTGAAGACCACGGCAGTACTGGAGCACATCCCAGAGTTGGCGGATGCTGGCTGCTATTGTGAAGTGTATAGGCGACGCCACCGGGGAGCGCATTTGTCCTGTTCCCTGTATTAAACAGGCCTTTTGTTTTTGTTTGTATTTATCCGACAGGTAAATAAACACACTGCCAAGACCTTGCCAGGGCCTCTTGTTACTAGGATACCACCCCAGACACAGTGGACCTTAGCAACGATCTGTGGCTCTGTCTGAGGCAATAGAGATGTATAACACTATACTGAACCCTTGAAGTAAGAGGTAGAGTATGGAACTATAAGGATTTATTAGAATCATTGTAAAAACATCTCGTTATTTTTAAATGTGAGAATACTCCTTTTAAATGCAAGGCTGAAATGAGGCAGCACTGGGATCGATAGTTATATTTTATACACAACGATGATGCAGTGCCAGGAACTGCACAGAAAAACACTATAAAATAAACACATCATCACTTTCAAAAAGGGTATTTCTTTGAACTGACAACTGTGCAACAGCTTGGATGGAGACTAGCTGGCCACAAGTCTGGGGACATCTGCTTATCTAAAATTTCTTGTGAAAGTAAAAGGTATTAATAGGGAGTCAGTCCCCTTTGCAGCAGCCAACATGTATCTTATGGCGCTTCTCCACTGCATGGCATCGGCTCGGGGTGATTTTCCCTGGTTGCCTTTCTACAAGCACAGCAGCCCATGAAATGTAATCTTGGAGCTTGGAGACTAGTTTTTTATAGAGGTCTGCATTTCACCATGTAAACAATCTCTCACCAATCAGCGCTCTGCAAATTTACACCAGATCTGCCTAAAAGAAAACCAAACAGCGGAGCCAATTCAAGTTGAGTAAGGTCCATGCGATGGAAAAGCACCACTAGATGTAGCCACATGGGCTCATCATTGTTGAGGGACTCGTGTATGACCTTACATATGCTATCCTGACCAGGTGTCAGTTGTTAAAAATTTAAAGGAGCCACTAAAACTGGTTTTCCCTTTGTTGAAATTCATTGCCAAAAAAGGGCATTTATTTGATATGGAATCTGTTTTCCACATTTAACAATTCCTTTGCAGTGAACACATGAAAACACACACAAACACACATGTATACTGGGGGTAGTAAACAAACAAATACCCAAAGTGGTGGGGAACCTTCCCCAGCCCTTGGGGACCTGTTGGATGTTGGGTGCCTTGCTCAAAGGCATCTCAGCTGTAGATTGAGGGAGTAGGACAGCACTTGCCACTCCTACACACAATGTTCCTGCCAATTGTGGGGAACTGGCAACCTTCTAATCTTAAGCCAGCTTCTCTAAAAATCAGGCTACGACTGGCCCTTAGCACACAGGCATAAGAATATAAATGGGGTAAAGCTACCAATGTCTGAAAATCCATTTAAGGATCACAAACTTATCAAAAAGCATTCAGTGCAAGTTAATGCTTTTGTCAAGGGCTTCAGGAGCTGGACTGAAGGCTTTATGCTGTAATATGTAAACCATTTCTATTGGTCCATTTAATGTAAAATATTGGTTGAGTGTAATTTTTAAGAGGTGCTTTCAAATTACACACTTGGACATGAGAACTATTTTTTGTTCATAATTTTTGTTCAGACAACAATGAGAGTTCAATGTTATTATTCCTACCATCATATCGTTCTCACCACTCTATTGCCTTAGTGTCACAAAACCAGAACTGTTGCAGCTATCATTTCAGCTAGAATTGTTTTCTGGTTTATCTCCAGCTGGCCACTCAGCCATAACTTACTTTAGCAGCTGATGAGATCACAGGAACCTTCAGAAAGCAATGACCCCAAACATAAAGATACATATGTAGAGACAGGATGTAGCATAAAGAGGAGGCTAGCGTACATTATTTCCATTGACCTGCGCTACGTCTCACCTGGACCTCCGCTTATGAATGAAATGACCCTTGGCCAGCCTGCGAGGCATTACAGGATGCCACTCTTTGATCCCATTGCCCCTCATGGTGATGCTCTGTGAATAGAGTGGACCCTCGCCTTCTCCTCTCGCCCATCATCAAGCACTCCGTGAGAAATGGATGCGCTTCATTTCGGAGCTTGTAATATCTTCAGGGGTAAGCGCTCCCCTGAGGGGCAGAAACACGGTATTAAAACTGTCCATCCTCAGGATGGTCACGTCTACTACCTCCTTCTCATAACCTCCAGGGGAAAAAAAGAACAAATGGAGAGTGAGGGAGAGTAAGATAAAGAGAACAGTAAGGAAGAGTGAAGGAAGAGAGAGACAGTAGTGCGAGAGATGAGAAAAACAAGAAGGGCGAGTACACAAGAGAAAAAGGCATATTATAAATAGAAAGATACAGAGAGAGAGAGAGAGAGAGAGAGCAAGAGGGAGGAAGGGAGAGAATAAAGAAACAATAAGAGAGGAAAGGGGGTAGACATAAAAGGTAAGTAACACAGAAAGTGAGAAAATAATTGAGAAACAGTGCGCACAAGAAGTGAAATAGAGAAAATAAAAGATAAATAGAGGTATAGAGAGAGGGAAATGAGGCAGATCAGCAAGAGAGGAGAGAGAAGTGAGAGAGGGCAAATGAGAGTGATACAAAAAGAAAGAGAGAAAAAGATGTGGGTGAGTTCATTTTAGCCAGTTTCTTCTGCAGTGGGATGCCTTCGGAGCTATCAATCACCATCAGCAGCTCCGACAAGATAAACACAGTAAATGAATAAAGAGAAATAAGCAGATCCCAGAGTGGAGGAGATACAAGAGGACAAGAAATACGCTCAGATCACAGCTGCCAGTATTACTGATGACCCTGAGCCTCAGATGGAGGTAGAGGAGGAGGAGGAAGAGAAGGAGGGGAAGGAGAGTCTGTCCAATCTAAATACAACCTCATAAAACAACACAAAAATACACAGTAATACAAAGCAAATATTTACCAAGTTAAAGAAAGAAAAAAGGCGTCACCTCGCCAACTTCGGCACTGAAGAGAAAAGTCTTTCATTTCATTTTCATAACTGCAGGCTTTCCTCTGCTTGAAATCTCTTTATGCTCCTCTTCTTTCCAAATTCGGCTTAAGAGATATTCAGTGCAATGTTCTGTATATGGAAATTTTACGTCTTTATTTCAGCCCCAACCTACAGAATCATTTAGTGGCAGATATCCAAAGAGAGACAGCGATTTAGCCATTGTTCTGAGATCAGACAGACACGGACGTATCTGGAATCTGTAACGGAAATATCGCTGCCGCGCCTTTGAAGTTGGAATCAAACCAAGAGCGTGAAAAACACAAAGCTTCAGAGTCATCTACAATCCTTCATAACTGTGCTTTTCATCGATGTAGTAGCAAAATTCATTTCTCCACATGAGGCTGGGAGGGATAAAAATGTAAAGTTTAAAAATGTATTTCAATACACACGGTCCATATTTTGCTCTGCATACTTTTAACCCCCCCCCCCCCCCCAGCTCATTCTTCCATGGTCACAACCCCCACAGGACCACCTTAGATTCACCCAGGTGGTGAATCATTCTAACCACATCACTGACTGAGTGACATGGTGGAGGTGTGTTAGAGTGTGCTGCATTGGTATGAGTGGATCAGACACAGCAGTGCTGCTGGAGTTTTTAAACACCTGAGAACAGTCCATCAACCAAAAATACCCAGCCAACTGCATCCTGATGAAAGACTGAAACATGACTAGCACAAACAGAGGAGAGACTGTCTCTGACATTGCATCTACAAGCTCAATGTCACTGAAGCACTGAGAATGGTCCACCACACAAATAATACCTGCTCTGTATGTGGTGCCGTAACACTGATACATGTCATAATCATCACTACTCATTGAGTGAGCCATGCAGATGTTTAATTTGGGCCTCAGTGAACAATAACCTTCTAAACCCTCAGTGTGTGTTACCACCACGTACTAGATTTAAAGTGGTTTTACGTGCCACAGGAGCATTTTTAAGCGCCTGCTGATGAGCCATGACCAGTTTTAAAAGCTTGCTCTTGCTGCATGTACAGTGCGGTAGCTTCCAGCACATCGTAGCTATCCAGCGCTAACGATCCGAGGTCTCTCAGCATGTTTCTGTTTCAGGCAATTTTCTTGTTGAGTAAGGCATTACATACGATTCTCATCTATAACTCGGATAGATGCCCCAAAAATGTCATCCCTGTACTACCCTTGCTCCCCAGGGCCATGCTTCCTCCTCTCTTCTCTTTCTCTCTCTCTCTCTTCTGAGGCAATTCAATTTCTTTTTATCTTCCTATACCTCGCCCACGCCTCTGACTTCTGTGAGGATCCCTGTTCCCTACTTGGTCTTCAGCAGAAAGTGTGGATAGGATCTGATGGTTGACTCTACCTCACTATCCCAGGGATGAAGCAGTGGTGGGGAAAGCCCTGTATGTGTTGTGCTATCAGCCTGTGATGAATGCACTGCTTTTAAGCTTAGTCCAAACAACACTTGGCTGGGCTTAAGAATGCTGGATTAAAAATAACATCATTTTCATAATGTTGCTATTCTGCATCATGTCATAAAATCCCTCTGAGAATACTAATGAGGATGGAGTTTTTTTTATGCAGTTGACCCATCAGTGCTTAAATGTCCATGAGTGCACACTTTCACTGCAAATATTGGGCTTTACAGAAAGAAATAGTGTACTCACACTAGGCCAGGTTGCCTTGTACCATGCCTGAGCACGACTGTCCCCCATCCCTTCATCTCCACTGGTCTATGCTCACATTGCATCTAATATTCAGAGCCCAAGCATGCTCATATCAACAGGCTGAAGTTATTTGTTTTAAATAAAGACACCTTTTCACAGCTAAATGTGGAGCCATGGAATTACTGATTGTACTTAAAGTTGTCTGTCCCAGTGTTCATTTTAGCAGCTGATTTTGATTTAGTTTTGTTCTTAGTTTAGTCTTAACTCTTTACTAAATTTATATTATGGTATGTGTATTAGTTACTGTCTTAATTTTAGTCTAGTTTTAGTTTCTTAAAGTAAAAAATACTAAATGTATTCATTTATATTTACTGGTTTTACTATTTTAGAGGTATTATTTATTACTAACTTTGATAAACAATAGCTTAAAAATTATATGCAATTCAAAAACACATTAACATTCAAAATGGAAGGAATATGGCCACTTATCTTGTACATTAAGCATTGATTTAACATTAAAATTTTGGTGAAAAATTGAGTTGAAAGTGTGCTGCAGAAGGCATTACAAACTGAGGTCACTCCACAAGTTTCAATTGGCAGGTAGTTGATACGACTTCTTTGGAAGTCAACCCTTCTGCCAAGCTGCTCGCATTCATCTGACAACAAACTGCCAAAAAATGGGTCAGAAATAATGGGCCATTAGTCAGTGTTTCACATTATCATTTAGGCATTTGTTGAAATAATTCAAAACATTTCATCATTGTTCTTGTCTTCAAATGATTATATTTAATCATTGCATAGTTTTGTTAAGGAAATGAACACTGGTTTGATTGGCAGTGATTCTTGACCATCTCACATGCCTAACCGATTAATCGCTTAAGCAGCACAGCAATATATCATTAGTCATACTGCAAGAATAAGACCATTTTTACAGAGGCAAATAGTCACAAATGTTGCGAAAAATCTCAGCCTTGTTCGTTTATGCTCTTGTTGCCCCTCGGCAGTAGACCAGAGTGATTCCTTTGCAGCTATGTTTGTTTACACTGAGTGTTGTATCATTGACATTGTGTTCTAGTTCCATGCTTGACACGCCCGGGCGGAGCGCTCACACCTGTCAAACAAACTGGACTTTGGGGGTCAAAGGCACGGTACGGACTGCCTAGTGTGAGAACACCCTTAGACTGTGAATGCATCAGATCTGTTGTTACCTATTTTAAAGCCCAAGTGTCTAACTTTCACTCCAAAGGGCTTTTCTTCTGGACAGTTTGTTCATTTCCTACCTCAGCATTCTTGATTCAACACTGCTTTTTTTCTGCTGGGTTTACTAGGTGTGTTTGAGAATCAGAATGAGCAAAAGGTGCAGGACTCTGGCCCTCCATGACTAGAATTATTTGCCCTTGGGTGAGTCATTGTTTTGTGGCCAATTTCTAAACTGTTTAATGATGCTAATAATTATGAGAAATATATATGACATTAAATTTATACAAGGTATTATTTTTTAGTGTAATATTTATTGTGAGTAAAGAGTCAAAAAGAGGGTTTTGCATTTTATTTTAGAATAATATTTTTTCCTAAAACTACACTCAAATATATGATTTAACAAATAAAATAGGAGCTAAGAAAATGAGATGTCATACAAGATACGCTTTCTCTCACTGGCTGAGAGGGGGCTAGCGTTAGGTAACATTCAAACAAAGGCTTTGGACAGTGTTTCCATTGAAGAAAGTTTTGTTTCCCCAAAGAAACTTCCATCAATCGATCAACTATTCCTTTGCAAATTTTAGGAAACTAAAAGTTTAAAGTGTTTTCACTCTGGAATTGCTCCAAAGAGCCTATTTTGGGACGTGTCTTATAAGAGTGTAATGTTATCAGTGTTGTAGTAAAGCTGTAGTGAACCGATTCAGCGAGTATGTTAGTGGACATGGGATTTAAAGCTTTAGCCGGTAGATCTGTGTCTCTGTGGATATGCTCTGCAGACGCAGCTCCTGAAATATTGATTGCTCTACGGTGCTCTGTATTTTGTGGTTTTTCCACTTCACACTGGGTTGTTACAGAGCGACGTTCAGCAGCAGTTAACATCACTCAGGATTGCCTCGACTACTTCTTGTATCTTAGCTAAGACCACTGTCCCATGCTACTTCCTTCTGTCTTTTTCCCTCTCTTTCTCTCTCTCTCTCTCTACTTTCATTAACTGCCCCAGTCTGTCTGGAGGGAAGGCCACTTTTGCGAGGCGTCTAATTCCTGTGGGCTGTGAAACCCAGGGAATGAGAGCTTTTCACCAGCCATGCCTGATAATCAGGTTCTCTGCCTTAAACTCTGCAGGATTCAGACCAATTTGTCTTGCACAGCTTGAGATCATTGTTTCGATCTGCTCGGCAGGGAACGAGTCAACCTCAGCCGGATTTTTTTTCCCTGCTCTTTCTCCTAGAGATACCATCCTACCATTCATCTGATCTAAAGCCTTCGCTGGCTGAATGGTCCACACTAAACAAGCATATGTTCAGCTATGAACACAACTGCGAAAATGGCAGCAAAGACCAGCCTTAATTTCAGACAAATGGCCATTAAAGGTGACATATTAAAGCAGGTTAACGACATTTCCCTGGGGTTTTAATGAAATGTCTGTTACCTGGTATGGTAAAAATACCACAGCCGTGTTAAGGACCACCTTTTTCAATGGCTTCTGTGTTCCTTTCAATGAGAATCAGCCAAAGCTCATTTCCAGACAAGCACCCAGGAGTTTGGAGTAAGTGTACAAAGCAATGTACACTTTTTTATGTAATTTTTTTTTTCTAGAGCACTGAGCTGTCCAGTAGCATTGCATTCACTGCACAAGGAAGGATGTGATTGCCTTCACTCTTCCAGGCCGCTGGAATTGTGTGAGACTGGTGGAGTCCTAGCTATGACGCAGGAATTGGATATGTTTAATGACTGGGAAAAACAATGGGGGAAACAAATATAAACATACAAAAGTCCTTGTTTACCTGATGAAGACAGTTTTGGGGGTCTGACCAGTTTTGCACAATTATTTAATTAAATTCATTTCTCACTGAAAAAAAAAGAATGAGTTATAATATTTCCGAATAGAAATTAAGTCAAATTTAACAGGCAGCATTTGTGCTACATTTAGCTTACGGTGGTGGTTATAATGAGCAAGTATGTCTGGCTTTTGCTCATCTATTCCTGAGGCTCCCATTTGTAGGCTTCTCTCACGCAGAGCAGCTCCCAGTGGAAAAGCTTTTGCCGCAGTGCTAGTACATGAGGGCATGTGTGTGTATGTGTAAACAAACTACTGCAAAGTGGTGCTGATTATGCAGACATAACCTCTTAGCATTCATGTGTGTCTCTGTCTGTGGGATAGGGGCCGGCAGCTTTTACAAGGCAGTGGACGGACGATGCACTCCATCCAGGCTCTCCCAAATGTACGGATAAGCAAACGGCTCCGCATAAATAAGTGGGCGGATACACTTTCCCCTCATTCATACGCAATTAGTCTGCATTAGCCATGCTACATGTATCATAATCACCCAACTGTCAGAATAATTGTGCTTGAGCGCGTGGTTTTGATAGCATTAATTTGCCATCTGTTGAATGGAGAGTTGCGGATTAAGATGAAGATGGGTCCAAACAAACACCACCATTAATCAGAATAATGACGTGCAATGGATAATCAATAGTGGTACAATTAGCTAATGATCGAAGCTTACTTACAGTAAAGGAACATTTCTACTTAGAGTTTACTTAATTTGAAAACTCTGAAAAGAGCTCGCCATAGGGCTTAAATCAGAGAGAGGATACTCATTAAAAAATTAAAATACATTTTTTTAATAATAATCAAAAGTTGAATGCTAACCACTAAGTGCTAAGACTCTACAGCCAATGCCTGTATTATTCATATCAAAGCTCATTAGTTTGTGCTGCATCAAAAATTTCTGTGTCCCTGACATCAGCTTCAGGCTTCAAATGGTGTTTATGTGGTGCCTCCTGGGGGGAAACAAATTTTTCCTATTAAACCAACACCACTTGAAAGCAACATAAGGCAAGAGACCTCAAGGGTGATTGGTTTAAAAGCCTGCTTTTAAGATAGGTTTGTGTGATATGCGGGTTCTACAGGTGTCTGGTTTTACTTGAATGCTTCTTTCCATTTACCTCGTAAATCGAATTTTGGAGCTGGGAATAACATCAAACTCGAGCCGACTGTGTTCCAGTTAAACATTCAGAAAACATTATGCCCTGGGTTTTCATTGTGAGCTTGTTCTCATTTAGCATTGTTAACTATAATGGTTGATAACAGCGTATTTTGTGATGTTTTACAAATCTAAACACCATGGAAACACGACCATATACAGCAGTTAAACAGGCACTAATACACTGTACAATACCACTGCTTTTACACACTGTTCATAGGCTGGAAGCCATCTTGTATTCTGATTCCAGGGTTGGTGAGACTCTCACAAGTTTCCAAGTAGCAAATCCAACAGGGGTATTCCAGTTGAAATTTCCTACTTGAAACTTGAGGGAATGCAGATGGAACACAGCAAAAGTCTACTTTATAACTACACTGCAAGTTTAAAATTATAATCCACAGTGGCTTAGTTCAGGTACCAGCATAATGTGTCTCAGTGACAAGTTCAATTAATAAACAACTGCATTCATATAAACAAAACTGTCCATTTGATTGAAATGAACACATACATAATGAGAACATTCTTATTTTGCCAAACACTGATCTTACTATGCCTGTTTTGTTTTCTTGAATGAATGGCATTCCTAATGCCTTCTTCACCATCAGATACAGCAATTGAATGATTCCCCCTCTCCAGGATCTTCTAATGACCTCAGTGGTTTCAGTGCTAACCAGGCTTCAGGAGAAGAGGGACATACTTAATTCTTAACCTTGATCATTAATGAATTACAACCCTTTAATTTGCCTCACATAATGATAGAGCTAAACAGAAAAGAGATCTCTGGTGAAATGAGAGAAGTCTACGTTTGGGTGATTATATTGTCTTTACTAATGTACTGATATCAGCATCCCGATACTAAATTTCTATATTCACAAGTGACTCATAATGAGCTGTATAACTATGATATAAAAAAAACTGATGTCATTATTGACGTTTTACAGATTCCTAATTTTTTACTTATATTTGTGGGGATTTATGCACATAACTCATTTACTTTCAACAGAATAGAACTCTTTACCTTTATTTATGACTTTATTTATGACCTTTTATTATAAAATACAGCCTTTTTCCTCTCTGTACCTTGAAGCCGAACACTAATCAGCCATATCATTAAAACAAAACCCTGCCTACGATTACAAACAACTCTGCATCAGAATTATTTTTCCAAGTGCATCCCACGGATGCTGGATCAGACTGTAAATCTTGGGAATCTAGAGGCCATGTTTACACCTCAAACTCTTTGTCCTCAAATCATTCCTGCAATTTTTGCAGTGTGGCAGGGTAGGCATCATCATCATCATCAACAACTCTGTCCTTTTACCTTATTGTAGGTCAAGTGACCCAAACATCATTTTAGAATGACCTTTTTGCAGAAGTTAAATACATCGATCTAATGATCAGTTGGCACAGTGTGTATTGCTTCACCATTTAAAAAAAAGCCTCCATCTTCAGTCTGTCTCCTGCTGTTTTTGTCGGTGCTGCTCTCTGATTTGAAACCCCTTGTTTAGTCCACAGTCCTCTTCCTGTTCATATTGTTTTCTTTTCAGTTACTTGTCTTTATCATGTTCTTTGTCTTTACTATTCTTTATTATTCACAGAACTCCAGAAACTGACTGGACAAAAGTATTAAGAGAATTCTTCTGTTGAGGACTGCTGCAGGTCTCCCAGATGGGTGCAGATGGGTGAACGGTGCCTTCTTTTATCTGCTGTTCTGACAACCCTCCATGGGTGTTCTACACTCTCAGAAAATTGGATTACTGGATACTACAGGCACAAACAGTTTAAATGTACCTTTAAAAATGTACAACAGTAAAGTGGTTTTCTTTGCATTTTCGTCTCCAGAAGGAGAGAGGGCATATTTGCATATTTCAATATATTCTATTGCATAGAAATATGTGTAAAATAAAAGAACACTGTATAAGTCCTGGAGATGAAATGGGGTGTATGGAATCAACACAATGTTATTTTTTATAGTAATAAGTTAAAAGTATGTTCCCTAATTAAAGGTACAAAATATGTACCCTTGAGTGTACCACCAGAGTGAGTTTTACTAACAGTGTTGGGGATTTGGATTCATGATGCCATGCACACACTCAAGGCAATCAGTGCCAGAAGCAGCAAAGCTACATGGTCACTGCAGTGATGAAAATGATCCACCACACACAGAACCTGCTTTGTGGTGATAGTGTGCGTTTTTAAACAAAGACACGGCAGGTAAAAGTGCTCCCGATCTGATCAAACCTTTTTTTGTATGTTGTTCTGCTGTTCACACTAATTCTGATCTCAACACTAAATATGAAAGTGGCCAAAATCTGATTTAAAATCATTGCATTTCCCTGTGATTGGTTCGCACAGCCAGAAAAATGACACATCTGTGTCACATATGAATAAACTGATCAAATTAGTCCACTTTCACCTCCTGAGTGAACGTTTGCATTGGTCTTTGTGATATCATAAATTCAAAATTAATTATCTGTGCATATTATTTTGCATACACAATAAAGCATGTATGGAGCATTTTTAAAGCCCTCAGGTTGTTTCTTGTCATTAACTGATTATAGAATTAAATATCATCCAACACTAGGATGCATTTGAAAAATTTGTGATGTTTTGTTAATTTTATCAGCACTTCCCAGCTCTACTCCACTCCAAACTCATTTGTAAAACACTTCAACATGTTATGTAGGAAAATATTATCTGACACATCCAAATCTGATACTTGAAGTGGCATTAAACATTTAGTTCTGCCTCTGCATGCCTCGTCTATGACAAATTCGCATTTCTGTAATGAGCTGTATTAGAACTTCATTGAGCTTATCAGCACAAACCAGTAAGATAAAATAGAAGAATCAGAGGCATTGGAGTCATATTTAATCCTTTGAGTCAGCTGTCTGTGCTTCTGTCTTTCCACTGAGACAAAATAACAGGCAGAAAATTCAATGGCCCTACAGCACAGGCTTGGCTCTGCTCTGAAGATCAACTACATCAAAAACAAGAGAATTCCAAAAGACACAAATTGACCATTGCTTACAATAAATAATAAAGGATGTCATGCCTAGACATTCCCTACAAAAATAGTCTGTGTTGCTATCTCCATAGTACACACCATCACTGTGTAATAAAAATGATGGCCCATGTGTGTCTTCATTCATTCATTGTCTGTGGCTGCTTACCCAGTTCAGGGTTGTGGTGGGTCCAGAGCCTACCCGGAATCACTGGGCGCAAGGCAGAAATGCACCCTGAAGTGGGCACCAGTCCTTCACAGGGCAACACACACACTCACACATTCACTCAAACAGTCACAGCTATGGCCACTTTTGAGCCACCAGTCCACCTACCAACGTGTGTTTTTGGACCGTGGGAGGAAACCAGAGCACCCGGAGGAAACCCACGCGGACAAAGCGAGAACACACCAACCTCCTTACAGACAGTGACCCGAAGTGGAACTTGAACCCACAACCTCCAGGTCCCTGGAGCTGTGTGACTGCGACACTTTTTAGACACGAAATTACTTAGGCACTGCTTTCATAGTGTCCCAAAGACAAGAATTTAATGAAATGAGATGCATCAGAGTTTAAATTCACCATGCTCAATACCAGGATTTTGAGAGTTATAAAGCCCCCAGGCATTGAGTTACGTAGCAAAGTTCAACACCTCCAGAACTAGCAACATTTTTCCCATATAGTGTTCATTGTCCCTGTCAGAACAAAACATCATTTCAATGGGTTTCCTTTTTTGGCAAATTTTACGGACAAAATATCATATCTTGCAATCAAACCTTCATGTAACTGTAATTGATGGTTAAAAATATATAATTTTTTAAATATTAGTAGTATAAGTAGTAACTCCTTTGTTTCTTTAAATTGTAGAACAGTGGTATGTATGTATGTATATATGTATGGATGCAGTGTTCTATATCTGAAATATCTATATGTAATTATAATATTTCCCATATGAATTACTAATTCATTCATTGTCTATAACCGCATACCCAGTTCAGGGTCGCGGTGGGTCTGGAGCCTACCCAAGGCAGGAACACACCCTGGAGGGGGTGCCAGTCCTTCACAGGGCGACACACACTCGCAAATTCCCATATGAATTATTTATATTTAATCATTTTCAGGGTCTAACCCCACACCCCTGTATATATTAAGAAGAAATGGTTCTGCCATTGCAATCTTAAGATCTTGAAAATGCAAGAAATCTCACACACACTGATGTCAAATGTCATTAATTTGTGAACACAGTAGATTCAATTCACTCACACACACCTCCATGCAGTTGAAACCATAGTGACACATTCCACCCACTATGATTGATGGTATGGTGCTGTGGTAGGTGTCAGGGCAATAGTTTGGGGACAGCAGAGTTCTCCAAATATCACACACTGACCTTTCAGACATGTGCTCTCTCTCTCCCTTTCTCTCTCAAACATACACCACACTATGACTGATGTGATGCAGGAGGAGGTGTCAGTGCAATAGGTTGGTTAACAGAGGAGGTCATATCTGACAATGCCCTTCCCAAGATATCATCAAACACACAAACACACACACACACACACACACACACACACACACACACACACACACACACACACACACAATCCAATATTAGTTTTTTCTTATTTGAATATGTTTTGACAGGACGAGTAACAGTTCAAACAAAGCTCACTATGCAGGGTGTGTGGGTGTGCATTTGTGTGTGTGTGTGTGTGTGTGTGTGTGTGTGTGTTAGTTAGTTCCTCTCCCTCGACAACGTTTTCTCTTTTTAGTCACACATTTGTTTAACTGCAGCAGTACCACAGCATGGGCCTCCAACACACTGTGAGACGAGGGGAGATAATACAACTAAAACAATAGAGGATCATTTCTTCCAATTTCAAGCTGATCCAGCGGCGGAATGTCTCTCTTTTAGGTCTAATACACCCAGTGTGAGTTGCAAAATTCTTTAAACGGTGGCAGTTACGGAATTAGAGTTAGGTGTTAATTTAAAGTGCCCATTGAATGATGGGTGAATACATGTGATGGCTCTATATGTGGGCTCTAAGAGGGTACCAAACACACCATAGAGAAAAATGATGGCTGCAATAATTTAGAATTAAATGGCAATTTGATCACACTGTTCGAACACTACTTTGCAAAGAGCAATTACTGAATCATGAGAGACAGAGTCGAAACAGTGTTATTTCATTTAACCCCTTGTTCAAAGGGCAGAGAATTAGAAATATTTCATATAACAATTACAAATTGAACACTCTAATAAAAAATATTTGTGTTTCCGGTGAGCCCACCGTGGCACAAACTGTGAAATAAGACAAGCTGGTCAGATTTTGTGGGCTGCATATTTCAGAAAACATCCCCTTATTATGTAAGTACAAGAATCATTTGAATTGTAATGCCCCCTAATTTAATTATGTCCCATCATAATGCCTGTCTTGCTTTTATGAGAGTGCACAAAGGCAGGGCATGAATGTCTGAAACAGACATAATGAGAGTAAAGAAATAAAAGAACCAAGCAAAAGTGAGCAAGGACAAGGAAGAGAACTCCACTAGCAAACATTCATTCATTATCTGTAACCACTTATCCAATTCAGGGTCGCGGTGGGTCCAGAGCCTACCTGGAATCATTGGGCGCAAGGCAGGAATACACCCTGGAGGGGGCACCAGTCCTTCAAAGGGCAACACAGACACATTCACTCACACCTACGGACACTTTGGAGTCGCCAATCCACCTACCAACGTGTCTTTTTGGAAACCGGAGCACCCGGAGGAAACCCGTGTCCACGTGGGTTTCCTCCGGGTGCTCCGGTTTCCAAAACCACGTGGACACGGGGAGAACACACCAACTCCTCAAAGACAGTCACCCGGAGCGGGAATCGAACCCACAACCTCCAGGCCCCTGGTGACTGCGACACTACCTGCTGCACCACCGTGCCGCCCTCACTAGCAAACAACAAAAAACAATATTTTGCATGCTTCACATCTCATTGCTGCATGCTCATAACTGTGGTGAGCTGTGTGTGGCTCATTCTCATTTAAAGGGATAGGCACTGAAACAGATCATTCCGAACAGGGCTATTTAGACAGGTGCTGTATAAATAGAATGGTGCTTGGTACTTGATCCTTGCCTATTTTTGATCAAAACAAAGACATTACATTTAGACTCGCATACACGTTTTCAAAACAACTAGGTGGAACAACAGTTATAATAGCATTTTTAAAAATAATAATAATTTTTTAATTATAGGCTGTGTGCAAATTATTGGACAAGTAGTGTGAATTTTATAAAAACAATGCAACCTTACCCTAGTGTTCAAGATAATTTCATGAATAATTCATCAACACAAATGCTCCTGCTGCTTTGAAATAAAACTTATTCATAGGTAACTGCATTAAATCAGCTTCTCCGTAAAACGTCTCATTTTTGAAATACATCCTGTTTGTTTACCTGTTTCTATTTTTGGATGGTAGCTTTAAGAGTACAGCATTCCAGCATGGAACAGCCCATGGGAATGGCACTAATCTGCACAACTATAAAGACGTTTAGAAAAAGTTGTTATCACCTGTCTACCCTCAAATTGGGTGTTGGGTGCAAATAAGAGTGAGGCTGATCCATTCACATAACACAGCGTGTGGAGGCTGAGGGTCCGACAGGCAATCATTTGCTTCTGGATCTGGCGACAGGCCAGTGGCTTTTTGTGTTTTTTTTTTCTCACTCTTTTTTCTCTCATGCATTTGATAATTACTACTGTCTGGAGGTGTTAGATGGTCCGACCACAACGAAATGGAAGTGTCTTCCACACGCGTGCAGTCACCAGAGACAAGATCCAGGATCAAAACTGGCTCGGAACATAATGATGTGCGAATAATGTGTGATCTCTCGCTCTCTTTCTTTGGCTCTTGTTCTCTCAGGACACCTTGGTCCCTCCCTTGCTTTCTTTCACAATTCATTCCTCTTCTCTTTTGCACAGATCATTAGGATTTATGTCTGATCCCTAATTATTGCGCACTGTAATGTGAAACCACATTAATTGCCAAATAATTACGCAACAGCTCCTGTATTTCCCCTGTTTATTTGATTCCTGACGTTCAAACGCTTATCTCTCGCTGTGCTCAGGCTACACAGCACCGTCACCATTTATTTAATTGCCTTTTGCACGCTCGCCTCGGTCACAAACAAACCAACACTTCCCATTAAGTGCTTTAAACAGTGTAAAAAAATGCACATTTTTGAGTGCCGCTTGCAAGTAATAGTGTGTATCTAGGGGAATTAGAAAGCTGTGGTTTGAACTGTTATTTTTCGATTCTCTCCCCGGTGACTTTGAATTCACTCATTCTGTTGTGTAGCCCTGCAGCCAAAGCAGGCTATGCATGATGAATGAGGCAGAGCCGGCATGGAGGAGCCGCAGCAGGTGAGAGAGCTTAAATACACAGCTTGCAAAGACTGTACACAAGCTCCAAAATGATGATAGTGCATCAAGATTAAATAAGTGTATGCAGACTTTTGTGCATGTGTAGGGTACATAAGAGTTCTAGTTTAAATAGTTTATCTATATTCTTAGGGCCTGGGATAAGATAGCAACAACCTAATAACACCACAGAAACAGATAACAGAGCAAATGCCTAATACTATAGCAATGTGTTAATCCGGATACTTAGCAACCACCTGGGATAACAATGTAAGACATGTCATACAATAAAATACATACGTTTACTCAGTTTATTATTTTTTACCTAAATATCACCCATTGTGTTTGCTGGCCTCTTCATATAAGAATGAATGTGACCAATGTTACAAAGTCCTGTTCCCTGGTTCTCTCTAGTTTCTCTATTCTGGGGTCATGTCATGTCTATTTATCTTAATCAGTGGTTTAATTTTACTTACGTTTAATTTATTTAGGATATTTAAAAATTTTTATATTCCAATTTCAATGTCTGAATATTTTAAACTAGGTTTTTTCTAAACGTTCATTGGTTTTAAAAGGATGCAACTGCATTATTATGTTATTACATTATCATTATACCAGTGGAAAAAAATGGTCACCAAAATTGTGACAGGCCTAAATGTGCCATACACCTAAGAGGCACCTTGATTAATATTCACTTTCTGTTAAAAAAAAATCCAGTGCTGGCTGGAGTGGTGGAGTACTCTGACGCTTGCATTTTCACTGATGTGTGATCAAATCCCAGCAATATGGCTGTGTCTGATATACACACGCCCTACCATATCAGCAACATTACAGATACTAGACCAGTAACCTAAAATAAATTGTCATCGGGTGTTCTGGTGATCCCTTTGCACTGATGTGGTAAATGTGAGAAGAGGGTGCATACTATGCAGCCACAGATGGACTACATGAGAGTAATGGCCATGTATCGATAGTGTCATGAAATAATAAAATTATTGATATTTATCTATTTAATCCTGATTAATTGCCCCAAAGGTTGTGGGTTCGATTCCCGCTCCGGGTGACTGTCTGTGAGGAGTTGGTGTGTTCTCCCTGTGTCCGCGTGGGTTTCCTCCGGGTTCTCCGGTTTCCTCCCACAGTCCAAAAACACACGTTGGTAGGTTGATTGGTGACTCAAAAGTGTCCGTAGGTGTGAGTGTGTGAGTGAATGTGTGTGTGTGTTGCCCTGTGAAGGACTGGCGCCCCCTCCAGGGTGTATTCCTGCCTGGCACCCAATGATTCCATGTAGGCTCTGGACCCACTGCGACCCTGAATTGGATAAGCAGTTACAGATAATGAATGAATGAATAATTGCCCTAATGTTACTATGGTGAAACAACACTGCTCAGTATATGAATTTCAACACAACAAATATTTAACCTTAGCTCTGTAACATATTCTTGTTTGGACTCTCTTCTCTTCAGTCATAGCTCACAGAGGGTTTAAGTTTGAAAGACACATTTCGTTGTACAATGTCAAATAATTGCACAAACAAAACATATTATGCTGATCACTCATTCATCATCTCTGCTTCATCCTGTTGAGGGTCACGTGGGCCCAACTGGAGTCATTGGGTGCAAACAAAACCAAGACATGGTGCAAGTCTATCTCAGGACATCACACACAGTCACTCACCATCACACGGAGCACCTAGAGGAAACCTATGCAAACACATAGGTTTGAAAAATAGTGGGATCCTGGAGCTGGGTGACAGTGACATTAACTGATGCCCCACAGTACTTGATAAGCATTATATGCTTATCATATAATCTATTATTCAGTTGAGGTTCCGTGAGGTTTCCTGGTTTAGTACTGAGAACAATAAGCATGAGACCCAGAGTGAGATTATGAGCCAGTTTTCCAGAGGTCCATTTCCTGCCTAATTTCACTCTTTAAAAGGTACTTAGAGTAAACGGACCCATGTCAAGATTCAGGCCATTGAAAGTGAATTTTATGATCTGTAAGTGGCTGTTAAATCATCTTCAGGATTTTTCTTGGTGGGCAGTTGTTTCCACTATATGCTGTATATTCATTTCATTCATGTTTGATTTGTTTACTGTATGTGATTTCACAGAACGTCAGTCAAAAAACTCCAGAATCCAAACCATGATAGCTTAGCGCACCAAAAAAGGCCCTGAAAAAGAAATAAACTTTCCATCCAGACCTGGCCAAATACACGTGTGAAAGTGAAAGGAATGTGAAATGTCAGCACTACAACTGTCGAATTAGCCTTCTTTCTTAAAGGCGAGATCATATTTGGCTGTACTGTTGTTTTAGAAAAGCCTGAAACATTCAATACATTTGATAAAATGCTTTATTCATGGGCAAAGCCATTTCAGAGAACAAATGTTTTACAAAATATATGTCTCAATCGCCCAACAATCACTACAGCACCATGTTCTACACAGGCTCGTCCTACCGAGGAATCTTCAGCAGCATGATCTATGCAGTCTGTACACTCCCATTTAATAGTGCAACCAACTCACTATTTGAAGGTGAAATAGGAAATTCAAGAAGCTTTACAGAGCGAAACGTGGTAATATATTCAAAAAAGGGCTATTTATAGTATCTAGAATTACATTTTCAGCAGTTACTGTCAGCAGACTCAGTTATTAGTGACAGTTACAGTCTGTGTGTGCTGTATTTTCCACATAATTTTTGTGTCAATACTGTCACAATTCGGCCTATGACAGATTCAGACCATGTTTTTTTTTACCCCACCAAATTTCTGAATGCCTGTCTCTAGGGTTGAGATTATGGCCATGCCTGACTTGGCTAAAACAATGTAGATGAACTCAAATGTAGAAATCATACCATTCAATCTCTATATAATTATACTGCATAATGTCATGTATTTTATATATGGAAATTAATCATGACAATCTGACAGTGACTGGTCCCCTATGTAATATTGTTAAACCCATATTATAGGTTGTGACTGAAAAAGAGATCAGGTACAAACAAGGATTAATTTTTGCTTAGTTAAAGACCTCCATGTGCACAAGTAATTGGTTACAGCACAACTAGAGCATAGGCCATGCAGGATACATCAACTCCCATTTCAGTACAACACATAGTATAACACATCCATGTGTAGACACCTATATATTCATGCTGGCAAGACAGATGTGGTGTTGTGATAACAGTAGGCGAAACCCTGCCAATATACAACCCTGCACCATACCTCCCTCAGGTCTTACACTTTATTTCTCACTAACATCTCAGGTCTTTCTTAGCTAATATTTAGCTGGGTTCTTGTATTAGAAATACTTTCTACTCCAATGTGCAACTACACCATATGGCTAAAAGATTGAAGACACCTTCAACACAACTTGTGAGATTAAGCCCCATCGACATAGTTCCAGATTGGTTTAAACCTCCCATACACACAAAAACTGTGTGTGTTTCGATCACTGAAAACATGTTTTTGAAAATGCCCTTCAAAGTGGACAATTTTGAAAAGTCAGTTGTCAGTGGAAAACACAGCTTTTCAAAAACACTGATGTCACACAGCATGTGTCTATGGCAAAATAAAAAAAAATCAAAAAGCTCCCAATTCCCTATATTGTGAACGTTTTCAAATGGGACCTTAGGAAATACTGTTTTCTGGTTTATTTACAGAAGGTAAAATTGTATGTTTGAGGGACAAAACACTGTTTGTACATGGTTGAAGTTTTAACCTGTCTGTAAGTTGGTTTTCCACCATTGGAATTACCACAAACTCTTTTGTAGCTCGAGTTGTTTAGTTTTATAGCAATTTCGGGAATCCAGTTAACTTTCCCCTGAATCAGGAGGCATTTCAAACCTAAGTAATCCAAAACAACAGCAAAAACAAATCAATATTACCCACTTTACTCATACCGAACACACCTGCAAAGGTTGGAACATGGATGCCAACACAAGAAATTTGGGCAGGAGTTCAAGGTATTTTTGAGCGTGCAGAGGTGGGAGGGAAATGTGAGGGTGAAGGGTATATAAAGGCTTGGGGCAGGAGTTTTGGGTGTGGTCCAACTCCCCAAAATGAGTTATTACAAACCGTATTCCAAAAAAGTTGGGACACTGAACAAATTGTGAATAAAAATTGAAAGCAATAATGAGGATGTGCCAACATCTAATATTATATTCAGAATAGGACACAAATCACAGATCAAAAGTTTAAGCTGAGAGAATGCATCATTTTAAGGGAAAAATATGTTGTTTCAAAATTTCATATCATCCACAAATTAGGGCTGCAACTAATGATTATTTCGATGAATCGATTATTAATCGGATAAAAAGTAAGACAAGCCAAATTTGGTTTCCTGTCTGTTACTAGCATATTCAGGATACCATCAGTGAGAACAGCTGCTTGCTGTGGTGTGCAGATCTTCTTCAAAACATAGTCAGCAATGCTTGGGCTGTTTTTATCTGAGGTGAGAGAGAACGTGTAGATATGAACATACATCTTCAAGTTAATAACTACTGATCTAAAATGCAGACAACAATGAAATTACATAAATGGATATTGGGTGATGATGCCATGTGCTGAGAATAAAAGGAAAATTCAACTAACACATATGATCAGATATCGTTAACATATTTAAGATTTTAGAGAACTAATGTTGTAATTGTATAAGGAACACACAACCTACCATTATTAAAAATTAGAGTTTACATGAAGAATTAACCCAACCGTTACATTAATTTTATGTTTATCAATATTTAACACAGTGTATGTAATGTAATATACACTTGGCAGTGATACTCAAACACTAACACGCAATGCCAGTCAGAAAAGACCTTGAAAAAGGCTTTAAATATATTATTTTAAAAAATGTTTGGATTTATTTTTTAACTCTGAATGTAACTGCCACCACATTTAAGGTGGAACGGAAAACTCGCTAAATACAAGAGTGATATAAATTACTAAAAATGAGACATCTAGTTTAACTACTCTAGCAGGCTCTAGTGACACCGAGTGAGAAAAAAACTAACGCCGCTAACGTTAGCTTGACTAAAACTACGGCTTGTTTTGGAACTGCTGGTCGAGCATTGACACATTTAAGGTGGAAGAGAAAACTCGGGGGGATGCTAAGGTTTGTTCGCTAAACGCGAGTGTAATATCAATGTACTAAGGAAAACAAGATGTTGTTTAACTACTCTAGCAGGCTCTAGTAACATTGAGTGAGAGAAAAAGTAGAATTAACATGTATACTTAATCTCTTTCACACATAGCTCCAACAGGCTTCATTTTCAGGTGCTCATGCAGAGATCAGCTGTGCACATTTTGCACCTAACACTGTTCCTTTAAGGCGTTAATGTAAAGTGCTCCCATACTTTAGATGACTTGGGTCGTACATTTTTTTCTCTGCTTGTGCTAACATTATCCTCTGCTGTGACCGCCTCCGCCATTTTTCAAACCCTTCTTTCAGAGTTTGTCACGTGTAGCAACTGTACCTATGTGAATAATAGCTTAGACCCAACTAATCGATTATTAAATTAGTTGCAAACTATTTTAACACTCGATTTTAATCGATTAGTTGTTGCAGCCCTACAACAAATCCCACAAAAGTTGGGACAAGGCCATTTTTTACCACTGTGTGGCATCCCCCCTTCTTCTTACAACACTCAACAGACGTCCGGGGACAGAGGAGACCAGTTTCTCAAGTTTAGAAATAGGAATGCTCTCCCATTCATGTCTAATACAGGCCTCTAACTGTTCAATCGTCTTGGGCCTTCTTTGTCACACCTTCCTCTTTATGATGCGCCAAATGTTCTCTATAGGTGAAAGATCTGGACTGCAGGCTGGCCATTCCAGTCCCCGGATCCTTCTCCTACGTTGTTGTGATTGCTGCAGAATGTGGTCTGGCACTATCTTCTTGAAAAATGCAGGGTCTTCCCTGAAAGAGATGACATCTAGACCAGGTGGATTGTGTTCACTGACAATGCTTTCTGGAAGTATTCCTGAGCCCATTCTGTTATTTCCTTGACAGTGGCATTCCTGTTTGAGGTGCAGTGACGTTGAAGGGCCCGGAGATCACGAGCACCCAGTAGAGTGTTACAGCCTTGACCCTTACGCACAGCAATTGTTCCAGATTCTCTGAATCTTTTGATGATGTTATGCACGGTTGATGATGATAACTTAAAAGTCTTTGCTATTTTGCGCTGGGTAAAACCATTCTGGTATTGCTGCACTATCTTTCTGCGCAACAATGGTGGAATTGGTGATCCTCTTACCATCTTGGATTCAGAGAGACACTGACACTCTGAGAAGCTCTTTTTATACCCAATCATGTTGTCAATTGACCTAATTAGTGTTAATTGATCGTCCAGATGTTCATTATATGCTCAATTTCCTTTTTCCAGCCATTAATTGCTACTTTTCCCAACTTTTTTGGGTTTTGTTGACACTGTGAAATTTTGAATCAACATATTTTTCCTTTAAAATGTTACATTTACTCAGATTAAACTTTTGATCTGTCATCTATGTTCTATTACGAATAAAATATTGACATTTGCCATCTTCACATCATTGCATTCAGTTTTTATTCACAATTTGTTTAATGTCCCAACTTTTTTGGAATCAGGTTTGTACATAACTCCAACTATAGAGAAGGAATAGTGCAATATCCTCATCTTTGTTCATGCTTTTCAACGTGGCATTCTCTCTGTTGTGTAAAATGCCTCCAGATGCCTCTGCAATGAGCAAAGAGAGAAAGCTTAGTTTACCGGACCAAGACTCTTTTTTACCCATTTACAGACACTGGGGCTTCATTAAAATGTTAAATCTAAGTTTATAAAAACATCCAGATGTGTGTGGATAGGGCCTTAGTGTGTTAATTAGTTTGTGTCTCTCTTGCTGCAGTAACAGCTTCAAATCTTCTGGGTAGGCTTTACATTTCTGTGAGAACTGATTGAATTCAGCCTTGAGACCAGTCAGATGCTGATGGTGGATGATTAGTTTTGAAACACCACTTCAACTCATACCAAAGATACTGGATGGTGCTCCATCATTCTTGAAACTGTAATTCCACTGCCCCATCACATACTGTTGTGGGTTTAACATTACTCTGTCTCACTGATTATTGTGACCTCAGACCTCATGTGCAACTGCTTCTGTAGACATAAGCTGTGTGTACACAACTAAATCTCCATGTCCACAAAGAGTTCTTAAAGTAACTGAATTCACTGTGTTCACTGGCTTGTGGGCATACAGTGTGCATTAAAGTTATTGGAAAGTGAATGCTTAGTCAGTAAGGTGGGATTTATACTATGGAGTGTGCTTGTATATTTTCTCTCCGGCTGTAGACTCTTAGAAATAAGCATAGTAAATTTGTCATTTGGATGGTTCCCCCACAGGTCCAGTATCTTTGGTTAGGGAATATACAGTAAATGTTTTGTTAATATGAGCGGTGCCTGGAGTCCAGACATTTTTTTATGTTATGGGGGGGAAACCATCATAACAACAATGTTTTTTTTTTTTTTTTTAGTTTGTATACTGCTAGTAATTAAAGGCATCTGAGAAATTATTGAGGAATCCATTGCCTGCTATATCAGGGAGACTGGAATACATTCTGTACAGATCCTTTGCAAAGATCAGTGATCCATTATATTGCAATATGTTACTGACACGGCACGGTAACATATTGCATTTTGAAATGGGTTGTATTAGTACATTTGCAGCTCATCCTCTGGGCAGAGTTTTGTTCACAGTCTGCTGCAAAAATTAGCCATGATAAAACTTGATAAATGAACAGGCAATGGAAGCGATGGGGCGGTGAATCTGTACCAGAGTTACAAAAATGTTCTCTGCTTTATTCACTTTTTAGTTCAGCAACCTTCCCACCTGCTGTTGCTCATACAGCTCCAGGCCAAATCCACACATATACAAGCTATTTTAGATCTTTAGGAAAATGCTCTCCAATGTGAATTTTCAAAAACTCTTTCCATATTTCAGAGTGGCTTAAAGATTTCACTGAAGAAAAAAAATCATATTTGAAGCCGCGTATCATGATGCAGAATTCACAGAAAAGTAACTGTGATGGTATCTTACAATGCCACCATGTTGTTACCCACATGAGTATACCTACAGTACCAATTATTAGGAAGATATCACTATTATTGTGGCCCAGGACTGGACCAAATACAACATTTTCATGGCCCATTTGCACTAGAACTATGGCATTTGCAGATGGCTCCTGCTTGCTCCGTGAGGGCCACATAAACACCATTTGTTTGGCTAAATGTCACCAGAAGTCATTTCTGTGCCACTTTTTGCTAACATCTGGTTTTGCTAACATTGTGGCCAGAATCGGATCTGTTTTTTAATGTGGGCAAAATGAGTCCTTTTTAATATGATGGCCACTTCACATGGATGCCATAGTACAAAGACTAGGCCAGATATTCTGCATTTTGCCAGAAGGGTCCCACTCTGCATGCTATATGGGTATATTATATTAGGTGTAGTTTAAAAGCTTTTTTTTGTTTAACATATAAATGTAATTACAAATTCAAACATTCTCTTGCTTTGTAATTTTATGGTAATATGTGTAGCATTTAAAATGACCATTTTAATTTTATTCAACATAAAATAATCAACAAATGAAGTAGTTCAAAAATGGCAAACAAGAAGAATTTATTAGTCACTGCATTTGCATAGTTCCATTAAGAAAAAGTGCTGCAAAAGCATGGGCATCAATTTGTTCTGTTCTTGGTCCTTGCACCCACCAATAACTGCAATATGAGAATACTACACTATTTATCAGTCAACCGCAAGGAATGGCAAGAATCGTCACCACTGCAACATATACATGTTTTTCCTTTCATTGCATAGTCTTTTATTAAACACACACCCCAAAATGTAAAAAAAGAATTTTAAATAAATTTGTTTAAAAATTGTAAAAACGTTAGAAGTGTAATTTTTCCCAGCTGTTGGCATCTGAACGTCTGAGTGTCAGCCTTAGTTTTATAAAATAGCCACAATGGCAGCAAACCTAGTCACAAAACCAAATACAACTTCAACAGTTGGGGAGTATTTCAGCTTTCAACCAAATGAAAAGGGAGAGCCAGACAATTCAGACAAGGTGACATGCAAAATCTGTACCAGAAAGGTTGCTGTGAAACAGGGAAATCCGAATTTCCAGCTATCAAAGTCCAACTGCCTCCACCAGCACAGAGTCATACAGCAGTCTCAAATGGAACAGTTCAAGCTGGTTCCATGTGACAATTAGGAGTGTAGCACTAAAATCAGGATGTATTAAGTAATTCATTCATTCATTCATTATCTGTAACCACTTATCCAGTTCAGGGTCACGGTGGGTCCAGAGCCTACCTGGGCACCAGGCGGGAATACACCCTGGAGGGGGCACCAGTCCTTCACAGGGCAACACAGACTGTATTAAGTAATTTGGGATGATAATATTGAATATCGCACTTTGAACCCTATTAAAACTCTTCCTATGCTCTCAATGACCCTCAACTGGATGAGAAGGTCAAAACAATGAATGAATGAACGAACAAATTAATTTTAACTTGAATTAATTTCATATATTCTGTTTAAATTTCAGATGTTTTTGTTTGTTTGTTTTATGGCCACACTGAAGCCTGAATTACTGTGCTTTTTATCAATCAAATAATTAATTTGAGATTTTTGAGGGTTTTCGGAAAAGCAGTTTGTGTTGAATATAATTAGAGCTCAGAGTAAGACACTTTTAACACAATATTAAAAATCGGGAAAAAGCAGAAGTGAGGGGGGTGAATTTGCCTTCTGCCTACCCTAGTGTGCTCCAACATTCTCTAAAAAATTAATGGATTGATTCCTTGATGCAATAACAGAACATTAGTAAGGTCAGGTCCCAAAATTGTATAATAAGTTCTTAATCACAAAAATTTTATTTTATCCCAAAGTTGTTGACTAAAACTGTAGCAAAGTTTCACTGTTCCATAGCTGAGCTTTATACCCTCCTAGCAGAGACCTGACAATTAGCATGGTGACTTTAGGCTAATGTGAAACTGCTCCAGAGTGTCCCAAAACTACTAGCCAATGATTTTCTGTAGAGATTATACAAGCGGTGTGCGCACAAATGATTGCCTGAATTGGTATTAGGTGCTACCTTAAAGTAGCTGAATTGACACTTTCAAAGAGGTGTCAGAACTATTGGACCAAATGATGTATTTCTGTTTTCTGAGAATGCTGCTCTTTGGAAAGTGTTCAGAGGATTCGGCCAAGCAGAGAATGTACAATAGATGGATATAGGCTCTAAAACCAGAAAGCTATAAAACAAACTTACTTGGCCTTTGAATGTCTACAATGCTCAAAAATTTCAATAAAAATGTGGGCATTCCACTCCTCGACTGAAATACAGCCAAACAGAATAGTGTAGCTACACGCAAGAGCAAAATAAAGTATGTTGGGGGTTTTAATGCTGTTCAAGGCAGCAGCCAGTCTTTATTTTGTTGAGTGAGTAAAATGCCAAGCTGGTGGAGGACTATGACTATTTCCTTCTAGGCAAGTGAGATTTAATTAACGGCCTTGGAGTCAAAGACCAGTAAGTCATCTGGTGACTGGACACTGTCAAATGTGGACAGTTTTTAGATTTAGATCAAATTAACGTACAGAACACATTTCATTCTCAAGCAAATTATTCTATAAAGCTGTTTTTTATAATTGTATTTTCAAGAAAGAATGTTCTAAAAAATATTTTAAATAAAAATAAAATATTTAAACTATGTCTAAATAGAGCTGCCAGTGCACGTGTACATATGTGTGTGTGCGCACATTTTGGCATTCAGAGGGATGGAGGGAGAATGTTGAATTTTGGTTTGGATTTCCTTTATTAATTTTGAGGTGACTGCAAATTTTGCATACTTTTAAAGGGTGTCATGAGGAACAAATGTAGAGGAAATGCTGTTCTAAACCTCTGAAAAGGAGAAGTACAATTATTGTCTAAAATGTTTTCTGCTTAGCATTAGTATTAAAGGATGTGATCATAGATTAAACAAACAGGCTAAGTTGAAGCACTGGAGCCTCTGAGACCAGTGCTGGAGCCAGTATATTTTGTTTGAGAAGTGCACAGTCCAGCTCTATTGGAGTTTCAAACCCACAGGGTTGTCAAGTACTCAAACAGTCCTGCAGCCATGAAGTGACCAAGCAAAGAGAGATAATGTTAGACTTCACTGGATCCAAAAAGCCTCAGTGTCCTTTTAAACAGCTCCATGTCCAAGAACTCTGTAAACCAAGAGGAAATATTAGTCATGTGTTGGAAAAATGAAGCCACCCACCCTACAAAACAGACCAGAGTGGGCTAATTTTCTCCTGAACAGGTAAGCATGTAATTCATGGGCGGAAAAACAGTATAGACAATTATGTATAGATTAAAATTGTAAATTCCATAGTTTGTGCCTTTTATATAAAAGAAAGTGAGGGATAGCGTCAATTGAAAGGGGAAAGGACTGTGTTTTGTGTGTTTTATACAAAGAATGTGAATAGCAACATTATTCCATCCATCCATTATCTGTAACCGCTTATCCAATTTAGGGTCGCGGGGGGTCCAGAGCCTACCTGGAATCATCTGGCGCAAGGCGGGAATACACCCTGGAGGGGACGCCAGTCCTTCACAGGGCTAGCAACATTATTGAAAAGTGTAAATACAATAGTTTGTATGTTTTAGAGAAATTGAGGCAGATCAGTGTGTGTTTCTCTGTGTTGTGTTTAATAAATAAATTAAAATGTAAGTTGTGTTTGAAAATCCTTGCATATTCCTATTTAAGGTGGAATTGAGAATTCCAGCTCGGTAATATACAACAAATATAAGCGTTTCACCAGGGTGTACACTTTGTTGTGTGGTTTAAATGGATAAAAAGGGAAATAAGAATCATTTCAAAACAGGATTTGTTTAAAAAAAATGAAGGCTATCTTTTTCTTTGAATAGCCATCTATTTAAGGTAGAAGGGATAATTAACGTACGAACTGGCGAATAATGCAAATAGGACTCGTAAACTGATCCATTAAAGGTGGAACTAAATTTTGAATATGAAAATTGTGAATAAGAAGCAACAATGTAATTAAATCTGGTCCAAATTGTAAAATGGCTAGCCAGTCATAAATCTGGCTTGGAACTTAAGTTCCAGATATGATGACCTCTGAACTAAACAAACATTACTCAGTTTTGCCCTCTAAAGATGTTAACAATCATTAAATAAATAAGAATTACTTATTGCTGCTCTCTAAAAAAGTGTCACTTAGCATTCCATGTGCAAACAAAAACAAGCCTACTGGAAGACAAGTGCTTTTGTCACATGACCAGTTAATGGCATCCTCTGACAGCTCAAATGGTAATTCAGACATTAGTTGTTTTTGGCCTTCTTATGCATTCCAGTAAAGTCACTTCAGAATTGAATTGTTCCATCATTCCCACTGTGGCAGCAGCTGGATGTGGCATTAAGAATTCACTAGGAGATAGAACTGTATATTGTGTGATTATACATGCTGTGGAAGCAATTTTTGAAGGTACATATTGCCACAGCATGCCTGCTAATGTTTACTTTTACTTCTTCTACTGTTTAGTGGTTGACACAATTGGTAATTGGAATAAAAGCTTATTTAACTCACATATACGGGTTATAATAGTTTTCAGTTATACAAGCATGGTAATGGCATGACCTAGGGCAGCTACACAGATGCCTAATGCTGACACTAAATATAACCCCTGGTATTATGCTGTGAAACACAGTACTATGTACTCTGAAGCGGTGTGTGTGATCTACAACTACCCATCCAACATCAGCACCCGAACTCACTAATACTCACACAGAAATGTTCTAGTCTAAAGACCTCCCTGAAGAGTAGCAGCTGTCACTGTAGCAAAATGTACCAGAATGATTACATTACCGCTCTGGTCCTGCTGTGAAAAATCTGCACTGTGATTATTTGATTATTTTAACCGCTGCTGTGCTAAAGGATAAAGGTTAATGTTGTATTTTTTATGTTTCCTTGCCAGACATTTGCTTGGATGGAAGCCAAACTGTGACTAACTTGAACGCTATGGCTGGTCACAGGGAGAAAGTAATCATTTTTTCCTTCACCAAGGTGGTAAATACTGTCACAATCCATTCAGCATACCTGCATGTTCTATGTGAGGAAGATTCTAAAGCATTACTAAGCTGTCTTTGTGTTTGTGTGTGTATGTGTGAATGTAATTCAAATGCACATGAATTTCTGGATAAATGCATTATTTAATATAGAATAACCCTACACAATAAAGGTGTCAAAAGAGGTTCTGTGGAGTGATGCTTTAGAAGAACCACTTTTGATTCCCTTTCAATGGAAATAACAAGAATGGGGGAGTGGAAAACTGGGGTCATGAAAAAAATACAGGAAACGACACTTGCTCCTTGAGCATGGATTAAAGAATAAATGATGAATGAAAGAAAGGGTTTCACTCTAGAAGCTGTACAGCAATCCATGTTAACATATGCACTGCTGCATACTGCCACTAACAAGTACATCACTGTTACATAACTTAGGGTTCTTTCACATGCTTTGTTCGGTCTGGCCTTTCAGATCATTTCAGTTTTGTCAAACCAAAACAGCACGTGTGAAAGCTGCCTCGGTCTAGATCAAACTGAACCATGTGTAGTGTGAAAATATTTTTTGGGTGGTTCGGATTTTCCAACACATTACAGGAAGTTGAGTCATGAGACTGATATGACCAGGTGATTCACTCACTGTCTTAACTTAGAAAAAAACTTTAATTTAAATGCAAAATCATTGCCATAAACATACAATGCTGCCTTTAGTGAAAACAGCATCATCAACAAACATTACTTGTTCTAAAAGTTTTCAGTGTTTTATTGTTGAAGGGGAAAAAATATCATGGTTGTTGTCCAAAAAAAAAACAAAAAGAAAACATGCATCTCTAAAAAAAAAAGTAACTTTACAGGAGAGGAATAAAACCTTAACATTCATGTAAAAATATTTTTATACGTTATGATATAACACGTCTCTCCACGAGCATAATTCATAGAGTATAGAATACAGGGATGGGCGATATTGTCCTAAAATAATATCATTATATTTCAGGGTTTACAAAGTTTTATAAAAAAGTTTACAAATGTAACAGTTTCAAATATTCAAATATATAGAGGTGACAAAAGAAATCAGTAAATATTTGCTTATTTTGTAAACAGTAATTTACCAAGATTCTGATTTTGCATAAAATAATATAGCATAAAAAACTACCACAGCAAAAGGAAACAATTATCCAAAAAGTAATCTTAAAGCTTCACAATAAATAACAAAACAAACACAGAATAGTTGCTGTGCTGAGTCATTATGTAAACAAGTCAGAATATTACGAAAACACAAAATTGATTTTTCTTTATCATTTAAAAAAAATATGACGATATTATTGTGAACAATACGATATGGTACAGCCCTAACAGAATATATCCTTTTCATCATTAGAAAGGTGCCCATTTGTGTCAAAAGTAAAGTGCAATGAGTGTGATTTGCAGTAATCAGCTAGACCTCTGATTCCAGTCAAAGTGGAACCAATAATGCAAATAAGTAGGTGCTTTATATCTAAGCACTATAATTGTAAGCAATGTGTTTTTGTCTTGATCTGAGCCACAAATACTTCAAATTAAACTAATGTGTTAATTCAGATCCATGCCTTTTCACAAACTAATCTAAGATATTTATTTGGAGATGCAGCCCATGTATGTCATGAAAAAAAATGCAGTGTGAAACCAGAGCCTATTGCACCAAATGTGTACAATGTGACAAAATCTGAACCTTTGTGTTGACATTGGTCCGGATGTTCATGTGTGAAAACAATTTAATGGCAAGTTAACCCAGTAACACCCTGCTAGGATATTATGTTTCCTTGATATAGCTCCTCTTATACTGAACCTGTTACCAGAGCTCCACTTAAAATGGTTATGCTACATTATCATTACTGTAGTGTAGTGTTCTTCACATTAACTTTTTCAGATTAGATTAGATTCCTGTCTTTTCTAGCCTATGTTATCAGAGCTGCTTGTGATTCAAAAATTGACTTTATATTTTCAGTACAGATAGCTTACCAGACTCATCTGTTTTTTCACCAGTCCACTGAGTAGCAACATGCTGTCCTGTGCGTTATGCAAATTGGCTGCAGCCTTGGCAGCCCCCTGTTCCCGAGACGACAGGCTCGGCAGGAAGTGATGGTGCACGCAGCCTCGGTGCTCTGATTAATCTCAACACTCGCAAGCCAGTCACAGCCACACTGCTTACTGTGTAATAACCAGCCCTGGCTGGGGTCTGGAGGTTAAATACCCATTTAGACATGCATGATACAGGGGCGGGGGAGGAAGGGGGTTAAGGCGTTGGGTGGGTGGGGGGGGCGGGGTGGCAGTCTTAAGTGCAAACGAGGTGTAACGGGGAGGAATGTGCTACAGGTTAAAGACACAGGGTCACCGGCGGTGCTTTAATGAGCACCTAGCAGACAATCAGGATATCCCCCATAGCAGTGATTCACACCTCCTGAGAGTCCTGCTCTGAACTAGTGCTACATTTAGAATAGCAATGCAGTTCATTTAGTTTGATTTTGTTATGACGAATGAATAAATAAATGAATGTATGGTGCCTGATATTGTTGCAAATGTGACATATTGTTATTGTCCAAATGGAAAAAATGTACCTCAATTTTAGTAGATTTTTTGTTTACTACATCATTTCAACTCAGCAGCTACCCTTCACATTGTGTGAAAAGTTACTATAATGGAGATACATATATTCCTTTGGATAGCGATGAGAAGTATGTATGTATGCCCTTGTGTGTATCTGACACATGCCACTTACCTGAAAAATTGTGCTGACGAGGCTGGGAATCAACATGATCAAGAGTCTTTGGGATGGGCAGAAAGAACAAATCAAATCACAAACATCAGACAAAACATTATCGGTTATACCTGGTTTAAAGACATGCTATTTATACAAGGCACTATTCAGTGTATGCTTATAGACAAAGTCAGAGAGGAATTTTCTATCTCATCTCTCTCTCTCTCTCTCTCTCTCTCTCTCTCTCTCTCTCATTATTTTCAATGTAATTGCTGTTACAACATAATTACTCTTGCATTTGTAGGGTGATTTATGTTTAATTCCATATGTAATATTAGATTCCCAAGTCCACACACACAAGCACTGCTATTAACTGTCCAGTCCCCCTGACCCATTTTTGCTGAACCAGTGGCCCATTTTACCTGATCACGGTGTGACTATGATAGAGAGGACTGTCAGGTGCAATTTATTTTTCATTATATTATTTTATGGGTTTGACACAGAATAATATAAGAGGCCACTTTTTCCTCATATGACACAAAGTGTTGCTTGTAAACAATGTTTAAACATGGCAATCACACGTCAGTAAAAGCAGTCCACATTAGGAAACTACAATGCAAAAAGAAAAATCTGTTATGAGTTTAATGTGTTTGTGATGCACCAAAAAAGAAAACAATTACATATATCCACTTACAGCAGTTCAGACCCACACATTCAGGCTGACAAGATAAAAAGGGTTTGGACCTGGACTGCTTTTCAAATGAGAATCTACAAAAAGCGGCCAGTCATAACAGAGCTTAATTATGCATATTAAACTTAAAGACACAGTAACAAAACAACATTTTCTATTCTAAGAGAAAATTAAAAAATCAGGATGAGGTAAGAGATGTTTTCAAAATTGAGAAGCACCATAAAATCACTTCCCGCAAAAAAGTATGGACTTACTGAACAATCAAATTTCACACAATAAACAAAAGGTCTTGTTTTCTTGGAAAACTATCAGTTTGCAACTCTTCCATAGGCACCATTAGAATCTGAGGGAATTGATCTGACAGAGCTTGTTAGTGGAACTCTTGAACTTGGTAAAGCCACTTCCAGGAGTGGTTTAGATAAGACAGTGTAAACCCAAAATGGGGGAGTAAAAAAATTAAAATGAACCAGGAAAAAAAAAGTTGTTTTTGACAACACCAATTTGTTTCATAGAGATGGGAAGATTGACCAGCTATTAATTTTGAGTCCAAATATGAATCATATTTTATAATTTGGTCATTAATGAATACTGCAAAAAATGTGCGTGCCAGGAAAGATCTTCAGGCTGGCAGCCTTTTCACTTTATCTGACCAAGAAAAGAGGGGAAGCAAATTTAAATTTATTTACCAAGTAGAACCCGGAGAGCTCCTCATTAAGCCCAGTGCAGCAGGGATCAGAGTCAGAGGTTGTGTATGCACGAGTCAGCTGCCAGTGTGGTTTATAGTGAAATATATCACTGTGCTATAAACATTATATACATCAATCTTCAGTATCAGACTTGTGTTTTAATTTGTCTCAAGATTACAGCAAAATTGGAAAATGTTCCACAGTTATGAGTGTGTGATTTTTTTGTTATGCGCACAGAAAAAAAAAACACATGCACAAAAAAACAGAACAAGCGAATATGGCTAGAAATAGTATAGACCATCAATTTGATTATTTTAATTGACAAATTTTAAAGAAATGTCAGAATTTTTCCCTTTTATTTCAATGGTTTCAAAATGTGTATGAGTTGTTAAAACACATTTTGGTTTGTACGATGGTTTGACATTTATAATATCATCTATATCCAAAGATAAATCTCTATATCCAAAAGATATAGATAAATTAATATATATAGATATAGATATATAAATATAGATATAGATAAGATAAATCTATATCCAAAAGATAAATAAAGATCTCCATTTTTGTCTCCAATTTTTTGTTTACTACATCATTTGAACACAGCATTTGTCATTCACAATGCCTGAAAATTTCATGGTGAATGGACCAATAGAAATGCTCCAAAACTATGTGGAATTGGGCTTTCAAGTTGCAGGTGAGCAGTGGAGGGTGGAGATGGAGGTGGGGACTTATTTCAAAGATTATTCATAGATCTTCATATACTACATGAAGGTGAAGAGGTAGCGTTACGTCACTATTAGGACTTTGGTGGATTCTATTTATTTATTTATTTTTATTTTTTTTGTCCTTGAACTTTTAGTAACTTCTTAACTAAGACAAGTAAGCCTTTCTGCAGTATCACATTCAATACTTCTTGTTAATACAATTAAACACTTATTTTCCCCCATTCTGGACTTGGCTTATTTTTATACAACACTTTTACAAAACATAGACTTCTGAGTTTCTCCAGCCCTCACGCACATTATAGGCAAGGGGACATAGACCAATAGTGGCAGGAACAATCCCCAGGAGACACGAATCCCATTTTTTCCTAACACAAAATAACTTGTCTGGCTCCCTGTAGTGCCGCAGAAGTGTTTGTGAGAGAACTGATAAATGTCGATCAAGGAAAGTGAGAGACCACCCTCCTCCCATGGTGCTGAATTATGAATGACTTTCCTCTGCCTCCATCCCTATTGTGCTTTTCCTTATTTATTTTTTATTTATTTATTTATTTATTTATTTATTGGTAAAATCTGATTTAGTCGCAGATGAAATTCAAACTTCTGCTCACTCTGCAAACAGGCAGATGATTTTTATTCACATTGTTTGGCACTGTAACTTTCTGCAAAAGCAAATGGTTTGGGTATTTGTGTGTGGGGGTGGTTTATGAGGAGTAATTTAGATGGGGAGGGGAACAAAATAAGACTCATCTATAACATTATTTCAAGATTAAGATAACTACAATTAAGCAATTAAGTTGTTATTAATTGTTTGCAGACTATTTCATTAAAAGTTTGTTAACTCTAGGGATGCATAAATACCATTTTTTTCCAACAGAGTATGAGTACAAATACTTTTGTACTTGCAGATACTGATACTTACTTAGAATTAAGCAATCAGGAGCATTGTGTAATAGTGTAGTTATTAATTGAAACATTTTTGTTTAATTAAAAACTTTATTGTTCATTTCTGGAACTGTCCTTCTTTTATTTAGCATTTTCCCACATTACACCACAAATAATTTGAATTTTCCTTTGGGATCAATAAAGTATCTATCTATAAATTAGTAACATGAGATGCAACAAGCTCTTGATATGCATTTGCACAGTGTTGTGCATGTTTCTGTTATTCCGTTATATCCAGTGTTTAATTAAGAGCAGCAGCCTGATCTATGGCATTGGGAAAACATTTCCTGGGAGGAAAATACAATTTGGGTGAAGAAAAATCTACCTTGTTCGAGAACCCCTCTCGGGTTCTCCCACAGTCTGCTTTGCTTGGGTTGCCATCACTGATTGTGAAATAATTCCAGATGGCCAACATTTTGAGTTCATTAGTGCAGCAACATACACTAGGCACAAGGAATCGGATGTTGGTATTGGAGCCTCGTTTGTGATTATGAGTATGAGTAAATGAACATGGTGTCTGGTAAATACCCGATACCAGTATTGGTATTCATGCATCTCTAGTTAACTCAATATTAATCCTTTAATTGCAGGCAAGCATGATGTTTGTTAATTTCATGTTAACTAAGGAATACAAACTAAGGCGAAAAAAAAACATACACATTGTCTCATCAAACAAGTTCCAAATGCCACCCATCTTTACATCCCTGTTCCAAAAAAGGCACAACAGTATGTAAAACGATAATAAATACTGTGTCAAAGAGAATGCTATGGCATCACTAAGGAACTTTTGTTGTTTTGTTGTTGTTCCAGTTGTTTGTTGGAACTACAGCAAGTATCTTGTGTTGCTACACACCATATTTTGATTTTAAATACCAGCTCATATAGAGCTCGTACCAGCAAGGCATTAAAGAGAGACATCACAGCAAGATATGCTAAATGCTAATCAAGGGAAGTTAATATTCACATTGGCCTAGTTTCTCTGATTAAAAAAATAATTAAATAAAATCATACTCCACCATAATAGATGAAGGAAAACAGAGCAAAATATTTTGCCCAGTTCGAGTGGAAAGATCAGTAGGTTTGCTGTGAGAACTTTTGTGGGGTCCTCTCTCATGGGCTCATCAGCAGCACCGAAAATGATGCAATGGGGAGAAAACTCCACAGCTTGCCCGTTGGACATACTCACTGCAAAACAAGTGAGACCAGGCACAAAACCCTGAGCAGGTAAATAAAAGCTGGTTATACAGAAAGGAACAGGCTGCGTTAGTGTTTAAAATACTAATTTGTGCCTCACTACTATAACTGAATGTGCCTCTGATGCTACATTGAAACTGAATATGAAAACAATTGCATGTCATAACGTAACAAATATAAGGGTTTACTAAAGAGATGGGAGCTAGTAAATTAGGCATCCGAGTATGACTTGAGTTACAATTTATTTTCATGTGACTCTTACGACTAGCCACAACTCAGACTTCAGCTGTTATGACTTATAAATCAACTCAGATATTAGATCTTGTGACTCATATGACCTATGACTCAGCTCAGACTTTAAATCTTATGACTCATAAATCAGCTCAGACGTTAGATCTTATGACTCATAAATCAACTCAGACGTTAGATCTTATGACTCATAAATCAACTCAGACTTTAAATCTTATGTCTCATAAATCAACTCAGATGTTAGATCTTATGACTCATAAATCAACTCAGACTTTAAATCTTATGTCTCATAAATCAGCTCAGACGTTAGATCTTATGTCTCATAAATCAGCTCAGACGTTAGATCTTATGACTCATAAATCAGCTCAGACGTTAGATCTTATGACTCATAATTTAACTCAGACGTTAGACCTTATGACTCATAAATCAACTCAGACGTTAGATGTTATGACTCATAAATCAGCTCAGACCTTAAACCTTATGACTCATAAATCAGCTCAGACCTTAAACCTTATGACTCATAAATCAACCCAGATGTTAGATCTTATGACTCATAAATCAACTCAGACGTTAGATGTTATGACTCATAAATCAGCTCAGACCTTAAACCTTATGACTCATAAATCAACCCAGATGTTAGATCTTATGACTCATAAAGCAACTCAGACGTCAAATCTAATGACTCATCAATCAGATCAGAACTTATGACTCAAATCAACTCAGACGTTAGATCTCATGACTCATAAACAAATCAGACCTCATGACTCATAAATCAGCTCAGACATTAGATCATATGACTCAAATTAACTCGGCTTTCTTTGCTTTTCTTTTTTTTTTTTTTTGTTTGGTTGTTTTTGTTTGCACAAACCAAGAAAAACAGAGAGATTACCTTTACTACAACAGTAGAAAGTAAAATAATGTGCAGGGAAAGTAAAGAAGCCCAATAAGGGCTTGTATGAAGCACTTTCCCTCTGAGGGGGAAAAAAAAAACAGATCAGAGATCAGAGACAGATCAAAGAAAAGGAAATAAAGAAAATAATATTAATAATAAACAACAAAAAAAACTACTAATACATGTTTATACACGTGTAATATAATGTGTAATTATTTATCATTATACAATATACATTCAAATATGTATACACATATACATATATAGCTACACACACATTCATGCACTGACACACATATATACATATAGATGTGCACATGTATACAAACTTGCATACACACATATAAATAGAATAATCTGTAGTGATGGTGATGGTAAACACCATCACTACAGTAAAAGATCCAGGGTTTTAATTATATGTATGAACCAGATTGTGCAAGGAGAAGAGTTTTGAGCATTTTATTGTTTTTAAGTTACTAGATTATTACAATTTTTTAAATAAATTGCCAGGATGTTCCAGATTGATGGTCCTCAATAAGATAGGGTAAACTGCCCAAGTGATGTCCTAAAGAAAGCTGTATGGAACAATGATGCACTTGGAAGTTAGAGTGGAAACTGTTGAAAATGCAGTCAAGCAGAGTTGTGAATATAGGAAAAAATAAACTGACATGTTTGAAGTTGATTAATTTCAGAGACATTAAGTATTTGAAGGTTCTGAACAATGGACTTGAATATTAATCTGATGCAGTGACCATTCTTACAAAGCATTTCTGGATTCTAAACAAATGATATTGCTTTTGAAGGTACTGGCCAGACAATGATACAGTAAGAGAGATATTGATGAATCATTGTACAATACAGATTGATTAGTGTGAATCTTGGCAGGAGAAATTGTATTCTTCTAATAACACCAATATCTTTTTGCAATTTTATTTGCTATGACACTAATGTGATTTTTCCAACACAATTTGTCATCTATCTTTATTCCAAGGAATTTGGTACAATGGACCTGAGTTATGGTATGTTCGGACATAATACTAGTAGAAGTGTGTCAATACCCTTCCTATTTTTAGGACTAAATATAATGTATGAATTTTTTTTAATATTAAGAGACAATTTATCAGCTTTAAATCAGTCCTCAGTATTGGAAAAGTCTGAGTTAATGGATGATTTTAATTTATATCCATCTCGATCGGAAAGAAAAAATACTGGTGTCATCAGTAAACAAGATACAGAAAGAATTCTTATCTGCCAAATCCATTTTTTTTTCAACTTGTCCCTATTTATATACCTTAAAACAAATAAGGGTATAAGTATGGATCCTTGATTAATCCCATATTTTATGTTTTCCAATTTGGGGCCAGAATTCTGCCATGATACATGCTGCTTTTGGTGTGATTAATAGCTTCTGAATCATTCCAACTCCTCATTATGTATCCTTTAAACTTGAAGTTTCTATAATAAAATACTATGATTGGCTGTATCAAATGCTTTAGATAGGTCAATGAACATCCCAATGGTTATTTTGTTATTATCAAGTGCTTTGGAATTTTTTTAAATTAACTGGACAAGGGCCATGGAGGTAGAATGTTTTTCCTGGATCTACTTCAGATCTTATGATTCAACACTCTTCAAATCTTATTTGACTCGTGATTCAACACAGGCTTCTGATCTTATGATTAGAAAATCAGAATTAAGAGAGAATTACTCACAAATCAACTGGACTTTAAGATTTATAATTTGCAACTCTTATTGGTGACTCCACTGAAACATCAGGCCATCTGACTGCAACCTCATTGGACTATGCTTTTAGGTCAACTAACCAGAATATATGTCTTCTATCAATCTTAAAATGTAAAGCAAAAGAAAAAAGTCTCATTTATAATAATGAATTAAGCGGGGTGAGAAAATAGAAATAGGACAATGGCTTGTGAACGAGGCCCAGTGCACACTCAAAACAATGCTTGCTCACAGTGTGATGGCCTGGATGATATTTTCAAAGGTTACTGAGCATTTTGCTTGGCAATTGTTTTCACAGGTTTATCAATAAATAGGTTGCACTTGTCAGCGATAACAAATCTGTGGACAGATTACCCACCAACGTGCCATTTGGCTTTCACTCCATCAATAGAGGCAAGATAAAGTTCTTGCTGGGGTACAGTCTAACCCACGCAGCAAATTATCCCTGCAGAAATGTCCATTGAAGACCAAACAAAGCTCAGCCGTCAATCAGTCAATCAATCAATCAGGAGCTGACCTACTCCAGGAGAGAGCACAGAGCACAGCAGAATGTGTCAGAAATAGAAGAACAGATGTCAAAATCAATAGTCGGAATGGGTTACGAGTTAATAGGTGATTATAAAGAAAGCTGAAATACAGAATTGTAAAAGTGCTGTCACTTCCAGAAAGGTAAGAAGGGACTAATTTAGTCCTTGAGTACAAATCACTGCAGTTCATTTCCATTTCCATGAAGTCTCATTTGCACAGCTGTTTTATTCTCTTTTGCTGACTCGTCTTTAGCACAAATGTCAAACTATTACAATATCCAATGAACTGCGCATACACTCTCAAAAACAAAGCTTCCTAAATGGTTCTTGGCTTAGACACACTGCTCTAGGAAACAGCAAGCTGATTTTGAATCACAGTATGTGATTACACACATCTCATTCATAAAAATTATTTTCGAAATTCACCCAGAAGTTTTTTAAGGACAGTAAATCTTTGGTCCTCAGAAACCAACCAGATGGTCCTCAATTATGCTCTACTTTTATTGGAATAATAAAATATTCACCCGTCTGAGCTTCTCTGCTTTAGGAGACCATCAGGGTTCTTGTAGTATAACTCAAATGAACTCTTTTTTTGGCTGAACTACAAAGTGCTCCAGTGCTCAAAAAAAAAAAAAAACACACCCTTTGGTAAACAGGTGAGCATCATCTGCATTTGTGTGGTATTTGGCACACATACAGACTTACAACTGCAATCACATTACTGGTGTGGATTTGCAAGCTGAAATTCCTGTGCATTGAGGTAATGTCACAAGCAAATAGGGCTGCAACGATTAGTCAACATAATCACCAAAGTCAATCTTTAAAAATGTGTCGACTCAGAATTTCATTGTCAACATGTTATCAAATTCCTTGATGCAGAAGTGCCCTCTAATCAAAATTCATTACTTGACAGCGTCAATATTCTTATCACACAGTCAACAACACCAACTCTTATTTTTCAGAACTGATCCAATCACTGGCACAGTCTTTCACACACTGCTCTGTCCTGAGTGTTCTGGAGCACAACTCCCTTTGAATCATTCTAAACATTTAAGATCACTTCAGATTCTGTGTTTAAAAATTACTTACAGTCACAGAAGACATGCTACACTGGTGAAATCTTCTGCAAAGCTCAGAATTCACTCACTCACCATGCCACTGTAAACATGCCTTTACTTCCTGTGGAACGGTTATACAACATTACAGAGCTCCTGGCTCAGGCAATGGAAAGCTTTGACGTAAATTCTAAGTGAATTTAAAGCATAGCGCACTCCTCCTAATATTCCACAGTTGCTTATATTTGAATAATGTGTGCTCCTGTCTTTGAAGTGGGTTAGAAGTGATTGATACCTCTGTAAACCAATAGTAGAGAGACTTACAATATTTAATCGTTGACTAATTGATATATAATCAAACGCTATTGGTGTGTTCACAGCCCCTAATGCTCTAGTGTGTGTGTGCGCATTCACTGACACAGGTTAAATGCAGAAGACACATTTCATTATTTAATTTCATACTGTCAGGGTTAAATGGTCAGCACAGTGCACAGCAGGCTTAGAGTGCATGTAGCTGTATTCCTATTTGTTCTATTAACTCATATGACCCTAGATTATCTAATATAGGCATGTTTCCAGCTACAGTATATTGACATATCTGCAGATTTCTATTGGTCCAATACGTTTTCTAATACGCCAGTGTAGTGTGGTGTAGTTAAGCATGGGCAGAGTGAATGGAGCTAATTTGCTGTACAGTTCAATTTCTGAATCAACATTAAGCCAATCTACTGATCTAAGCCTACTCATTATCACCAAGAATTATAAGTTGTTTAATGTGTAGATATTTCATTTTTCTCACACATTTGCTCTCATCACTGTCAGTTCCGGAAGAAGAAACAAAAATATACATGAGACACAGAGGCCCATGCCTCTGTTTCTTCATTTATTTATTTTGTTTGTGATGATTTACCATTCTAATCCTTTATTAATGAGTTCATTTGAAAGAGAATATGAATTAGTGCATTCATTATCTGTAGGCAAGGAGGAGAAACATAAATCAAGTTGAGGGAAGCAGTCACTGTGACAATACCCAAACGTACAATCATAATTACAGCAAGGTTAAACCTATACAACCCAAAATGAAAAACATGGGTGTGTTTTACAGTCTGTTTGTGTTTTGTACACTAAGCCTCTTCAAACAAAAATTATATCAGTTAATCGTTGGACTGTGTCTCCGCTTTTCTGTTTGCTCTCTGTAATCAAGTCAATAATTTCTCACTAATGACAGCAACTAAGCATCTGGAAACAGGTGTCTTCACTATGCAGCAGTTTATGACCTTCTTTACTGCCCTGATTCCCTCAAGGGGGTTTTCAAGCCAGACCAATATATTGGTTGGCCCGATACTGATACCCTTGGTTTTATGAGTATTTTATAAAAGTATCATCTAACAATCGGAGAAATTTTTAAAATTTAAATTGATCAGTGGGTTGTCACATAATCAAAGGGGCCTCAACTTGTAACCTCACTATCTGTATAGAACTGATAAATCCAAACAAAGTATAACTATATATAAGACATGCAAACCTTATGCAGACCAAACCTGACATAAGAATGACACCATAACCCAAGATTTTTTTCTTTATAATTACAAGAAATCCAAACCAACCAATAATTCAAGAACCTCCCTCTTCTATAAAGGCTTAACATTAGATCTCTGGGAATTCTGCTGTGATGGGAACAATAATGAAGTCAAGTCCAGATGTTGGATGATTAGATATTAAATTGTGGTCCATCACTCCAGAGAATGCAGTTCTATTGCTTCATAGCCCTTCTAGCCAATGCTTGGCATTCAGCATAATGCTATTAGTCTCACGAGCAGCTACAAAGGTTCATCGCATTTGGTTTCATGCTTTCCTGTGGATATTATAGAAGCTGTGTGTGCACAGCTGAATATCTGTATCCATAATTGATGCATTTTAAAATAGCTTAATTTACTAATTAAATATGAAGGGGCACCTTTGGCATATATAGTGTATATGAGGTGGTGGAACAGATTTCTGGGTTAAACACTGTTGCTTTACACTCCAACCAAATCTTCACTGCCCACCCCCAAAAAGCTTCCATTTTGTCTCAAACTGTAGAAGCAGCAGACCTGATGGTTATCAGTGAGATAAATGCGCTACAAAGATCAGACAAGAGGCCTTTATTGAAAGAGGAGCTTGATTAACAGAAAATGGATTTACAGTCACATTTCACTGAAAACATCTTTTTAAAAAAATATTCGAATAATAGTGGAAAGAAGGGGAAAGTAGACATGAGGATTTTGGAATGAGAGCAATTTCATTTTAAAGGTGCCCTAATATATGTACCCCTCCGGCAGCTGGCTGTGGCTTCAGCAGCAGTGGATCCTGCAGCAATAATACAGGGCAGAGCAGCATGAGAGATAATGAACACAATGCTGGGAGTTTAGTGTAGTTTTCCGGGAATTTTGTGTAACACTGTAAGAGGAGGCTTCACAGCGCTACAGCATCAGGTTTAATAGGAGAAGCTCTCGATTTATTGGCTACAATAGGGCTATCCCAAAAGCCAGAGCCTTTTAATGAAGGACGGTCTCGATTTCTCTGTTTTATATCATTTTATTTTTCAGAAACATAAGCAGTCAGCTAGCAGTATTGCATGCCCACTCAATCGCTCTCTACCACTCCCTCTCCTCTCTCTCACAATATGGAAATTCCACTTGCCTCCTCTGGCCTGTCAATTAGTGTGAGTGAGAGAACGCGTGCATGTGTGTGTGTGTGTGTGTGTGAGAGAGAATGTGTGGCTCAACCGTATGTGAGACAGTACACTCATTAACTAGTTTAGACGGTAGATAGAAAGCAGACATTTGGGAGAGGAGTGTAAATTTGGTAACGAACCCAGGAAAAGAGCTTCGCAGAAACCTCCAACTCACAGGATAAAAAACCCCAATGGAACAAACCCCAAAGGCTTATGAAGCCTGATAATGGTGTTCACCACTTGCTCTTGCTCTCCCTGTCTTTCTCCCTCTTGTGCACATGGGTGTGTGTGTGGGTGTTCTAGGGTAAACCATAGCTGTGACCACACAAGTTGGAAGCTAATGTGAGATCAGCCAGCTGAGCCCTGAAGATCTGATATACAAGAAAGGAAACCTTTATTATAAGTTTAAATACTTGTGATAATGCCTTTGAATTAGTGAATTAACTTACATGAACATTTAAAATGCACCCATTGCTGGCACAGTTCTCATAGTTTGCATAAAATCCATTGAAAAGATTGCCAGAAAAATGGTACGCAAAATGCTAAGGTTACTGTGCCAATGCCAAACATAAGGCATAATGTACTCCAGCATCTGGCTCTGGAGCAGTGGCATTGTTCAAATTATGATCCACAACTACTCACTCAAAATTGGTGCCTAACCTCTGTAATATTTATGTAGAAGTTTGCAATTAAATCCTCACAGCAAGGTCCCAGTATCTAGTTTAAAATCTTTCCAGGAGAGCAGAAGCATGACTGCAGACAATGCAGGGGCAAAACACAATTAATACTCTTCTAAAGACATGTTAGATGAAACGCCATCAAATATTTGGCATCTGTTAATGTTAACTGTTAAATTATGTTACTTAACCCATGCGACCAGGGCTATAATGTATGGACATTTCAGGTTACTAATTAGTTTAATGTCATTTGTGTAAAGCTAACTGTTGCATTTTTGTCATGACATGAATAGTCAGTGTCACACACCTGCAGGGTCCTGGGGTCAAGGCCTCTGACCTGTTTTCGGATCACTGTCCGAGTGTTTTCAGGTTTTCTCCACGTGTCTGTCTGTTTTTTTTTTCTGGATTTCCTCACACAATTAAAAAAGGAGGTGGAGTGGCTGTATTAAATTGTCCAAAGTGTGAGTGAGCAAGTGAGAGATGCCCTCTGATGGACTGGCACCCTGTCCAGGGATGTGATCCTGCACTGGACCAGTGAATCCACATAGGCTCAGACATACTGCTATCCTGATTAGGCTTAAAGATGTTTTTGTTGTAGATTTGTTTGTTTGTTTGTTTTTAAAGTGAATGAATGTACAAAAGAACAAATGAAGAAACAAACAAATATATATCCTTTAGTGGGGTTAATTTAGCACATGTTCAAGTTGAAGTCTGATCTGCTAATCCAATAATAGCCTGAATGATAAGCTTGAATAATATTGATCTACAACCCATCATTGATTTTGTAATTGCTTTGCTATTAGGAGCATAGTCAATTCCATTCATTATCAAAATTAGTAGCCACACACTTCTACCTAGCTTGTAGTAATCAATTAGTATTCACATAACACACTCCTTCAGCCACGTGAATGTGCTTAATACTGAATGAAAGGAAGCTACAAGCCACAAATTAGCATGATGTATTGTCCAGAAAGGTAGATCTTGTGAATATATCAGAATAAATCAGGCTCTCTCTGTGTCTTGCCGGTCTCTTTCTGGCCTGAATATGTGTCCTGTTATTTATATATGCTTTGGATCATCCATCTCCATTAATTTAACCATAAATCTAACACAAAGCTGCAGAAATGGCACAGTTTTGCATGGACTAAACACTATTGCTAACATCTGAACCAAAACCTTACCCTAGGGCTGGACGATATTGTCAAAATTTATATAACGATATATTTTTTCATTTCAGTCAATATGATATAATTCCAACATCAATGTGAACAACATAAAAGCCACAGAAAACTTCCAAGAAAATACAATAAAAATGACATCAAGTTCGAATTGTTTTTCAAAATCATATTATTGTTATTGTCCAGCCCTATGTTTAAACTTAACCCTATCTAGGATGACGTAAAGATCCGGGGAGTTTAAAAGACGGAAGACCGGCTAGGTTCATTACTCTCACCCCGGGGGTAAACAACAATGGCTCGGCGGCGTTGCTCTCTCTGCGAACAGGCGGTTTATGGCTACCGGGATCATTTACGATCGTTCCATCGACTAACTGCGGATGAGGTACAGTTTATTACTGCTCTTGATCGTTCCGGGGACGGTCGGAAAGGCACGGACTGTCCGATATGCAACGAAAAAATGCCGGTTAGCTTAGCGGCTCACCTACGCTCTAAGCACTCGCTCGAAGGCCTGGCCTTGAATGTGGCTTTATCTGCGGCAAAACGCACCAGAACTCTGTCTCTCTTGGACACATTTCGGGGGACTGGCCCTACCGATACTGACGAACACCCATCCACCTCTGGCCTCGACACCGGTGATCGCCGCATTGCGACCCCGACCCAAGTGTCTTCCAAATCCGCCACGGACGCACCGCTGCTAACCAATGTTCCCCCTAAGGGGCGATTGATACTCCCAAGCCGATTTAAGGACACCTTTGTCGGTAAGTCAATCGCTGAGTTTGCTTCATATCACCTTAGGGCCAATCCGACCGCTAAGGACATTGTGAACGGAAAGCAACGGGAGTCGCATGCGGTCAGGTTCCTAATTCACTGTGCCCCAAAACTGTGCGCATATTCGGACGTTAGTTTTGTGAACCACCGTAAGGTTCGGAGCTGGCTGGAACAATTAACCTCTCTCGGTTACGCTGACACCTCGATTAAAATGCTGCTATACGACGCGAAGGCGTACATGGGGTATCTGTCCGCATTTAAACCCAACAGTGCCGGACTGACGGCCAAGGAATTTGAACGCATTAAGTTAAGTTTCACCAAGGCGAACCGTGACATAGCTAGGAACATAACCGGCCATCGGCAGCGCTTTAAGCGGTTCAAATTGGGAATCATTCCGCCCTGCGATCATTTCAGAATTTTCTTAGCGAAGGCCGACAAGATTATACCAAGACTATTGGCTAAGGAAACGCCGCTACGCCATTCCACCATGAACCTATTGCAGGGCTTTCTGATGGGAACCATAGCCGTTATTAGCGGCCACAGATCGGTTGTGATTACCAACATGTTAGTGGAAGAACTGGAAAATCTGGAAATGTTGGATTCGGGGTGCATCATTTATGTAAGGACCCACAAAACTAACGCTGCATTCGGGGATGCACCTGTGGCTCTGTCGCCTAAGGAGATTTCGTGGTTGAACTGTTTGGTACAAGCCTACGAGGTCAAGCCTCGCTACGTTTTCGAAACCCGGGGGCGGCAAATACGACGACCGAACACCATGCTGAGAGCAGCCTGGCGGAGGGCAAGGCTCAATGGCCCAATTGGTTTCAATTTGATTAGGACCACCGTTTCGAATCAGGTAATGTATCTTAAATGGCTATTCGAATCTCAGTTTCAGTTCCTGGGGCTAAATTTGCTTATATTTCCCCCACAGATTTCGTCACTACCGCTAGACCAACAGACCAATATCACCACTGCCATGTGCCATGATCCCGCAACGGCCCAAAGGTTCTACCGCGATGGATTGACCGGCTCTCAACTGTTGGAAGCACGGATGAACCGGCTGTCTGCACTCGATTCAAGCCGGACTTGACACCCCATTGAACCGCAATCATTTTCAATAAAATGCCGTTTAACCAAATTGTGTATTCATTCATTCTTTACCGCAGAAATGTATCAATCCATTGCCTAGGAATGAACCACTCTCATTGGGCATGAATTTCGCCTCGCACCGGGGTCTACGAGGGGTAAGTCGTACTATAACTTACAAAATTTCACCCGAAGGATCGCCACTTCCTTCGGGCTTCAGATGTAAGATCGTTCCGTCCCATACCCCCATCTCGGTTCCAAGAACCGGTTTCGATTTTCACTTAGCCCAACAAGGTGTCACTCTTTCGGCATGAATTTCGCATCGCACCGGGGTCTACGGAGGTCTCCACTTGGAAACATCCGAGGGTATGTCGTACTATAACTTACAAAATTTCACCCGAAGGATCGCCACTTCCTTCGGGCTTCAGATGTAAGATCGTTCCGTCCCATACCCCCATCTCGGTTCCAAGAACCGGTTTCGATTTTCACTTAGCCCAACAAGGTGTCACTCTTTCGGCATGAATTTCGCATCGCACCGGGGTCTACGGAGGTCTCCACTTGGAAACATCCGAGGGTATGTCGTACTATAACTTACAAAATTTCACCCGAAGGATCGCCACTTCCTTCGGGCTTCAGATGTAAGATCGTTCCGTCCCATACCCCCATCTCGGTTCCAAGTACCTCTTTCGATTTTCACTTAGCCCAGAAGGCACCACTCTTCAGGCATGTCACTTCGCATCACCGGGGTCTACGGAGGTCTCCACTTGGAAACATCCGAGGGTATGTCGTACTATAACTTACAAAATTTCACCCGAAGGATCGCCACTTCCTTCGGGCTTCAGATGTAAGATCGTTCCGTCCCATACCCCCATCTCGGTTCCAAGTACCTCTTTCGATTTTCACTTAGCCCAGAAGGCACCACTCTTCGGGCATGTCACTTCGCATCACCGGGGTCTACGGAGGTCTCCACTTGGAAACATCCGAGGGTATGTCGTACTATAACTTACAAAATTTCACCCGAAGGATCGCCACTTCCTTCGGGCTTCAGATGTAAGATCGTTCCGTCCCATACCCCCATCTCGGTTCCAAGTACCTCTTTCGATTTTCACTTAGCCCAGAAGGCACCACTCTTCGGGCATGTCACTTCGCATCACCGGGGTCTACGGAGGTCTCCACTTGGAAACATCCGAGGGTATGTCGTACTATAACTTACAAAATTTCACCCGAAGGATCGCCACTTCCTTCGGGCTTCAGATGTAAGATCGTTCCGTCCCATACCCCCATCTCGGTTCCAAGTACCTCTTTCGATTTTCACTTAGCCCAGAAGGCACCACTCTTCGGGCATGTCACTTCGCATCATCGGGGTCTACGGAGGTCTCCACTTGGAAACATCCGAGGGTATGTCGTACTATAACTTACAAAATTTCACCCGAAGGATCGCCACTTCCTTCGGGCTTCAGATGTAAGATCGTTCCGTCCCATACCCCCATCTCGGTTCCAAGTACCTCTTTCGATTTTCACTTAGCCCAGAAGGCACCACTCTTCGGGCATGTCACTTCGCATCACCGGGGTCTACGGAGGTCTCCACTTGGAAACATCCGAGGGTATGTCGTACTATAACTTACAAAATTTCACCCGAAGGATCGCCACTTCCTTCGGGCTTCAGATGTAAGATCGTTCCGTCCCATACCCCCATCTCGGTTCCAAGTACCTCTTTCGATTTTCACTTAGCCCAGAAGGCACCACTCTTCGGGCATGTCACTTCGCATCACCGGGGTCCATGGAAGTCATTTTAGACTCCAGAGAGTGGGGCCAGTCTTACCACCACCCTTAGCCCAGAGGTGTGTCACTCCTCGGGCATGTCACTTTGCATCACCGGGGTCTATGGAAGTCATTTTAGACCTCCAGAGAGTGGGGCCGGTCTTACCACCACCCTTAAGCCCAGAGGGCGTCACTCCTCGGGCATGAAATTCGGATTACCGGGGTCTACGGATGTCTCAACTTAGGTTTTGAACACATCCAGAGGGGGTGGCCTCACTTAACACCACCCTAGCCCAGAGGGCGTCACTCCTCGGGCATGAAATTCGGATTACCGGGGTCTACGGATGTCTCAACTTAGGTTTTGAACACATCCAGAGGGGGTGGCCTCACTTACCACCACCCTAGCCCAGAGGGCGTCACTCCTCGGGCATGAAATTCGCATCACCGGGGTCCATGGAAGTCATTTTAGGCTTCCAGAGAGTGGGGCCGGTCTTACCACCACCCTTAGCCCAGAGGGCGTCACTCCTCGGGCATGAAATTCGCATCACCGGGGTCCATGGAAGTCTCGACTTAGGTTTTGGAAACCTCCAGAGAGTGGGGCCGGTCTTACCACCACCCTTAGCCCAGAGGGCACCACTCCTCGGGCTTTAAATTCGGATAACCGGGGTCCATGGAAGTCTCGACTTAGTTTTTGAACACTTCCAGAGGGGGGGCCGGGCTTACCACCACCCTTAAGCCCAGAGGTGTGTCACTCCTCGGGCATGGAATTCGCATCAACGGGGTCTACGGATGTCTCGACTTAGGTTTTGAACACATCCAGGGAAGCAGAGCGGACATTCCCATTATTTCAAGCCCATCGGGAAGCCACTCCCTTGGGCATAGCGTTTCGCATCGCTGTTACCCAAACTTGTGTCTGATTTAATGCCTCCCTAATATCCCGACGGCACCAGGCTGAAAAACCATATGCCCACAGGATTCGAGGCATCTGAACCCCTTTCGCATAGCCGACAACGATGAACCTCCCTCGGACTCGCTACAAGGCTCGAGGAGGGTCCTGATTTTCTTAAAATCTCAGGTGCGGGACTTAGAAAAATTTCACTTTAAAACCACAGACCTCCAGAGGAGAGACCGGGCTTATCACCTCCTTAGCCCAGAAGGCACCACTCTTCGGGCATGTCACTTTGCATCACCGGGGTCCATGGAAGTCTCGACTTAGGTTTTGGAAACCTCCAGAGGGGGGGCCAAGCATACCACCACCCTTAGCCCAGAGGTTCATCACTCCTCGGGCATGAAATTCGGATAACCGGGGTCCATGGAAGTCTCGACTTAGGTTTTGAACACTTCCAGAGGGGGGGGCCGGGCTTACCACCACCCTTAGCCCAGAGGTTCATCACTCCTCGGGCATGAAATTCGGATAACCGGGGTCCATGGAAGTCAATTTTGACCTCCAGAGAGGGGGGGCCGGGCTTACCACCACCCTAAGCCCAGAGGGCGTCACTCCTCGGGCATGAAATACGCTACACCGGGGTCCATGGAAGTCAGTTTAGACCTCCAGAGAGGGGGGGCCGGGCTTACCACCACCCTTGGCCCAGAGGGCACCACTCCTCGGGCTTGAAATACGCTACACTGGGGTCCATGGAAGTCAGTTTAGACCTCCAGAGAGGGGGGGCCGGGCTTACCACCACCCTAAGCCCAGAGGGCGTCACTCCTCGGGCATGAAATACGCTTAACCGGGGTCCATGGAAGTCAATCTAGACCTCCAGAGAGGGGGGGCCGGGCTTACCACCACCCTTAGCCCAGAGGGCATCACTCCTCGGGCATGAAATTCGGATAACCGGGGTCCATGGAAGTCTCGACTTAGGTTTTGGAGACCTCCAGAGGGGGGGCCGGGCATACCACCACCCTTAGCCCAGAGGTGAGTCACTCCTTGGGCTTTAAATTCGGATAACCGGGGTCCATGGAAGTCAGTTTAGACCTCCAGAGGGGGGGCCGAGCATACCACCACCCTTAGCCCAGAGGTGTGCTCCTCATCGGGCATGAAATACGCTTCTCCGGGGTCCATGGAAGTCATTCGAGACCTCCAGAGGGGGGGCTGGGCATACCACCACCCTTAGCCCAGAGGTGAGTCACTCCTCGGGCATCAAATTCGCATCACCGGGGTCCATGGAAGTCAGTTTAGACATCCAGAGGGGGGGCCGAGCATACCACCACCCTTAGCCCAGAGGTGAGTCACTCCTCGGGCATCAAATTCGCATCACCGGGGTCCATGGAAGTCAGTTTAGACCTCCAGAAAGTGGGGCCGAACCTACCACCAACCTTAGCCCAGAGGGCGTCACTCCTCGGGCTTCAAACTCCCATCGCCGGGGTCCCATGGAAGTCTCGACTTAGGTTTTGAACCGTTCCGGGGGTCACCTCCAGTGAGATAACGCGGAAATCTCACTATATTCATGCCCACAGGCGAACCAGAGCCATGGGCTTGTCATAGTTACATACGGTGTACCCAAACTTTCGTCTTTTCTAAAGGAACCCTAATGTCCTGACGGCACCGCACTGGAAACCCCCATGCCCTCTGAATTTTTACCTCTCCGAGGTGCTCCGTTTTGGGCTTGCTACCTAGGGCGAAGAGGGTCAGAAATTTTTCTAAGTCCTACTTTAAAACGTCCCACTGGGAGACCACTAGGGTTAGCACTTTGCCAAAAAATCACGGCTGAATGCAATTTTCACGCCTCGCACCCTTTGTTCGTTTAGATTTAACAAAAAAATCAACCGACCCCCCTTTTTAACAACGCTTTGCCGAATTTAGCTCACTTTTCCCGGCCTGGAATATCTCACGCTTGCCCCCCACGGTACTTACCTCCGGGGAAGACACCCCCGTCGCTGCCAACACCCATGCCCGGCCCAGGCTCACCCGACTCGGCCTCGCTCGCTCCATCGCCCGCTCCAAACCTCCGGGGAGAAGACCCCCATCACCGCCAACGCCCATGCCCGGCCCAGGCTCACCCGACTCGGCCTCGCTAGCTCCATCGCCCGCTCCAAACCTCCGGTGAGAAGACCCCCGTCGCCGCCAACGCCCATGCCCGGCCCAGGCTCACCCGACTCGGCCTCGCTCGCTCCATCGCCCCGCTCCAAACCTCCGGGGCTGGACCTCCAGGAACCCAGCGCACCTCTCGAACCTATCCGGCCCACACTTAAGCACTCCTCCTCGGACTAAACCATCCAGCCCGCGCCGCTGGAACGAGCGCCCACTGGAAGACCTGAGCCTCAAACCCGCGCGCTTTACGGTTCTCTATCTCCCCGGGCTCGGAGCACTTTTCTCGGCCATGGGACCTCCAGGGGGGGCCCCTCTTAGCTCCGTCATCATTTCTCTAAGTCTCACTCCGCCCACTGGAAGACCCGAGCCCCAAACCCGCGCGCTTTACGGTTCTCTATCTCCCCGGGCTCGGGGCACTTTTCTCGGCCATGGGACCTCCAGGGGGGGCCCCTCATGGCTCCGTCATCATTCCTCTAAGTCTCATTCCGCCCACTGCGATACCCGAGGTCTTTAACCGCGGCGTTCACGGTTCTCTATCACCCCGGGCTCGGAGCACTTTTCTCGGCCATGGGACCTCCAGGGGAGGCCCCTCATGGCTCCGTCATCATTCCTCTAAGTCTCATTCCGCCCACTGCGATACCCGAGGTCTTAGACCGCGGCGTTCACGGTTCTCTATCACCCCGGGCTCGGGGCACTTTTCTCGGCCATGGGACCTCCAGGGGAGGCCCTTCCTGGCTCCGTCATCATTCCTCTAAGTCTCATTCCGCCCACTGCGATACCCGAGGTCTTTAACCGCGGCGTTCACGGTTCTCTATCACCCCGGGCTCGGAGCACTTTTCTCGGCCATGGGACCTCCAGGGGAGGCCCCTCATGGCTCCGTCATCATTCCTCTAAGTCTCATTCCGCCCACTGCGATACCCGAGGTCTTAGACCGCGGCGTTCACGGTTCTCTATCACCCCGGGCTCGGGGCACTTTTCTCGGCCATGGGACCTCCAGGGGAGGCCCTTCCTGGCTCCGTCATCATTCCTCTAAGTCTCATTCCGCCCACTGCGATACCCGAGGTCTTTAACCGCGGCGTTCACGGTTCTCTATCACCCCGGGCTCGGAGCACTTTTCTCGGCCATGGGACCTCCAGGGGAGGCCCCTCATGGCTCCGTCATCATTCCTCTAAGTCTCATTCCGCCCACTGCGATACCCGAGGTCTTAGACCGCGGCGTTCACGGTTCTCTATCACCCCGGGCTCGGAGCACTTTTCTCGGCCATGGGACCTCCAGGGGAGGCCCCTCATGGCTCCGTCAATATTCCTCTAAGTCTCATTCCGCCCACTGCGATACCCGGGCTCAGAGCATGTACTTCGGCCATGGGACCACAAGAGGGCGCCCTTCTTCAGAAACTGCTGACATCCAGGACCATTCAAGGGAGCGACCTGCCTCCCTATGCCCGCCACCGGCTCCCTCTAACCGGTGTACTGGCTCTCGGGGCCCGCGCCCCAGAGAACCAGAGTTTCGGAAATTGCACTAAGTCCAGACATCCAGGACCATTCAAGGGAGCGACCTGCCTCCCTATGCCCGCCACCGGCTCCCTCTAACCGGTGTACTGGCTCTCGGGGCCCGCGCCCCAGAGAACCAGAGTTTCGGAAATTGCAATAAGTCCAGACATCCAGGACCATTCAAGGGAGCGACCTGCCTCCCTATGCCCGCCACCGGCTCCCTCTAACCGGTGTACGGACTCTCGGGGCCCGCGCCCCCAGAGAACCAGAGTTTCGGAAATTGCACTAAGTCCGATTTTCGCCCACTACGAGACCTAAAACCGTCATCCAGGATTTCACAGGGGAGTACCCACCTCCCCTATGCCCGCCACCGGCTCCCTCTAACCGGTGTACGGAGTCTCCGGGGCCCGCGCCCCAGAGAACCAGACCTGGACCGGGGGTTTGCTTTCGCCTTCCCCCCGACAAATGTTTGAGTGGACGGGATGACTTTCAATGGATCGCGGTATATGCACCCGCTCTGCCACTTATGACACCCGCACTCAGAATCAGGTCGTTTACGAGTCATTTCGCACCCCGGATCAAGGAACATGCGCTTAGGGACGGAAGGGCGGACCGAGGCGTTCGTTAGCCCCGGCCCTGGTTCCAGTCTCGTGCGGCTCTGGTCACCGGCGGCGGAGCGGAGTTTCCCCCGCCGCGCGCCGCGGCTATCCCGGACCAACCGTATCGAACCTCGGGCACGGACGTATCGCTCCTTCTAGGCGGGATTCCGACTTAGAGGCGTTCAGTCGTAAGCCCTCGGATGGTAGCCTTGCACCATTGGCTCCACAGCCAAGCGCGAATACCAAGTATCCGAACCCGCGGTTCCTCTCGTACTGAGCGGGGTTTCTATCGGAGCAACGCCACATCAGTAGGGTAAAACTAACCTGTCTCACGACGGTCTAAACCCAGCTCACGTTCCCTGTTAGTGGGTGAACAATCCAACGCTTTGCGAATTCTGCTTCGCAATGATAGGAAGAGCCGACATCGAAGGATCAAACAGCGGCGTCGCTATGAACGCTTGGCCGCCACAAGCCAGTTATCCC